>NC_056062.1:94569642-94869642 GCF_016772045.2 Ovis aries | reverse complement strand
TGGTTCTGTTTTTGCTCCGTTAGTCGGGTGTTGTCTTTACTCTCACCTGTTATCTCAGTTTGCAAACTATTTCTTGTCAGGTTTCAAACACAACATGGTTTTTTAAAATTTAAAAAAAAAAAAAACCAGTTGGGAGCTCTGCGATGCAGTTCGGTTCTCAACTTCCCCTCATTGCCATAAAAGTTCCTTTCAAATGGGAATGTTTAGAGGGCTGTGCCTCCCCAGGGTGGTAATGGAGGAGAGGAAGTAAGTTGGTAATTAGTATTTATTATGTGCTTAAGTCTTTCTCAGCCAGAGTGCTTTAAATAATCCCTCTTTCTCAGCCAGAGTGCTTTAAATAATACCTAATCTGCCTGCAAGGCAAGAGACAGGGATTCAGTCCCTGGGTGGGGAAGATCCCCTGGAGAAGGAAATGGCAACCCTGCCAGTATTCTTGCCTGGAGAATCCCCTGGACAGAGGAGCCTGCAGGTTACGGTCCATGGGGTCACGAGAGCTGGACACGACTCAGCCTAGGAGGCAAGCTTGGAGAAGTTAAGGAACTTTCCTAAGATGACTCCTCTAGTAAGAGGCAGGGCCAGAGTTTGAACCCCTCTTTCTAACTCTATGGCAACCCATTCCAGTACTCTTGCCTGGAAAATTCCATGGACGGAGGAGCCTGGTAGGCTACAGTCCATGGGGTCGCAAAGAGTTGGACATGACTGAGTGACTTCACTTCACTTTCTCTTAGGCCAGAACTTTCCACTAAGCTGAGCTAAAGGGACCCAGGGAGCAAGCGTTCACATGAGTGAGACCCCCAGAACCCCAGAACCCATACCAAACGCAAAGTTTCAGAACTAAGAGCCATATCAAAATACTCAGACCCTTTGTTCGCCTCTGTGGAAATAAAGGATGGCTGTCGGTTCAGGCTGCTGCCACAGAATGCCTTTGACTGTCTGGCTTATAAACAGGGGAAACTTCTGTCTCGTGGTTCTGGAGGCTAGAAGTCTAAGATCAGGGTTCCAGCATGGAGCCTGTTACCAACAGCCCTCTTCTATGTCCTCATGTGGCAGAGAGGGAGGACTAGCCGCTTTTCCTCTTATAAGGACACTAATTCTATCGTGGAAGCTCCAGTCTCCTGACCTAACCACCTCACAAAGGCCCCACCTCCTAAAACCAGCACATCAGGGCTTCAGCATGTAAACTTGAGGGGAAGGGAAGCATTCAGTCCACAGCAGAGGGGGTGGACACACCACCACCGGGCAGCGCTTCCTGAAATCTCTCCTCTCCTGCCCTGCGAAGACGGAAATTATGTTTGGTAGGAGAGGTTAAGAGGAACACTGGAACACACACACACACACACACACACACACACACACATAGGACATGAATATGATTTGTGTTTACACACACACTCCAATACTTTGGCCACCTGACATGAACAGCAGACTCATTGGAAAAGACCCTTGATGCTGGCAGGGATTGGGGGCAGGAGGAGAAGGGGACGACAGAGCATGAGATGGCTGGACTGCATCACCGACTCGATGGACATGGGTTTGGGTGGACCCCGGGAGTGGGTGATGGACAGGGAGGCCTGGCAGGCTGCAGTCCATGGCTGCAGAGAGTCGGACACGACTGAGCGGCTGAGCAGCAGCAGCAGATGCGCACAGAGGGCGCTGGCCCTGCTTTGCATGTTCTCCAGTGTCTGTGACTTTCCAGTATCATGGTTTAAGTAACCATTAACAACATGGTTCAGATTTCAGTTGCTGTAGGTAACTTCGTCTTATTAACTGTAAGTAATTTTAACTGTGTTTTGACTGCATATTCACGGTGAGTAATCTTGTAAGTAATCTTTCTGAAGGAGATCAGCCCTGGGCTTTCTTTGGAAGGAATGATGCTAAAGCTGAAACTCCAGTACTTTGGCCACCTCATGCGAAGAGTTAACTCATTGGAAAAGACTCTGATGCTGGGAGGGATTGGGGGCAGGAGGAGAAGGGGACGACCAAGGATGAGATGGCTGGATGGCATCACGGACTCGATGGACGTGAGTCTGAGTGAACTCCGGGAGATGGTGATGGACAGGGAGGCCTGGCGTGCTGCGGTTCATGGGGTCGCAAAGAGTCGGACACGACTGAGCGGCTGAACTAACTGGACTGAACTGAACCGAATCTTGTGAAGCGCACGTTTTGCTGCTGGTTTTTCCCACAGGTCGCTGCGTGCACGCGGCTGCTGAACATCATGCTGACGACCGGTCACGGCGTCACTTCGGTCTGCGGTGGTCAGTCACAGCGCACTTGTTCGTTCACACACGACAGCGAGGGGGTTAGGGTTTGCTTCCTTCTTGTCTCCAGAGATCAATCAACATGACCTTTACAGGAATGGATATTAGAAAGAGAGAGTGAAGGTAAGCTTCCCTTGATCTTAGCCAAAAGGCCGAGAAGCGATTAAAGGTAAGCTTATGAGAGCGGCTGTGAAGAAAGGCTGAAGGCAGGGTGGCGCCAGTGGAAGACTTCACGTCCGTGGGGCTCTCAGAGAAGTTCCACATCCCTGGAAGCTCCAGGTGCAGTGTAGGAAGCCGCTAGCCGGTCCAGGCCTGGAGAGGCGGGTGATGACTTGTCAAGGCATGGGCAGGATGCTCACGCCTCACGAGCGACGTGACGAGAAGGCGGCGAGCGCGCTCAAGCTGCTCTCAGCAAGTTTTTGACAAAGGAATAAAAGCACTGAATCCCCAATCTTTCTAATGTTTTAAATTATGTTATTTAGTAAATATTAATTTTATTATTTTTTATAGCTGACAGTAAGACAATTTTAATGTCTTAATAACAGTTTTGAAAATCCATAGTACAATGCCAGTTTTTCCAGCTGATTGTTGCGCTCGCTTTGTATGATTTCAGCTTGCACAGCCATTTTTATTTGTCCACCACTGCTGTGCAAAGGCAGGCCTCTGCCTCTCTGTCTTTTTCTCTCTCCATTTATCCATCTCTCCCTCCCTTTATCCACTCATTCATCTACCTACCTTATCTCTTTCTCTCTACCCTTATTCATCTCTATGCATCCTTATCTGTCTCTGCCTCCCTGCCCACTTATCCAGATCTCGCTGTTGCTGTCTGTCTGTCTGTCCATCCATCAGTTTATCACATCTTTGTATTATTACTTACTTTACTAGACCACCATCAATGTTCAGTTCCAACAATAGCAATCTATTAATTCCCCCAAAATTCCAGGTGAATTATAACCAAGTAGCTTTATTCTCCAGCTACTTTGCCCAGCTATGTCAGAAGAGTCTCAAATGTAAATACAACAGCTCTGGCCTGGGTCAGACAGGCTGCTGGTCATCAGGGTCTTGACAGTGTGATCAACGGAACGATATTTCTGGAGCCTCTAAATATATCAGCTCCACCATCTGCCCTAAAAATCACCTAAGTGAGAACTTCCTACCCCTTCTTCCAGGGAGAAAGTGGTCTCTGGCCTTAGAGGACTCCCGTCTGATAAATGGAAATAGAGCTACTGCCCAGGCCGCCCATGACTGCATCATCCGTAAATCAAGACTGTCTGCTGGGCTGGAAGACACAGTTGATGCAGTTAAGGGGTAACGGGCCTGATGTGTGGCTGTGAAATGCAGTCAGCAAGCTCCTGCCTGAAGCACCTCTGAGATGGAGCAGGACGGGAAAATCTGGGGACAGCCTGGTTACGTTCTCGTCGGTCTCTTACTGGAAGTGTTTACAGCAAATGTGCCGGAATGATCACTGACTTGATGGACTTGAGTTTGAGCAAACTCCAGGAGTTGGTGATGGGCAGGGAGGCCTGGCGTGCTGCAGTCCATGGGGTCTCAAAGAGTCGGACACGACTGAGCGACTGAACTGAACTGAACTGATGAGTTCAAACTGCCCCCATCTAACATTCACGCTAATAAAAATCAAAGACTTAAAATTAGGATGGATGTTGGCATGGAGACAGAGGCAACCATAATGAAAGCCTGAAAATCTGCCCACTTTTATACATGACTTCACAGTGCAGTTTAGTCCTGAGTCATTCTCCCTGGGGTGGAAACCTCAGAGCTGCCCACATAAGAGAGATGGGGGCGTGTATGTTTAGTTCTCATAGGTTGATTTGCACAAATTCACCTGATTCCATCTCTTTGGAAATGATCATGAGACTCCAGATAGAAAGCTTCCTGTGCCTGGTTGTGTGGCTAGCAGACTAAACTTTGTTTTATCTCATTAGGCTTTGAAAATTGCTCTTCCTTTATGAAATAGATCATACATTGATGACAGTCTTAGGTAGAATTCTTTGGAAGCTGAGTCTGAAATGGAGATTTTCTAGGAGCGATTGCTAAGGGAGGACTCTGTTATATGATAAACTGAGGCATGTTAGACATTTTCAGAATTTAAGCAAAAATCAGTTCAAATTGGAAGTGGTTAGGAGCTCAGGGAAAGGCTTATATAGAAAAACTGTGGAAACAAAGGAAAGAAATGTTCTATCATTTCTAGCTTAAAACCCTCATTGGCTGTGATTGATTATCCTTAAGTTTGATTTCATAACCTCAAGGCATTTCAGGGCTTGGATTTTGGTTTGCTCACACAGACCTCCTAAGCATAGATCCATCTCAGTCTAATGGCCTCCTTGTTTACTTAATTTAACAGCTCTTAGGTAAGGAAATGAATGAAGCAGTGTAGCTGGGAGGAAGCAAAGCATGGATGATGTGGTGATGCTGCAGGAAAAAGTGGGCTGTGAGAGGGTGATCACATCCTGGGTCTCAGGCGAGTTCCTAGGACGGGCCGCCAAGCGAGGGCCTTTGGCTTTGCATGTGAAGAAATTCAAGAGCAAGCCAAAGTACAGTGAAAGCAGATTTATTCAGGGAGATCCACAGTCCGAAGTCAGAGTGTGGGTCATCTCAGAAGGCAAGAGGGTGTGGGTTTTGCGGGCTGGGTAATTTCATAGGCTGGAATTCTCTGGTAGCACAGTGTTAAAGAGTCCGCCTGCTAATGCAGGAGATGTGGGTTCGATCCCTGGGTCAAGAGGATCCTCTGGAGAAGGAAAAGGCAGCCCACTCCAGTATTCTTACCTGGGAAATCCTATGGACACAGGAGCCTGGCGGGCTACAGTCCATGGGGTCGCAAAGAGTTGGACGCGACTCAGCAGCTAAACACCACAACAGCAACTCAGCAATTTCATGGGCTGATGAGTGGGAAGATCATTCCAGCTATCTGGGGAAAGGGCGGGAGGTTCCAGGCAGTGGGTCACCTCCTACTTCTTGGCCTTTTATGGTCGGCCTTGGAACTGGCACGGCGCCCATGGGTGTGTCATTTAGCATATGCCCACGTACTACAATGAGTGTGCACTGAGGCTTGTGGTCTGCTGGAACGCACATTGCCTGCCACCTCGGACTTGGTTGCTTCTAACCAGTTTATGTCATGCCCATCTGCAGGGGCCGCGTCATTCTTTTCAAGGTTGTGCCCGGCCCCTTCCCTTCTCAGAATCAGCCCATCCCCGGGAGTCTGCGGCCTGAACAGCAGCACAGAACTTTCCCGCCCGGAGCCACAAGCTAGGGCTGACCCCCTGACATAAGTCGGCCGCGGCTGTGACTCCGCTGGAGGTCGCAGGAGGCCCGCCTGTCGGCCACAGGCAGTTCTCTAAAGAAGGCAAAGTGTCCACTGAGCAGTCGGTGTTCACATCAGGGAATTTTGTCTTCAGACCAACGGTACCTGCTATAACCACTGGTGTGTCTACATAGGGGGAGAAAATTCCAACAGAGGTACATGGCACCTTTAAGTAGCAGAGAGAAAAAGATACTTAATGCTTTGAAATTCCCAAATGTGATTTCAGCCTCCCTTTGCATCCTTACATTTTTGGCTTGCGCTTATTACTTCTAATATGAGTAGACCGCCACTTTACAAATTCAGTGTAAATTAACACATTTCATTTTTCATCCTGAAACTCCTTCAAGTTGGTATTTTCAGGTTTTTTCAGCTGAATCGGTTCCTGGGTTTATCAAGTGCATAAACTAGAAGTTCTTTATATTGATTTTATTTAGGATTAGGGCTCGAATTAAAGGTGTATCTAGAGTTTGGAGAAGTTGATGGCACCTCACTCCAGTACCCTTGCCTGGAAAATCCCATGGACGGAGGAGCCTGGTAGGCTGCAGTCCACAGGAACGCGAAGTCAGACACGACTGAGTGACTTCACTTTCCACTTTCATGCATTGGAGAAGGAAATGGCATCCCACTCCAGTGTTCTTGCCTGGAGAATCCCAGGGACAGGGGAGCCTAGTGGGCTGCCGTCTATGGGGTCAGACAGAGTCGGACACGACTGAAGCAACTTAGCAGCAGCAGCAACAGCAGAAGAGTTCTAGAACCTGATTTAAGAACATCCCTATTTACACATTTACACTTCCCTATTTACATATGGGCTTCCCAGGTGACTCATGCGGTGAAGAATCCACCTGCCGATGCAGGAGCTGCAGGAGACACAGGTTCAATCCCTGGGCCAGTAAGATCCCCTGGAGGAAGAAATGGCAACGCACTACAGGATTCTTGCCTGCCAAATCCCATGAACTTCCCAATGCCATGGGCCAGGGATCACAAAGAGTAGGTGTCCGACTCTTTGTGACCCCAGAGACTGCAGTCCACCAGGCTCCTCTGCCCATGGGATTCTCTAGGCAAGAATACTGGAGTGGGTTGCCATTTCCTTCCCCTTCTCAGAGTGGCCACAATTTATTTTCGTGAACTTATCATCTTTCTTAATGAAAAGAACACTAGATCAGAACTCAGAATTGGAGAACTCTAGAAGAGAAGCAAAATGCAAAGGAGAAAAGGAAAGATATAAGCATCAGAATGCAGAGTTCCAAAGAATAGAAAGAAGAGATAAGAAAACCTTCTTCAGTGATCAATGCAAAGAAATAGAGGAAAAGAACAGAATGGGAAAGACTAGAGATCTCTTCAAGAAAATTAGAGATACCAAGGGAACATTTCACGCAAAGATGGGCTCGATAAAGGACAGAAATGGTATGGACCTAACAGAAGCAGAAGATATTAAGAAGAGGTGGCAAGAATACACAGAAGAACTGTACAAAAGAGATCTTCACGACCCAGATAATCACGATGGTGTGATCACTCATCTAGAGCCACACATCCTGGAATGGGAAGTCAAGTGGGCCTTAGAAAGCATCACTATGAACAAAACTAGTGGCTGTGATGGAATTCCAGTTGAGATATTTCAAATCCTGAAAGACGATGCTGTGAAAGTGCTGCACTCAATATGCCAGCAAATTTGGAAAACTCAGCAGTGGCCACAGGACTGGAAAAGGTCAGTTTTCATTCCAATCCCCAAAAAAGGCAATGTCAAAGAATGCTCAACCTACCACACAATTGCACTCATCTCACATGCTAGTAAAGTAATGCTCAAAATTCTCCAAGCCAGGCTTCAGCAATACATGAACCATGAACTTCCATATGTTCAAGCTGGTTTTAGAAAAGGCAGAGGAACCAGAGATCAAATTGCCAACATCAGCTGGATCATGGAGAAAGCAAGAGAGTTCCAGAAAAACATCTATTTCTGCTTGATTGACTATGCCAAAGCCTTTGACTGTGTGGATCACAATAAACTGTGGAAAATTCTGAGAGAGTTGGGAATACCAGACCACCTGACCTGCCTCTTGAGAAATCTGTATGCAGGTCAGGAAGCAACAGTTAGAACTGGACATGGAACAACAGACTGGTTCCAAATAAGAAAAGGAGTGCATCAAGGCTGTATATTGTCACCCTGCTTATTTAACTTCTATGCAGAGTACATCATGAGAAACACTGGGCTGAAAAAAACACAAGCTGGACTCAAGATTGCCGGGAGAAATATCAATAACCTCAGATATGCAGATGACACCACCCTTATGGCAGAAAGTGAAGAAGAACTAAAAAGCCTCTTGATGAAAGTGAACGAGGAGAGTGAAAAAGTTGGCTTAAAGCTCAACATTCAGAAAACAAAGATCATGGCATCCGGTCCCATCACTTCATGGGAAATAGATGGGAAACAGTGGAAACAGTGTCAGACTTTATTTTGGGGGGCTCCAAAATCACTGCAGATGGTGACTGCAGCCATGAAATTAAAAGACGCTTACTCCTTGGAAGAAAAGTTATGACCAACCTAGATAGCATATTCAAAAGCAGAGACATTACTTTGCCGACTAAGGTCCGTCTAGTCAAGGCTATGGTTTTTCCTGTGTTCATGTATGGATGTGAGAGTTGCACTGTGAAGAAGGCTGAGTGCCGAAGAATTGATGCTTTTGAACTGTGGTGTTGGAGAAGACTCTTGAGAGTCCCTTGGACTGCAAGGACATCCAACCAGTCCATTCTGAAGGAGATCAACCCTGGGATTTCTTTGGAAGGAATGATGCTAAAGCCGAAGCTCCAGTACTTTGGCCACCTCATGCAAAGAGTTGACTCATTGGAAAAGACTCTGGTGCTGGGAGGGATTGGGGGCAGGAGAAGAAGGGGACGACTGAGGATGAGATGGCTGTATGGCATCACTGATTCGATGGACGTGAGTCTGAGTGAATTCCAGGAGATGGTGATGGACAGGGAGGCCTGGCGTGCTGCAATTCATGGGGTCACAAAGAGTCGGACACAACAGAGCGACTGAACTGAACTGAACTGAAACTGAGATTGCTGATTGCTCTGGGGGGAAATGTCAGGTTTTTATTGAGATTTAGAGCTAGGAGGTACAAAAACTAATCAAATAAGAATTGACAGTTTTATGTTATTTGGTCCTAATCGTGCAGCTAGTCAGCATTGGGTGTGAATCTAGAACTCACTCTGATTTCCAGTCTAAGGCATTCCACCTGGTACACCTCACTGTCATGTAAAGCGTTGTAAGAACTCTTCAGAATCATGCAGATGTATGACCCTCTCAGCTGTTTCTCCTTTGGTGAGGATGGGGCTGCTGGCTGAGGAGGACTGTGCTGAGATCAAAGGTAGGGACGCACAAGAGATGGGGTACCTCCTAGAGCACAAGAGGTCCGAGAGAGTGAACGTGAAACCTGGGGAGCATCGGTGGAGGAAGACGGTAGGGGAGAGGATTTCTGGTCACAGTGACGCAGTGGCCTCAGCCTCTCTTGCCTTAAGTAGAGCTGACTCTCTGCTCTCGTCCTGAAAGTCTTTAAAACACTGCTGGCAACGTGTATGGGGCTTCCCTGGTGGCTCGGATGGTAAAGAATTGATAGCTTATGGTGAACGGTCTCGGATTTGTGATCTCCAAAGAAAAAGAAGTAGCTTCAGGACCAGGGACCAGGCTTGATCACTCCAGAGTTTTTGTGTGGCAGAGTTTATTAAAGTGAAAGAAGGCAGAGAAAGCCTCTGACAGAGACCTCTGAAGGGGGCAGAGAGTGCCCCCTGCTAGTCTAAGCAAGGCAGCTGTATACGTTTTCACTTGGTTATTGTTCAGTTCAGTTCAGTCGCTCAGTCATGTCCGACTCTCTGCAACCCCATGAATCGCAGCACGCCAGACCTCCCTGTCCATCACCATCTCCTGGAATTCACTCCGACTCACGTCTGTCAAGTCAGTGATGCCATCCAGCTATCTCATCCTCAGTCGTCCCCTTCTCCTCCTGCCCCCAATCCCTCCCAGCACCAGAGTCTTTTCCAGTGAGTCAACTCTTTGCATGAGGTGGCCAAAGTACTGGAGTTTCAGCTTTAGCATCATTCCTTCCAAAGAAATCCCAGGGCTGATCTCCTTTAGGATGGACTGGTTGGATCTCCTTGCAGTCCAAGGGACTCTCAAGAGTCTTCTCCAATACCACAGTTCAAAAGCATCAATTCTTCGGCACTCAGCCTTCTTCACAGTCCAACTCTCACATCCATATATGACCACTGGAAAAACCATAGCCTTGACTAGACAGACCTTAGTCGGCAAAGTAATGTCTCTGCTTTTGAATATGCTATCTAGGTTGGTCATAACTTTTCTTCCAAGGAGTAAGCGTCTTTTAATTTCATGGCTGCAGTCACAATCTGCAGTGATTTTGGAGCCCCCCAAAATAAAGTCTGACACTGTTTCCACTGTTTCCCCATCTATTTCCCATGAAGTGATGGGACCAGATGCCATGATCTTCGTTTTCTGAATGTTGAGCTTTAAGCCAACTTTTTCGCTCTCTTCTTTCACTTTCATCAAGGGGCTTTTAGTTCCTCTTCACTTTCTGCCATAAGGGTGGTGTCATCTGCATATCTGAGGTTACTGATATTTCTCCCGGCAATCTTAAGTCCAGCTTGTGTTTCTTCCAGTCCAGCGTTTCTCATGATGTACTCTGCATAGAAGTTAAATAAGCAGGGTGACAATATACAGCCTTGACGCACTCCTTTTCCTATTTGGAACCAGTCTGTTGTTCCATGTCCAGTTCTAACTGTTGCTTCCTGACCTGCATATAGGTTTCTCAAGAGGCAAGTCAGGTGGTCTGGTATTCCCATCTCTTTCAGAATTTTCCACAGTTTATTGTGATCCATACAGTCAAAGGCTTTGACATAGTCAATCAAGCAGAAATAGATGTTTTTCTGGAACTCTCTTGCTTTTTCCATGATCCAGCGGATGTTGGCAATTTGATCTCTGGTTCCTCTGCCTTTTCTAAAACCAGCTTGAATATCTGGAAGTTCATAGTTCACGTATTGCTGAAGTCTGGCTTGGAGATTTTTGAGAGTTTTGAGAATTTGTATATTCTCCAAGAATACATAGAAGAACTATACAAAAAGATCTTCATGACCAAGATAATCACAACAGTGTGATCACTCACCTAGAGCCAAACATCCTGGAATGTGAAGTCAAGTGGGCCTTAGAAAGCATCGCTACAAACAAAGCTAGTGGAGGTGATGGCATTCCATTTGAGCTATTTCAAATCCTGAAAGATGATGCTGTGAAAGTGCTGCACTCAATATTCCAGCAAATTTGGAAAACTCAGCCGTGGCCACAGGACTGGAAAAGTTCAGTTTTCATTCCAATCAGAAAGAAAGGCAATGCCAAAGAATGCTCAACTGGTTATAACAGTAAATCTCAAGGTTGTTAGGGGCTTCCCTGGTGGCTCAGAGGTTAAAGCCTCTGCCTACAATGTGGGAGACCTGGGTTCGATCCCTGGGTTGGGAAGATCCCCTGGAAAAGGAAGTGGCAACCCACTCCAGTACTCCTGCCTGGAGAATCCCATGGACGGAGGAGCCTCGTGGGCTGCAGTCCATGGGTTGGAAAGAGTCGGACAGGACTGAGCGACTTTTGGTATTGGTATTGGTAAAGATCTTATTAGACCCACTCCCATGATTTACATTTTAAGATGACAGGATTAGAACTAACAGTAGAAAGATCCTACCATTCCCATAATATACATTCTAAGATATCAGGATTAGTCAGAAGATTTTCAGGAAAGAGAAACTGTCCTCAAGCAGGACACACTGTTGTTGTATAATCCTCAGCACAGAGTTTAAACTGGGTTGTTTGTTGTGTATCATCAGTTCTGGGCTTAAAGAAGAAAACATTTTATGTGACCAAGAATTAGGAATGTAGAGAAGAAAGGACGTTTGTCCTTTCCTCCTCCTTGAGAATTCTAGACCCCTATCTCCTCCTCATGGGGACCTTGGACTTCTTATCAACTGCCTACAAATTGACTCTCTCAGAATCTGCCTGCAATTCAAGAGACTTAGGTTCGATCCCTGGGTGAGGAAGATGTGCTGGAGAGGGGAATGGCAACCCACTCCAGTATTCTTGCCTGGAGAATTCCGTGGGTAGAGGAGCCTGGCAGGCTACAGTTCATGGGTTTGCAAAGAGTTGGACATGACTGAGCGACTTTCACACACGTAATGCTTATCATTGCCAAACAGTGGTTTGCCCGGCAGCTCTGTTTTGGCTCGGAGAACATCTGGCCGCGTGGTTCCCCTGCCTCCTCATTCCGGACTCACTGCTCTTTACGCTCTGCTCTGCGTGCGGATGGACTGAGCCTTGTGTGGACTGTAGTCTGTCTGACCCTTCTCAGCTGCGGGTGTCCTGGGCTCTCCACTGCACACCCTGTTCTCTCGTTTCTTTGTCTACCTGTAGGGCTGCTTTCTGCTTGTTAGCACCTCCAGTAAGGGGTGTGAAAGAGGGCGAGATGCAATTTTACTGAGCTGGATTCTTTCCAGAAGCCTTGGTGGGGAGATGTGTTGGTGGAGGGGCAGGGGAGGGACTCCACCAGTGAAGCTGGAGCTTGTGAGCATGGCTGTTTCGCAAAAGCTTCAGATGGACATTTATCTTATGGACCCAGGTCTCCCAACACGGACACACTAAGACACCCTGAAGTCAGTGCTGCCAGTGCAAAATCACTCCGTGTGTGTGTGCGTGTGTGCGTGTGTGCAATGCACAGTTTAATTGCACGTGTCTTATTAGATTAAAATGCTTCAGCGTAGCAAGCATTGTAGCTAAGGTGAATTTGGGAAACCTAGAAATGAGATTGGAGTCAATAAATCCAATAAGAATCAACTGAACGAATATGCCAGAAGCAGGGAGGCGGGTGGAGATAACGCAGAGGCTGGAGCATAGGCGCTGGACGAGGCCTCCCCCCAGCCCCCTCCAGTGCTCTTGCCTGGAGAATCCCAGGGACAGAGGAGGCTGGCGGCCTGCGTCCGTGGGGTCGCAAAGAGTCGGACATAACTGAACGACTGTCACTTGTTGCTTGTTGATTGGGTGACTTTAGGCAAGCTTCTTAAAGTCTTTGAACCTCAGCTTTTGTGTCTCTAGAAAAAGAGACATTAATACCTACCTCAAAGGAGAATTTATATGGTTTAAGTGAGAAGTTTTATAGACAGGGTCTGGCACAGGGTCTGGCACATAGCGTCTGCTAAATTTAATGTGGCATATGAAGGCAGCTCTCTCACTGCACATCTTATTTTTGAAGTGGGTGTGTGTAGAGGCTTTTATAAACTCCCAGATTTGTGAATGCTGCTCGCACACAGTGCGTACTTCCTTCTACCACATGAGTGGGAAGGACTTCACCCAGCTCTTGATCGGTCAGTGACTCAGAGGGCCAGCTGAGTGTTCTTTTCTTTCACTTATCCCCAACTTGTTTTCTGCAAAGAACTGCCACTTTCATAGAGTTCCACCCTTGATACCGAGTTTGGCTTTTCCAAGGAGCAGCTGAGCAGGGTGGACATGTGTGGGTGTGTGTCTCCACTGGCTTCTCTTGAGGGGAGAGCTGCTCTGTCTGCGGAGGGCGGTGGGCTGGCTTCCCCTGGGGCTGTGGCAGCCCAGACTTTCAGATCTGACCTTAGCAAAATGACAAGAAACGACAAGCCATCAGCATTTACAGTCATGCTCAGTAACAACTCTGTTAAATCCACAAGAGCCAGAGAGCTACTGTTTGCGGTAGAGGATAAGCTGAATCAAATGTGTAGCCCCCAAGAAAGCCGCCAGATCCAGGGAGGAGGAAGGAGCAGGGTGAGTGGGATTTCTAGGGGAAGCTTGAAGGGAGCATATGTGTGATGCCTGGAAAAGATGTCGTAAAGTCACAGTTATGTAATCTCAATTTCCATCTAAAAAGAATGTGAAATTCATTTGTATGGACAGTCATTCCCTTCTCCAGCGGATCTTCCGGACCCAGGGATTGAACCTGGGTCTCCTGCACTGCAGGTGGATTTTTTACAGCCTGAGCCACCAGGGAAGCTCAGATTATATATAATTGTGACCAAAACTGTATTATGAAGCTTTAGAAGTAATTTCGTATTTAATCAACTATTAATTATAAAAACACTCTTCTAACGTTTGTATAAACTTGATTAAATAAAGAAATGGTATCTGCCTGTGATCCAGAAGACGCAGGAGACACGGGTTTGATTCCTGGGTGGGAAAGATCCCCTGGAGGAGGGCCTAGCAACCCACTCCAGGATTCTTGCCTGAAGAATCCCATGGACAGAGGAACCTGGCAGCTACGGTCCAGGGGGTCACAGAGAGTTGGACTGAAGCAACTGAGCCAGCACGCATTCAGTACCTATAACCCCTTCATTCAGTAAACAACTGCTGAGCACACACCCCATGCCAGGAGGTTGGAGTACTGGGAATATGACCGTAAACACAGCAGGCAAGGTCCTTGCTGTACCGAGCTTACACTTCAGCAGGGGAGATGGATGATACACAAGCAAGCAAGGAAGCAGTTCAGATAGCGATGAGTGCTGTAAAGGGGATGAGCGTTTTGCATGTAAGGAGTAGGGAAGTGATCTTAGGTAACTGTTCACGATGGGCAAGGCAGTGGGTTGGAAATTCAGAGGTTCTTGAGAAACTCACCAACAAATGGGAAGGACAGACATGCAATCTTAGAATCTCAAATATAGAACTGTGTGTGTTAATTTGGTGTTAAATCCTGTGAGAGTTCATAGGAAGAAATCATCTAACTTAGCCTGAGAAGGTAGGAAAGGGGTGAAGGGGAATCTGGAAAATCAGGCATAGAAAGGCTTTTTCGGTTGCAAGAATGGCATGTACAGAGATTTACTGGAGCAAAACGCACGGCCATTCTTTTACACCCAGCCGTTCGTCCTGGGTGACTGGAGCGCTGACTGTGTCCCTTCAGGTCACTCTGTCTCTCGCAGCAACGCCCTGAGGCAGTTGCCCCTCACTCATGCTGCTGTGCTGTGCTCTTAGAATTCTTTGGAATTGCCTTCAAAGACAGTCTCTAAGCGGTGTGTGAATATCTGCTGTGGAGGCACAGAGGCCTCCTCTCTTGGTCCAGATATGTCCTTACCCTATCTCTCTTTCACCTTCGGCCTGTTTGGCTCAGTCCCAGCGCCCTCTGCCCCTTTAGACAATAACTCCAGCCTCGCGGAGCTGAGGACCTGAAGCTGCCTTTTGCCCGGGACTACAGTAGGGCAGGCTGTCATGGACTGAAGCCTCGTCCTGGCGAAGAGGCCTGCATAACTCACTGAAGCTATGAGCCAAGCTCTGCAGGGCCACCCAGGACAGACAGGTCATGGTGCAGACTTCTGACAAAATGTGGCCCCCTGGAGGAGGGAATGGCAACCCACTCCAGTATTCTTGCCTGGAGAACCCCGTAGACAGCATGAAAAGGCAAAAAGGTATGACACCAGTAAATGAGCCCCCCAGATCAGAAGGTGTCCAAATATGCTACTGGGGAAGTATGTTAATCGCTCAGTCGTGTCCAACTCTTTGCGACCCCATGGGCTGTAGCCCACCAGGCTCCTCTGTCCATGGAATTCTCCAGGCCAGAATACCTTCTCCAGGGGATCTTCTCAGCTCAAGGATGGGACCTCGGTCTCCTGCATTACAGGCAAATTATTTACCGTCTGAGCCCCCAAGGAAACCCACTGAGGAAGAGCATAGGGCAATTACTAATAGCGTCAGGAAGAAGCGAAAATGGTGCTCAGTCGTAGAGGTGTCTGGTGGTAAAAGTAAAGCCCGATGCTGTAAAGAGCAGTATTGCACAGGAACCTGGAATGGTAGGTCCTTGAATCAAGGTACTCAGTCGCCATAAATGTGAGCAAATGCCAAGAGGTAGTGAAGGTCAGAGGAGCCTGGCGCGCTTCAGTCCATGAGGACAGCACTTGGCGATGGGCCGTGTTGTTGTGCCGGTTAAGCCTGACCACTAGGGGCGCCACATCCAAAATGCCTGAGGAAGCTGAATGCTATAAGTTCCCACGGAAAGTAACTCAGCAGTGTTGCTAGAGAGCCTGCCGGCCCTCGCTGGGCCAGGGGCTCTGTCCCACCCAACCACCAGGCTTAGGGAGTTTTCCATGTCAGTTCCATCTTCACCCAGGATATAGAGATCTGTAAGCTCAGGACTACCTTTTTTTTAAGTTTGAGAACAGTGACAATACTGCTTTTTGTCTGGGGCTTTAGGCATTGCACCAAAATAGATTTAGAAGTGAGCACTCCAGCGTTGTCTCCCACAGAAAAGCCCTCCTTCAGGTTCCCGACTCCAAGAACCCCTGAGTTATATGTAACCGACAGTCGCCGTGGCTTCTTTGGGCTGCTGTGACAACGCGCCAGAGCCTGGGTTTCCCAGCTGGCGCGGCGGGAAAGAGTGCGCCTGCCCGTGCAGGGGCTGCGGGAGGTGCGGGTCTGATACGCGGGTTGGGCAGGGCCCCTGGAGTGGAAAATGGCAGCCCACCCCAGCATCCTATCTGGAAAATTCCACGAACAGAGGCGCCTAGCGGGCTGCAGTCCACGGGCTTGCCGAGAGTCGGACAGGACTGAACACACAATATAGGCTGGGTAGCTTATGCGCAACAGAAATGTGCTTCTCACAGGTCTGGAGGCTGGACGCTCAGACCCAGGTGCCGGCACGGGCAGGCCAGGACCCCTTCTGGACTGCAGTCTTCTTGTCTTCAGACGGGGGAGGGCCAAGAAGGCAGGGTCCCTCTGGAAGATCTTTTGTTGGGCACTGATCCCATTCATGTGGGTCCCATGTGCTCACGACCTGATCACTTCCCAGAAGCCGCACCTCGTAATACCATCGCCTTGTCCGTTAGTTTTCAACAAAGGAGCTTTGGGGAGATGCGAACATTCAGACCACACCTGCATTGCTTCCTAGCGGTTCCGTCTTCATTTCCTTTGACGCTCCCAGGAACTGGCTGGTTCTAGTCCGTCTAACGCTAGAGCAGAGCTGAGGGCCGTCCTCCTGACGAGTGAGCACCAGCCCGTGCGCCCGGTCAGAGGCGGCCGCCTCCTCGGTCTGCAGGAACCGCGGCCGTTTTCAGGAAGCACACGGGCGCCGCGGGGATGCTGTGTGCCTCGCGGCGGTCGTGGCGCAAAGTGCTCACGCGGATGCCGCCCAGAACAGGTGCGATCGCTGAAAGCAAGGGCCGCTTTTTGAATCGTGCTGATGAGAAAGCTGAGTCTCGGGGTTGGGATGATTCATTTGACCTTTCATTTCTAAGTGGTTTTATGAAAATGTGAGCGTTGCATGCTCTGTAATCTTAAACATGAAGTGTTGAATTTGTTTCCTTTTTTTTTTTTTCTCTTTTCAAACCAGACCTACAAAAATCAAGCTAGCTTGAAATACCCATATAGGGTCAGGTAATCATCTCTAAAATGCCAGTTGCTGGGAGCCTGTATTTCCTTGTTCCACTCTTAAAGAAAGGAAAACTGTTGGTAAGAGCAAGGCAGCCCTACCCAGAATGTCCTAGTCAGTAATTACTGTGGGCCATGACGGATTTGGAGACCTGAGGAAGCCTTTCTTTTCGGAAGTAATTTCTCTGCCCTGCTGGGGTTTGTCGTCCTCCGGGAGAAGGTGATAGGAGGTGTGTGAGCAGTGTTTTGTGCCAAATGGTATTATGAGGGACGACTTGAGAGGCCCCGACCTGGGAAGGAGAGCTTTAAAGGGCTCTTTATTACTGCGTCCGTTTAAGGAAGAAGTTGGTGGGAAGGAAGGAAGGAGTCAGGAAGCAGGGAGGGGAGATGGAGGGAAGGAGGGGAGGGGAGAGAATGGCTGCTTCAGTCATGTTACCTCCCTGGATTTAAACCAGCAAATGTTACAGAAATAACATCCACATTTAAAGAGACAGGCTTCAGACTTTCTCTCAGACCCCTAATGCGTGGTGTCTGACTCCCGGAAATATGAGACTAGCCCTTGGCCGTTCAGGGCTCTCTTATTTTGGAGATAAACGCGGCAGACGTTTCACGTGAGTGGAGGGGCAGATCAGTAACCGTGAAGCCTCGTGGGTCCTGCAAGGCGAAGTTTCTCCTCCCGTCAGGTTTTAACTAGGCCCACGTCTGCCGTCCTCCCCGGTGGCCATGTGGAGCGTGACGTGCTGGGTGTGGGCTGTGGGGTCAACACCGAGCTGCTGACCTCCGCGTCGAGGAGCCCTCGGCTGAGACGCTGACCCGGGTTCCAGCACGGTGCTGGATCCATCGCGCTGATTCTTGGCTCCGATACGAATGTGCAGCTCATGAGTTGTGTGGGGTGCGTGTTAGCCCAGGCTCTGGCTCTGGCCGTGCTAACACCAGACTCCCCATGGGATGGAGCTGGAAGGGGGGCAGCAAGATGCCCAGGGCACTGACATCATAACAGACGTGAGCAATTAGCAAAGCTGTGTTGCAGAAGCACTGATTCTTAGCTTCTGGGAAGTAATAAGCCATCAAGAGGTGGAAAGGCATGCTATCTTAATCTCCTTTTAAGTAAAAAATCTTTCCACATCAGAGAGGTGCTTTATAAACTGTGAAATAGGGAGGAAAGTTGAAATGTTTAAAGAGTCGGGTAATAGCTTTTATTACCAAAGGGAAGCTGACTTCCAACCCTGCTGTTGAGTAAGAGCGGATTTAAGACCTTCGGGCATGGTCACGAGGCACAGGCCACAAGGACACTGTGACATTTCGGGGCAGTGCTGTGTTATCTGGCTTTTGTGTGTTTTTTCAGGAGACGACAGGTCAGAGGTACAAAAGGGCATGGTGCTCTGGCCTTAGAGCACAGTTGCACACAAACATTTCCACCAGCGCATTCTGGGAGACGGAATATGCTGGAAGAGGAATCACGCCTAAGTTTTTATTGCAGGCGGAGTGCCCACCACTGTCACTGGCTCCTAGTTCACGGCACACAGGTTGAACTGGTTAAGGTGCTGATAAAATCAATTACAAAGCCAGCCACGCTACGGAAGGCAGTGTCTGACTTTGGCCACGGCACCTCTCTTAAGTTTGTTCCAACTGCCTCACTTTACAGATGAGGAAACTGAGGCAAAGAAAGGTGAACGACCTTTCACTTAAGGCCCTGCTGCCCCTGAGCAGTAAGGTTCTGTAGGAAAGGAGACTGCCTGCTATGATGGCACGGGTCAGCAGTGGACACCGAGCCCTGGAGGCCTTCTCCCCTCCTGCTCAGTCCATGCACCCTGCCCTGTCCGCACACCCACTCACCCGGCTCCGTCCGCGCACCCGGCTCCGTCCGCGCACCCGGCTCCGCCCAGTTCTTGCTTCCTGGGGAAACCTCTGATGGCCTCTCTCAACTCTCGCATGCAGCCCTGCAAACGGTGATGGTGGTGCCTGTGAGTGTGCTTTGTAAACCACAGAGCTCCATACATGTGCCAGCTATTATTATGAATTTTTTTTTCATGACATTGCTTTCCAAACTGTTAATACAGTTTAAAAGAGGTAATGTAACAGATAAAGAAGAAGTAATGGGATCCATGACCAAACAACTTTGAAAACAAGGCTGTGTGTGTGTGTGTGTGTGTGTGTGTGTGTGAAGTCGCTTCAGTCCAACTCTTTGAGACCCCATGGACCGTAGCCCACCAGGCCCCTCTGTCCATGGGATTCTCCAGGCAAGAACCCTGGAGTGGGCTGCCACACCTTCCTCCAGGGGAGCTTCTCGACCCAGGGATCAGACCTGTGTCTCTTGCGTCTCCTGCACTGGCGGGCAGGTTCTTTACCACTAGTGCCACCTGGGAAGCCCCAGAAGGCTGTATTTTACCTATGTTGGAAGCTCTGCGAGGCCTTGATGTAAAGAAGCCCTGTGACTGTGTTGACATAGAGGTCGCTAAATCTGTCTCACCATTGTAACGCTCCATCTTTACAGACCCAGACACAAAGAATGTCACGTGCCTGTCTTGTGTCAGTGTCGATAAGTGTTGCATTCGCTTACTGGCCGTCACTGGGTGTCTGGTGTGCAAGCAGCAGTGGTGCAGTGTTTCAAGTTTCGTAAGGAGACTCATCTGGTGGACTCTGGGGTAGGACTTCCCGCTGTGCTGACCTTCCAGCTGCGTGACCTGGACAAGCCCACTCCCACGTTTCTAAGCCCCAGTCTTGTCTGTGAAAGGGGTATAATAACAACCTTGCAAAGGCTTTGTGGACATGAAATGATATCACGTAAGCACAACGCTTGCCACAGCATCTGTCCTAGTCCATCCAAGCAGCTAAACTGAATACCACTCACAGGCTGCCTGTGAGCAACAGACATTCTTCTCACGTCTGGAGGCTGTAAGTCCAAGATGAGGGTGCCAGTTTGAGGCCCTCTTTCAGATCCAAACTTCTTGTATTTTCACTCGACAGAAGTGGGGAGGGATCTCCGAGGAGTCACTTTCATAGGAGGTAAAAGCCCATTTAGGAGGCCTCTGCCCTGCTCATGGAATCACCTGCCAAAGTCTCGGATGTCCTAATTCCATCACCTCGGGGATCGGTAGGGCTTCCCAGTGGCAAAGTGGTAAAGAACCTACCTGCCAAGGCAGGAGACACAGGTTCAATCTCTGGGTCGGGAAGATCCTCTGGAGAAGGGAATGGCTACCAGTTCCAATATTCTTGCCTGCAGAATCTCATGGACCTGGAATTCCATGGTGGGCTGTAATCTTCAGTGTCACAAAGAGTCAGACACGGCTGAGCGACTAACACTTTAACACACTATTATTAGTAGGATTAATTTTACTTTGTGATGGCTATACAAGATGGAAACATGACATAGACGTAGCCTGATCACTTTCCTTCAGTGCATTCTGCCCAGTGCTAGAGTTAAATTTTATCAGTTAACTACAGACACCATGATATGGAAATCTGGTGATTCACTGTTTGGAAGGACACCTGGAAGGCTCTACAAAGATGATATGTGAGCTAATCTTAAAGTAGATGTCTTCCAGGTAAGAACAAAACAACCCCACTAATAAATAGGAAAACAAACAAACAACACGAGAATTCAGGGAAGTTAATTGCCTGTCTGGCACTGCCTCCCTGGTGGCTCTGCAATTCAGCACCCTATCCCCTTAGGTCCAAAGGTGGCTCATCTTTCTCTGATTTGATTTTCTGCAGAGACTGTGACATGTGCATGCTCAGTCATGTCCGACTCTTTGCGACCCCACAGATGCAGCCCGACAGGCTCCTCTGACCACGGGATTTCCCAGGCAAGGACACTGGAGTGGGTTGCCGTTTCCTCCTCCAGGGGATCTTCCTGACCCAGGGATGTATCTCCTGCTTCTCCTGCATTGCAGGCAGATTCTTAGCCCATTGAGTCATCAGGGAAGGTCCAGAGACTGTAATAGGAAGTGTTAAAAAAAAAAAAAAGAAAGACTCTACAAATATTCAGAAATAATCTAAAACAATAGCTCCAGTTTCCTGTTTGACTTTCCCCCACAGCTTCTAGTTGCTATTTGATGGCTTCTGATTTTTCTGCCTCTCTTGTTCCCGCTCTCTGGTAACTGATCAACGAGGGGCTCAGAGTGTCTGTGAACCAAGGTTTAATTACTTCCAAGCTTAGTGATGGATAAAACTAATAACATCCAGCATTAATTTCTTCAGTGCACTGGTTAGCATTATCAAGAAAATTCAGCAAACTTAGGTTAATTGCCTGCGGGAGGTTCGGCCCCGTTCAAGGGCACACGTGGGCTACAGATGCAAAAAATAGTCCTTGTCCTCAAGCAGTTTATAAGCTAATCAAGGAAGGAAACAGCAAAGTGAGAAGTTTCAAGAGCAAATAGTGATCCACAGAGAAAGCGGGTAAGGGAAAACCACAGTCTGATTGGGCTAAATAAAAGTCCTCCTGTGATTGAGTAGATACACATGTGATCAGGTGGGCTGAGACCATTGCTCCAGCCTCCTGGAGAGCCCCAAAGGGAAGACTTGGGTGGAAAATATGAATTTAGTTAAGTCTCATCTCCGGTACCCTTCGGAACAGCATATTTTCACATGAGGCATCAGGTCTGCGTGTATCAAGCCAACTTTTCAAGTGTTTCCTACAAGCCTAGAAAACAGACAGAGCGTCTCTGCACAGACACATGAAACATTAGATGAAGTGACACGCGCTTCTCTTCTCTCCCTCCCAAGCAGAAAAGGAGGGTGACGTGATTGGTTTCCACTCAGTTTGGCTTTTTAAAAACACAGTTTCCTTGTTGAAAGTCAGCGGGTGCTTATTGTCCATTCCCTTTTGTTTTGACCATGCAGCATGGCGTGCAGAATGTTAGTTCCCAGTCCAGGGATCAAACCCATTCCCGCTGCGGGGAGAGCTTGGAGTTGTAACTTCCAGGGAGGTCCCGACCTCTTGTTGAATGTGGTCATGAATTTCACAAGGATGGCTCTGCAGGACCCCAGCTCTCCCGAGAGAGACCCTTGGCGACGGGAGGCAGGCTGGGCTGGAACGTCGCACCTTAGCGGCCAGAGTGTTTTCTGATGACTCAGGATGGCTTGATGCCTGGTCACTGGGCTGTTGCTGTTGGGTCACCCACAGGGATCACTGGTGAGAGAACGCTCTGGCCTGGAGCTGTTCGGGGTCTACACCGTCACTTCCCTCCGTGGAGGCACCGGGCTGTGAACTGCACAACAGGAAGTGGGAAGTCGCACCCCGGGATCTCCCTGTTAGAATCTTTGCTTTTTCTGTTCCCTGTTTCTGTTTTTTCTTGCCTGCTACCAGATTTAATGCTTTTTTTCTTTCTTTTATTTTCCCTCTATACTTATTTTGGAAATTATATATGGTCTGTTCTTGCAGTCGTTTCCGTTTAATTTTAATGCACGTATGTGACTTTACAAAGTCTAAACAAAGTGAAGGCCTCTGACCATGTGTGCTTGTGTGCGTGCTGAGTCGCTCAGTCGTGTCCGACTCTGCGGCCTCGTGGACTGCAGCCCGCCAGGCTCCTCTGTCCACGGGGTTCTCCAGGCAGGAGCGCTGGAGAGGGCTGCCGCGCCCTCCCCCAGGGCACCCTCCCGCCCCGGGGTGGAGCCCGCGCCTCTTCCGCCCCCTGTGTTGGCAGGCGGCTCTTCACCACTGATGCCGCCTGGGAAGCGCGTCTCTGGCCCATCTCACCCCCGCCCTCTAGCCCCGGGACGTCTCTAACCCATTTCACCCCAAACACAAGGATTCCGGAAGCGCTCGCTCCGCTCCTGGCTTACCTGTTATTTTCTTCGGCGCCGTACTGGCCATCTTGCTTCCTATCCCCAAACCAGCTGTCACCTTTTCAATCCAACAGCAGATGCTTGCTTAGATTTAGACGCGAGAGGCCTGCTTCCTTTGCTCGTCATTGCTTTCTACACCGCGCTCTTCCTTTGGGATCCGCCTCCGTCGTCATGAAACACTTCTTTAATGTTTTTTAGGCTTTTTAGCTTGTGTTTTCAGCAGGAGCGCTCTTCTTACCTTCGGTGTCTTGCTCTGTGCTTGCGGTTCCCAGTGTTTCTAACAGACGGCTGTGTTCCTGTCTGTTGTTTACTATCTGCCGCCCCGGTAGTCGGCAAGAGTGCCGCAGGCTCAGCGGCTTGAACAGCACGAGGTTTGCCTTCCCGCTCTTCCGGAGGTGGGAAGTTCGGGACCGCGGTGCTGAGAGCGTTAGTTTCTGCGGAAGGCCCTCCTCGGCGCGTAGACGGCCGTCCTCTCCTTGAGCATCACATGCTCTTCCCTCTGTTTATACAGCTCCCAGTCTCTTCTTGTTGTGAGAGCAACCATCTTCCTGAATTAACCCCCCACCTCCCCCGCCTTATGTGTCTCCAAATACAATCACCTTCCTAGGTTCTGGGGGTTAGGACATCAACTATGCCCCTGGGGACAAAGGGAGACGAATCAGGCTAAGCGCAAGTGCTCAGTGCTCTAATAACCCAACTCCATACGTCTGGTCGCTCGGTCTCGTGGAGAGTCTTTATCACATGTGTTCTGAAATTGCGCACTGTGGGCTCATTCCACCCAGGGCCTAATTGTGGGAAGACTGTGTGCCCGAGTCAGAGTTGCATCCGTACAGAGCCGCTTTATCCTGAAGGATCTGCCAGGAACCGCCAGAGTTTCCGTGGCTGAGGTCAATGTCTGTGATGATTGCCCAGCTTGGGGTTTCCTGGATTGTGTAGACAGTATAGGCACTGACCCCAGAGCCATAGCCTGTGGTTCCACACGATCGAAAGAGACCTTGCATCTTACTCAGATCACCAGGTGTTGTCAAGAAGATTGCTTTCTGTCTCCTCTTTCACTCACTGTGAATTCCTTAAAGGGTTCAGATTTATGCATGGATGTCAGTTACAGCTTCTCCTCTTGCAGGCCTGGCCATCTATGGCGCTGGCTGGCACCCAGCTTCTCCCAAGCTGGAGCCAGGCGTTGGTCTGGAGACCAACAAACTCTCCTTCACTCTGCCCCAGCCTTTCTACCCCAGCCTGGCCACAGCAGTAACTTTGCTTTATGGTCCCCTCTTTTTCTCTTGCACCTGAGACTTTAAGGTATTCGTTTAGGACATAAGCTGGAATTTATCCAGCATTTTTAAGTGTTTTAAGCATTTTCAAGATAACTAGTCTCCCACTGCCAGGATGCAAATGCAAATGTTCACTGAGATTGCTTTAAGCTTCGGGGTAATGCAGGGAGGCGTGAGATCTTAATAATGATGAACAGTTCCATCTAAAAATGGGGTATTTGTTTAGATTTTCTTTGAATCTCTCTGTTTGATTCTTTTTCATTTTCTTTAGATGGATTTGTACTTCTTATTTTTTAATTTACTTTTAATTATAATACATAGGAGCTGTTAAGTTTTTACTTTCACTGACTATATATGAAGCTTGTGATTTCTGTGTGTGTATATGTGTATACATATATATATATGTATATATATATATATAAAATTCGGTGCCTAGCCAACTTGTTGAATTCTTCTGTCATTTATGTTTTCCCATTGCTTCTCCTGGGTTTTCCATCATACAGTCATCTCAGTCCCCAACTATGGTAAATTTACCTCTGTCTTCCAGTTACTTATGACCCTATTTTATTTCATTTTGCTGGGTTGATAGTACTTTCCTAGCAGTGTTTTGTAATAACAAGGATAGAAAGCATTCTGATATTTTCTTTTCCCTGACTTAAACAGGAGTGGTTCTCATGGTTTCTTCTTAAGTTTGACACCGGGCAGCTCGCAGATTAAAGTGACTGACATTTCTGTAGGTGCTTAGAATTTACAAGCACTTTTCTGCACATCATTGTGCTGAGTTCTTGCCACCGCCTGGTTTTGTGAGACACAGGAAATGCGCTGTTTGCTCAATTTTCTTTTAAAGACAATTCACTGAAACTTGGACCTGAGTGGGCAGTGACCTTCACGGAACATTCCAGCAGACGTTTCATCCACTTTGGGTTAGCAGATGAAGTTGTAAGACTTGCCTGTTCAGACTATTGTCGATTTCTTATTGAAAATCTAAATCGGGTTTTCTTCTCTTTAAAAAGCAAGTGAGGAAAATAAAAAAGCAGTGTAGTGTTTGGAACTGAAACACGTGTGTCTCTGTGTAAACGTTGAAAGGAGCAGCTGTTGTTTTGAGATGCACAAGCTGCTAAACCTGGTCTGTTCTGTGTGTACTTGTAGGTTGACGGTATCCTCTACGGCTGCTCTGTCGGTGGCACACTTCGCACATTCCGCAGAGGTGCCCAGCAGTGAGAACTAATGGGGGCAAAACCCAGATGACATGCCTCTTGCCAGGCTCCGGCCCTGGTGGTCCTGGTGCAGGAGGAGCTTGACCCACAGGAAGAAAGGGCCCGCCCTCGGGTGCCGCCCAACAGGGCACCTGCAGGGCCGCTTCCTTCCAGGAGAGGGCGCCTTTCCCCCAGCCTCTCAAGGGTCCGCAGGCTGGTGGGTTAACCGCCCTCGTCTGAAGCAGATTTCCATACATACCTCATCAGAGCCGCAGGGAAATTCATGCCGGTGTTTTACAGGGGCTTTGCCTGATCTGGGCCTTAACAAGTCAAGGTAATTTTTGCAGAAGTTTCCCATTTATGGCTCTCAGTTTTGAAACACGAGGCCACCTTCATCACTGTCAAGAACAAACGTCTGCTGAGCGTTTGCTAAGCAGGGGTCAGGGATACGGTAGAGAAAGGGTTGACCTCAGCATGGCTACTTATCAAGCACTAGCCAGAGTTACGTGTCGCGAACTGTCTCGTGGGCGTACATTACTTTTGTTTGAAGAGAAATTTCTAGAGGCACAAGCAGAAACCACGTTAGTGTTGTAGCTGTCTCCTAGGGGGCTGGCAGTGTTTTTTGGGGGAGGAAGCAGGCACAGGCTTCCTCCTGAGTGAGCTAGAAAGAGCGGGGCGGGGCACACAAGCCTCCTGCGAGCAGTCGGAGGTCTGTGCGCGTCCACAGCAGAGCACTCAGCCTCCACGCTGCTCCTCCAAGCCTCGGAGAGACGGGACTGCTGCGTCAGCACTGGTGGCGCACGTGCTCAGCCGTGTTCACCCCTTGGCAATCTCATCTACTGTAGCCTGCCGGGCTCCTCTGCCCATGGGATTCTCCAGGCAAGGACCCTGGAATGAGTTGCCGTTTCCTCCTCAGGAGGATCTTCCCAACACGGGATCAGACCCCCGTCTCCTGCATTGGCAGGTGGATTCTGGACCTCTGAGCCATCAGAGAAGCCTGGCTGAATTGTTGATCCCATCTAGAGACATGCTTTCATGGCAGCACCTAGGCTGTTTAACCACTGTGCTCCATAGCCTAGCCCAGCATATAGAACTGATGTAGAAAATTCAAATGTCACACACAGTGAAAGCATCACTTTGTGAAGCTGTCGTTTCCACTTGCACACACACGTGCTTGCACACGGCTGAACTGGCTTGTGATTTACAGTGTCTTCATAAGTGCAATCCGCAGGTTTAAACATGTGAAGGCCTCACCTTTAGAAAACTTGTTCATAAAATCAAGAGAACAGACCAAAGCCTGCTTTCATACTTTTGGAGAAAACACATTAAAGGGAATGCAAGGAAATCTTCCCAGTTGGCTCAAGTGCCAAACAGGAGATATGAGTTCGATCCCTGGTTAGGGAAGATCCCCTGGAGAAGAAAATGGCAACCCACTCCAGTGTTCTTGCTTGAGAAATTCTCATGGACAGAGGACCCTGGTGGGCTGCAGTCCCAAAAGAGTCCAACACAGCTTAGCAGCTCAACAACAAGGAAAGCCTCACTTGCTTCCAACACAGAGGCCGCGTGGCGGGAACACAGTCTCCAGCCACCGGGAGCCCCTAGCTGCCACTTTATCACCTAGACAGCCCCATGCCTGTGATCGTCTGAGGGCTTGCAGTGCCGAGCCTGGGATGACTGAACCCAGTGGAAAACTCGAGTAGGCTGGCAGGCGCGTCTCGCAGGCTGATCCAGGTGGTTAAGCAGAGGCTCCCCTTCTCGTTAACACGCAGCCAGAGCAGTTCTTGTGGAGGAGGCTGTTTTGATGAGGCCGCTTCCAAACATGAAAGCACTGTGGCTTCATTCAGGTCACCATGGGATACTGGGTAGGGTTCCCTGTGCTCCCTGGACGGCTCAGGCAGTAAAGAATCCGCCTGCAATGCAGGAGACCTGGGTTTGATCCCTGAGTTGGGAAGATGCCCCGGAGAAGGGCATGGCAACCCCCTCCAGTATTCTTGTCTGGAGAATCCCGTGGACAGAGGAGTCTGGTGGCTACAGTCCATCGGGGTCACAAAGAGTCAGACACAACAGAGCAAGTAACACTTTCACCCCCCAGGGAAGTCCCTGCGGTAGGCTGTTGCCTGTTACAGAAACTGATGCGAGTGGGACGTCCCTGGAGGTCCAGAGGCTAAGACTGTGCCTCCCCATGCTGGGGGTGTGGGTTTGATCCCCAGTCAGGGAATTAAGATCGCACCTGCCTCATGACCAAAAAACCAAAACATAAATCAGAGCAGTGTTGTAACAAAGTCAGTAAAGGCTTTAAAAAATGGTCCCGCATCAAAAAAATTTTTAATCTTATGAGAAAAGAATCTTAAAAAAATGTATGTACATGTATAAACTGGCAGCCCCTGCTCCCTGCCAGGTTCACAGCGTGAGTCCTGGGTGGAGGCAGACGTAGAGAGTGGTGAAGTTGTCTGGCCGCACATGACTGCTTTGTTGGTTTTTATATAAGGGGCTTTAAAATGAAGGGTCATGTTTTAAGTGTGAAGGAAGTGGGGTTGGAGCTGGGGTCCGGTTCAGCGCGAGCTAAGGCTTGCCCATGACTTGTTTCTGATAACACGTTTACACTTTAAGGGTTCTGTTCTTAAGGTCATTTCACACTGGGTCATCCAGGTGAGCGGTCTCGGAATCTCGGGTGTTTTCGTCCTCACGAGACCGGTGGAGCCTGCCCTGACACTGAGGTCGCACCCTCAGCTGTAGAGGCCCGCCTCGGCCGGCCACGGCCCGGGGACCGTCTGACAGCGTGGCGGGTGGGTCCACCTTTGCCAAGGCTGCGGGTCTTCTCCAAGCGCCCCGGCGGCGCCCCCACAGGGCTGGGAGACGCCCCGACGTGGCCCTGCGGGAGGAGCCGGACGCCAGTCCCCCGGTGCGGCCCGCGGGCACCAGGCTCTCACCCCTCGCGTGCCCTCTGTGCCCTGGCGCTCCCCGCCAGCTTCCGTCTGACCGGTCGCCAGGCTGGCAGGCTGCGTCGGGCACTCCTTCTGGCCTGGGGTGGACCAGCCCTCATGGTCCTGCCCTGCCTTGTCCCTCCGCAGCCTCGCAGCAGCGGCCCATCCGTTTCCCAGTGACCAGGCCCAGTTTGCCCAGTTCTACCCCATCTCATGGCCAGACGGATTCCAACACCATGCCGTCTGGCTGGGGAGACACTGCTATGCTGACCAAGACACTTTGTAGGTAAATTAAGTAATAAATGGATAGAAGCAATAGTTGACCATCCCAGCTATCTATTGTTCAGTAATATCTATGCCAGTTAAATAGCTTTTGAATTGAGGTGTGGCTTCCCAGGTGGCGCTTGTGGTAGAGAACCTGCCTGCCAGCCCAGGACACATAAGAGACGTGGGTTCAATCCCTGGGTTTAGAAGATCCCTGGAGACAGGCATGACAACACACTCCAGTATTGTTGCCTGGAGCATTTCGTGGACAGAGGAGCTTGGCAGGCTCAGTCCGGGGGTCAGAAAGAGTTGGACATGACTGAAGTAATGCAGTGGCTTCAAAACAGTACTTGTTGTATCCTCTCGAAACTCTGTGGGCTGATGGATCAGTCTGGAAAGCGCTTCACTCCATGTGCTCTTAGCTGCAGATGCGGTCATCTGCAGGCTTGACCTGGCGCCCCATCCAAAGCAGCGCGCAGGTATGCTGTCCGTTGGCGCTGGGGGTCAGCTGGGAGCTTGGCGTGGACTGTCAGCTGGAGCACCTCGGTCCTGTGGGTGCCTTCGTTGTAGGCCTTGGGCTTCCTGAAGCCTGGCTTCTGGACCCCAGGAGTTCACACCACACAAAAGCAGGAATTGCGCATCTTTTAACATCTACTCTCAGGAGCTGCGGCAGCGAGGCTTGTGCCGCACCCCATTGGTCAGCACTGCCACGGGGCAGCCGCAGAAAGGGGAGACCCCACTTCCTGACAGATGTCTGCCCACCTGTGGCCTACCACATCGAGACAAAACAGCAGGTGAGCACGGAAGAGCTGGGCTGGCACGCTCCCGCTAGCGTTTTGAGGAGGCGATGGTGGTTTCTATGTACTTCTTGTAGCTTCACTGTATTTTCTGATTTTTTTTCTTGCAATACTAAATTGCTTTTTTTTTAACTTTAAGTACAATAAATTCTTATCTTAATGACAGATAAGAAAGCCTTTTTAAGTGAACAATGCAAAGAAATAGAGGAAAACAATAGAATGGGAAAGACTAGAGATCTCTTCAAGAAAATCAGAGATACCAAGGGAGCATTTCATGCAAAGATGGGGTCAATAAAGGACAGAATTGGTATGGACCTAACAGAAGCAGAGATATTAAGAAGAGGTGGCAAGAATACACAGAAGAACTGTACAAAAAAGATCTTCATAACCAAGATAATCACGATGGTGTGATCACTCACCTAGAGCCAGACATCCTGGAATGTGAAGTCAAGTGGGCCTTAGGAAGCATCACTATGAACAAAGCTAGTGGAGGTGATGGGATTCCAGTTGAGCTGTTTCAAATCCTGAAAGATGATGCTGTGAAAGTGCTGCACTCAATATGCCAGCAAATTTGAAAGCTCAGCAGTGGCCACAGGACTGGAAAAGGTCAGTTTTCATTCCAATCCCAAAGAAAGGCAATGCCAAAGAATGTTCTAACTACCACACAATTGCACTCATTTCACATGCTAGCAAGGTAATGCTCAAAATCCTTCAAGCTAGGCTTCAACAGTATGTGAACTGAGAACTTTCAGATGTACAAGCTGGATTTAGAAAAGGCAGAGGAACCAGAGACCAAATTGCCAACATCCTTTGGATCATAGAAAAAGCAAGAGTTCCAGAAAAACATCTGCTTTATTAATTACGTCAGAGCCTTTGATTGTGTAGATCAGAACTAACTGTGGAAAATTCTTCAAGAGATGCTGAGAGGTTCACAGGCAGGAAGGCCAGGGGTCTCCAAATGGAGGAAATAGGCTGCAAGGGTCAGAAGGAAACAACCTTTCATTGGCAATACCAGACCACCTGACCTGCCTCCTGGGAAACCTGTATGCAGGTCAGGAAGCAGCAGTTAGAACTGGACATGGAACAATGGACTGTTTCCAAATTGGGAAGGGAGTACGTCAAGGCTGTATATTGTCACCCTGCTTATTTAACTTATATGCAGAGAGTACATCATGAGAAATGCCAGGATGGAGGAAGCACAAGCTGGAATCAAGATTGCCAGGATAAATATCAATAACCTCAGATATGCAGATAACCCCATCCTTATGGCAGAAAGCAAAGAGAAAGTAAAGAGCCTCTTGATGAAAGTGAAAGAGGAGAGTGAAAAAGCTGGCTTAAAATTCAACATTCAAAAAACAAAGATCATGGCATCCGGTCCCATCACTTCATGGGAAATAGATGGGGAAACAGTGGAAACAGCGTCAGACTTTATTTTGGGGGGCTCCAAAATCACTGTAAATGGTGACTGCAGCCACAAAATTAAAAAAACAAAACAAAAAAACAAAAAAAAAACCACTTGCTCCTTGGAAGAAAAGCTATGACCAACCTAGACAGCATATTAAAAAGCAGAGACATTACTTTGCCGACAAAGGTCCATCTAGTGAAAGCTATGGTTTTTCCAGCAGTCATGTATGGATGTGAGAGCTGGACAATAAAAAAGGCTGAGTGCTGAAGAATTGATGCCTTCAAACTGTGGTGATGGAGAAGACTCTTGAGAGTTGCCTGGACAGCAAGGAGATCCAGCCAGTCCATCCTAAAGGAGATCAGTCCTGGGTGTTCATTGGAAGACGGATGCTCAAGCTGAAGCTCCAATACTTTGGCCACCTGATTCGAAGTGCTGAATCATTGGAAAAAAAACCCCTGATCCTGGGAAAGCTTGAGTAGGGGACGACAGACGATAAGATGGTGGGCGGGCATCACTGATTCAGGGGACATGAGTTTGAGCAGACTCCGGGAATTAGAGGACAGGGAAGCCTGGCTCGTTTCAGTCCATGGGGTCGCGAAGAGTCGGCCACGCCTGAGCAACTGAACAACAGCAGCAGCAAAGCCTCCACAGAGGTACATGTGTTGCTAGTGGTGCTCGACGAATTCCAACAAACTGAACACACCTTGCAAGTCAGTGGCTATTGGTTTTGCTAAGACAAAAACAGATTGAATTTTTAAAAAGAAAGATCTGTTATAAAATACGACGATGCTTACTAATCTTCTATCCTGTACAAGTGATGTGTGTCTTTGACTTTTACAAAATAACCACTAAGCCTTCATCACTCTCTATAGATTTCGGGGCCCAGCTGACTCATACCCATCCATCTATAATGAGTGGAAGTACATTATTCTGACGGCAGAATGGCCAGTCTGTATGTTTACTGAATGGACCAATGGCCTGTATCTTTCAGCAAAGTTTTGTATCATTGTCGGAATGGCATTTAATTCTCCAAACCTGTTTTGAAATTAGGCATAAATAGATAGAAAATGAGAGTTTTTAGGAAAAGCGTCATCCAGCAGTTAGTTTCAGAAATTTACCAAAAAAATCTATATGGGCACATAGTGTCGCGTTGCCCATTTTCCTGTTTGTGAGCCAATAGCTAGATTCTCATGAGCTAGAAATCACACGGTTATACAGCCAACTGTTACTACAAATTACTTACATAGAATTTTGTTAACTTTAATTTAAATTTTTGTAATGTATTTTTTTGGGGCTGTGCTGGGCCTTCTTTGCTGCCCAGAGTTTCCCTGCTTGCGGCGTTTGGGGACTGCCGTCTGCTGCAGTGTGCTGGCCTCCCCTGTCAGGATCACGGGCGCTGGAGCGTGAGCTCAGTGGAGCTTAGCTGCCCTGTGGCATGTGCGCTCCTCCTGGACCAGGGATCAAACCCACGTCCCCTGCACGGGTGGGCGGATTCCTAACCACTGAACCATCTGGGAAGTCTGAGAAAAGTTTATCTTTGAAGAGTTAATGACGAGTTTGCAACTGGAAAATCTACTGAGAGACTCTTAATTTCAGCAGACAGTGCGTAATCTGCTTTAATATTAAACCTTTGTTTCATTTTGAATTATATGTATAAGTAAACCCACAACCTGTTAAGGACATTAAGCGTGTACAGAACTTAAGTTATTGAAGCTGCAAGATGGCTGGAAGCACACGTTCGTCTCTGGCCAAGGCTGCGTCCTGCTGCGGCCCTGCGTGGGTCAGACCGTGGACCGTTCCCAGTCTGCAGAGGTCAGCTGGCTCTGCCTTGTCCAGTCGATCGAGGTGCTCCCAAGCTGTTGCCTTGTATTAACGGTGACCTACGTCCTCGTTAAGAACTTACCAGTCAAGATGGTGATCAATTAGCAAGCTCACTGACTGGGATCCTTCCTTGTGGTTCTGTTGTAAAGGATACTCATTTTTCCACTGGTTCTTCTAAAAACTGCCATCCTGTAAAAATGCCAGTTTAGCAAGAACCCTGGCTGTGAAACAGGCGTGTGCAAATCTCGCAGGTGATGAAAATCCGCCAGGCCCCCGGTGGGTGGCGGATTAGTGCCCCGGGCCCCCAGGCCAGGGGTTGTGTTACTTTTCTGTAGCTGCCGTAAACAGAGGACCACAAACTTCAAAGTTTGAAATGATCCAGAAATTTCAAAATCATCGGAGGTTTATACATGAAGGCATGAGCTCTTCAGAAGAGACAACCCTCCCACTTGGTAACCGACCAAGGTAATGAAGTCATAAAAAGCTCAAACATTAGAGAATGGGGTAAAATAAACAAAGTCCTTCCTCTTTCTGCTTGATCTCATCCTTGAACAGTTCAGTATTTCCCTTCTTCAAGACAAGGACTTTTTTGTGTTTGTGGATTTGAGCCAGCTTTAAAAATAGACTCCCCAGATGCTTTCTAGATGAGGTGATTTATGGGATTAGGAAAAAGCCCTGCCCAACACGCCATCCCCCCAAATAGTGTTCTCATTATACCTCTTTGTGGCTGAAAGTCTGTTATTAGGGATTCGTTTACTGGGCTTAGTGCTTTGTCCCTTCTTAAGAGGCAGGGACCTTGCACAAGGCTAACCCTTTAAGCACTAGTGTGTGTCAGTCGCTCAGTGGTGTCCGACTCTTTGTGGCCTGGTGGACTGTAACCCACCAGGCTCCTCTGTCCATAGGGATTCTCCAGGCAAGAATACTGGAGTGGGTTGCCATGCCCTCCTCCAGGGGATCTTCCCAACCCAGGGATCGAACCTGGATCTCTGGCATTGCAGGCAGATTCTTTACCGTCTGAGCCCCAAGGGAAGCCCCTTTAAGCCCTAAGGATCCTTAGAAGAATGAGTTTATTTAAGCTGAGTCTTTCCCTCGCTTTTCTCATCACCTGCTTTGTTTTTGTTACAGTTTGGAATCATTTCGTGTTTCCTTGCCTTTTTGTCTGTCACTACCGTAGACTCTTGCGTCTCATGAAGGCAGGGACTACTTACATCTTCATCACCATTTAGTTCCTGGGATGCAATGACAACGGATGTACCCTATAAAGATATGATTGGACAGGAGACCTTGAAGCAATGGAATCAGACGTGAGACTGAAAGGTCCTGGCGCGTCATGGAAGGCAGGAGAAACGTGGGCTGGGGGTGGGGCCGCCTCCCAAGCCTGCTCCCTGGGCCTTGCTTCCTCTTGGCTCCCACGCCCGCTGGTGGGGCTGTGCTGGCTGGTAATAGCTTCACTCTCACACCCGGTGCCATAATCAAACTTCACTGTGGCCTCACAGTTCTCTTAATGATCTGCCCTGTGAATCGAAACTCCCAGGAACGGAGTTTATTAAAATCTGAGAAAATGGAAAATCAAAGCAAGAGAAGAGTATCTGTTTTGGTTGGCTTTTTTTCTTTTTTTCAGTCCCAAAAGTTGTTTTTCCTGGTTTTTCTTTTTAACAGCTGTATAAACATTTGCCAAAAAAAAAAAGGCCTGTGAACATGGTGTGGGTGAAGGATCATTTGCAAAGGAATCTGCTGTTTGCAGAAATATTTACAGGAAGCCAGCAGCCTCCATGCACCTGTTATTCCAGGTGTGCGTTTTGACTTCACTGACCCACGTGAGCACTTGCCTTGAATGGCATTTAGTGCGAAGGGAATTTCAAAGTTAAGATGAGCAAAGCTCCCTGAGTCAGAGCAAGCAGACTTGACTCAGTAGAACTCTGCTGTAAGCCTCAGGGTGAGTGGCAGCACCACCAGCGTTTAAAATTGATATTTATTGCTTGGTTGGTGACTCCCACGGCATCTGTCTCCTCTCGAAGCCTATAAGCTCCATCTGGGAAGTCCCGTGTGGTTCTGCTTGTCGTAACATGCCCACTCACCTCCTGGCATACTGTTGGTGTACAGCATGTGATCAGAAATGTTTGTCCCAGGAATGGATACTTCTCACCGCGTTTGGTTAGGAGGCCTGTTCTGATGCTGTGAATGGCTTTTATCCATCGTTCAGATCCTTGGTTTGCTGTAGGACTGTTCATTTATCATTTCTGTCTGAGTAGCTTTCTAGCAAAGCTTTCCGACTTTTTTCACACTTAAAAAAATGGATGCTCATAGATGACTTAACTTTTCTCATGAATGGGGTCAACTGTAGGTCATTAGTGACTTACAATAGAAACAGTGGGAAGAGATTCATCCCAGTTTGGTTCAGACAGTAAAGAATCCGCCTGCAGTTCAGGAGACCTGGGCTTGATCCCGGGGTTGAGAAGATCCCCTGGAGAAGGGAACGGCCACCCACTCCAGTATTCTGTCTGGCCTGGAGATTTCCATGGACAGAGGAGCCTGGTGGGCTACAGTCCAAGGAGTCACAAAGAGTTGGACATGACTGAATGACTAACACTTTCACTTTTTCATTCTCTTTATATGAGAAAGTGGTAAAATTAAACTCAAGTGGTCTATTTTTTTTTTTGCTTGTTTTCATCATCACCATCTTCTCTGTTTTTCAACTGAAGGATCCCTTTTTCAGTTTAATTTAATGAGAATGGCTCTTTGCAGCCACGGAGACCAAATGCTTGCATATTATGGAAATCGCTTTCTTTCACCTAACCCATATTCCTTTGCACACAGTGAAGATGAAAGAACACTTTTTATGGGAGTGGGAGAGAAAAGTGTGCAGACTGGACTGGTGGTCTTCATCCTTGGGGGACAAGGCTGGAAAGGACTTCAAAATCTGTTGGAGGTGAGGTTAGTATGAGGCAAGAGACCGGAATAAGTGCCTTTACAGACTCACAAAACAGGGCCATTGTTGACCCCAGCTGTAGCCCATCTGTAACTGAGCAGGTTATTGTGGGTGATACGTTTCTTTCCCAGACCTTACACTCCCCACATGGTGAGTTTAAAGCCAGAGTTCTTCTCAGACAGTCCTTCTTGGCAGAGAGTGAAGAGGTCCCAGAGTTATGTGTCTCTGGCAAATCTCATCTAGAATAGCATGTAAGCCTTTTGATCCTCAGGCCTTAAGATGGATGGAGGGAAAACAGTGGCTCTAATGAAAAAGGTCACCGATTATCTAAGGGTCAAAAGGTGGAGAAGAAGTTGAATAAATCTAACAGTGTTTGGTGCATGAAAAGCACATAAGAAGCTGCTACAGGAAGGAGTAAGTGTTGGAAACAAAAGGGCAGAAGACAAGGGGCTTCCCTGGCGATCCAGTGCTTAGGGCTCTGTATGTCCACTGCTGGGGTGCAAATCCTGCTCAGGGAACTAAGATCCTGCGTGTCTTATGATGTAGACAAAAAAAAAAAAAAAACAAAAAGGAAAGATGGGAAGTATGTTCTTGTGCAGTTCAGTTCAGTCACTCAGCCGTGTCCAGCTCCCTGCGACCCCATGGACTGCTGCACGCCAGGCCTCCCTGTGCGTTACCAACTCTCGGAGTTCACTCAAACTCATGTCCACTATGTCGATGATGCCATCCAACCATCTCATCCTCTGTTGTCCCCTTCTCTCTCCTTCAATCTTCCCAGCATCAGGGTCTTTTCAAATGAGTCAGCTCTTTGCATCAGGTGGCCAAAGTATTGGAGCTTCAGCTTCAGCATCAGTCCTCCCAATGAATGTTAAGGGCTGATTCCCTTTAGGATGGACTGGTTGGATCTCCTTGAAGTCCAAGGGACTCTCAAGAGTTTTCCCTAGCACCACAGTTCAAAAGCATCAATTCTTCAGTGTTCAGCTTTCTTTATAGTCCAGCTCTCACATCCATATATGACCACTGGTACTGGGGTCCAGCCCCGGTTGGATCCAGGGAATTTGAAGTGGGGACGGAGTCGGCATCTGGGAAAGGACTATTTAATTAGAAATATAAAGAGATTAGGAAAGAATAGTGTAGTAGGAAAATTAGTGGAGAAAAAATGCTGAATAACTTGGTTTACATGGAAAGCTAATAAAGTCTCAAGACAAGAAACTTGCACCACCTACATAGGCCACCAGCGCGCGCTTGAATAGCAGAGGGTGCCCCGCTTGGGCTCCCTCTCGCGTGGGTCTTAGAAGCCAGGGCAAGTAAGTATACATGGCGAGCCTCCACGCTCCAGATGGGAATTCAGCCAGAAAACAAGAAAAGGAGAAAAGACCACATGGGGGAAACCAGTCTTTCCAGTGACTGCCCCCCCCCCCTTTATTGTCCAGAAAAGCTTTTTATACTTTTGGTTGTACATAGAGATCAATGGATAATACAAAGTTATGCAGCGTCAGCAGCCCTGACTCTTATTGAGACCAGGCTTTCTCTCTGCATACCTAGCTGTATACACAGGTCTTAGGTGATTTACATCATCTTTTGGCCAGGAGGCCTTTTAGCATTTTACGGCCCTTTTCTGATAAGGGTCTGTCAACCAGAAAACTTATTTGCCTTAAAAGTGTTGTTCTTACTAGTCTGGTGCCACTCTCAGAAAGCACTAATTAAGGTTACATTCTTACCTAGCAAGAACACAACAATTATAACAAGGAAAGAGGAGTACAGTGATTTATAACAAAAAGAAAGTTCATTAACTCAAAAGTCTAGTGTTGCTAACATCAAAACTACTATATTCCTTTTTCTATATCCCAGTTACATTGATTAATATCCTCCAGGTGCCTAAATGATAAAGAATGTGGAGGCCTGGCAGCAGTCATTGACTCAACAATGAAAACCCATCACCAATATAATTCTTAGCTCTTTAGAAAAGGCTCTATATCTTTAAGATGCTTTAAGCTGCATGCCTTTCGTGGCTGGGGGGCTGTAAACAATTCACAAGTAGTAAAAGTCCGGGGGAACCTGTCAGGCAATGTAGAGAGCCATCAGAGGGATTTGAGCTGAGACACTCCTTTCATACGCAGGAGACCAGTTGGAGCTCTAAGTTAACTTTTTCCAGAGAAAGGTGGTCGGGGATAGCCCCCTGTAATGTCAGAAGAGTATAGAATAGTGGACAGTAAACAGACAGATTTTGGTTTCGGGGCAGATGCTCAGGCAGAGGACCCCTTGAGACCTGACTCACCTTGTCCACCAGGCCTCTCCGCATGTCCTTGTCATGGGTGGGATCTCCTGTGCTGGCTCCCGGCACACTGGAAAAACCATAGCCTTGACTAGATGGACCTTTGTTGGTGGAGTAATATCTCTGCTTTTTAATATGCTGTCTAGGTTGATCATAACTTTTCTTCCAAGGAGCAAGCATCTTTTAATTTCATGGCTGCAGTCACCATCTGCAGTGATTTTGTGGAGTTGGGGTTGGCAAATTTTAAGAACTTCAAGATTTCCTTCCTTTCAGAACTTCAGATGATCCAAGGACCAAGGAAAATCTAGGAGCCGGGTGTCCAGGCGTCCATGGCTCTGAGCATCAGAATAGCACACGTGTGCTTTGTGTCCCCACTTCTGCAGACGCTTTATTCAGGGGAAGAGCCGGCAGCTCTCCCAGCCTGTGTGCTCTGCGTCGGTGGATATGGAGGGCCAACTGCGCTCCCAGTAAGGGCCTTGAGCATCTGTGGGCCTTGGTACCCATGAAAGGTCAGGGAACCAGTCCCTGGGATGACTATGTAATGCCTCGAGGACAGCACGTTCCAGAGAATCAAAAGTGCTGTTGTTTGTGTTCAGTTGAGACCTTATGATTAGCACAGGGGTAGCCAGGATCAGACTTGTTAAGGATGTGCTGCTATAACAGTGGACATCACTCCGTAAGTGACAAGCCCTGCAGACTGCGGCGGGAAGCACTATTAGTGACTGTGTACTTTTAAGCGTGTACTCCTATTGGTATTCATATAATGCTTCCAATACTCCCACTTTTCCTGTGTTACTTCATTTGGCTCTCAGTTACCCTGTGAAGTAGATACTGTTATGTTCTTAAACTAGATCAATGGGAGGTGCTAGAGAAACCAGGAGCAAGGAGCAGGAGGTTGCACTCAGGGCATCCGCTAAATAACATGGAGGCCAAAATTTAGATTTAAAAATATCCTTCACAGAGTTAGAACATGGCACTGTCCCTGGAAAGTAATGAAAACTATTTGCCAGTGGAAATTTCAGCCATATTTTGTATCTAAGTCATTTGACATGACTTTAATTAAATTCAGCCTGTTCTGTCCCCTTGTAACACTGGCCAGGTTAACATTTTTATCCTGGTTGCTGGTTTACTCTCTTTTCCGCCTTGTCTACCTTCCACCACCGTTAAGTGACCAAGACGCTGAGCAGGGGGCCTAGCGCACACCTTATGCCAAATAAAGGCTCTGTGAGTGGATGGATGAGTTCTGAAAGCAGGACAGAGAAAACGAAAAGAAAGACATTTTTACAGAAAGCCACATTCTCAGTAGTTGGTGTGCCACATTATCACTTGTACATTGAAGTTAGATCTCAGATTTAATTAGTATGAGGGTAATTTTATATGAAATCTGTCATTAAAAGCCCTCCCAAGAGGTACAGGAACATCCACAAAATGTCCACCTTTGGAAAGATTTCAGCCCTGACGTGCAACTGCATTTGAAACATGCCTCCCTAGTTCTCACTTAACTCTGCTTAGGCTGGAAAGAAAAGCCAAGTCACCCTACGCTTTCATAGTTACTTTTCCATCTGGAAATAACATTTATATTGGTCCCTGTTTGGTTACTACAAAGAGTGCGCTGTAGACATGAAGGAGACTTCTTTTCAGAGAAGGAGGTGCCTGGATGTGTGATTAAATGAATGTATATGAACTCGGATGTTTAAGCAATCCTCATAGAATAGAGGTGGAGGTCACCCCTGCGTTGGAATTGTCAGAGGAGGGTGAATATTAAGGCCTATGAAAGCTGGAGCTAGGAGTAAGAATGTTTTAACTCCACATATAGTCACTCCTAATAATTTTGGTTAATTCTAATTCCTTTAATAAAAAAAGACAGAATAGATTTTGGGTGGGCAGCTAGCAGTTGTTCTCATAATAAGTAAATACAAAGAAGATCTTGAAAATGGTGCAGTAATGACTAGAGTCTGGAGAAGCTACCGTGCAGAAATGAAATGTCCGTGGACGTTGTATCAGGCAGGAGTGAAGGGGAGAGCTCACCAAGCAGAGCAGGTCACAGATGAGAGGCTTGCTCCGGCCAGCACGCCATTATTCCGGTCAGCTCATTTCAGCAACAAACATTTATCATAGCATCATAGACACTGACTAAATGGTTAAAAAAGAAAGGGCCATGACCCAGTGTCAGAATGAGTTATGTGGGCCAGGGAATCTCAAAGCAGGTTGAGCATCAGACTCTCCAGAAGAAGATCGGAAAGGAGAGATGTGTGGTGTCCGCCCCAGGTGCACTGTTAGGCTTCTCTGGATTGGGGAGTTAAGAATCTATACGCTTAAGGAGCCCCCTCGTGATACCAAGGCGGAGAGTCCAGGGGAACCGGTCTTTGGAAACTACAGATGGAAAGTGAGTGCTCTGCTCATGATGACGGTGGTTGTGGTCATTGACACCTACTGGTGATGTTCTCAAAGAATCGTGGGCACACGACTTCCCAGGCCCCCTCCCAGTGCCACCCCCAGCATTTTTGAAGAACTGGATCTTAGAACAGCAGACATCTGAATTTGTAACTAGCAGCCCAGCTGGTTTGAAAGCAGGTGGTCCGCACACCAAACGTTGAGAAACAATGGTTTTTGAGGACTTAGTGTTTGCCAGGCAGTTTGCTATAAAACATGTACACACATTATCGGATTCCATCCTTCAAGTAATCTCATAGGAGAGGGACTTTAATCACCCCCATTTTACAGATGTGGAAACGGAAGCATGGGGAAAACTGGGTCAAGATCACAGTGTAAATAGCTGAGCTGACTCAAAGACTGGAACTGTCTGACAACAAGATTTATGATCCTAATACAGACTGCCTCCTTGCTTCCAGGAGGTCAGAGAGAGGGAAAAAAAAAAAAGACTCTGCAGTTGGGACAGGCTTTATGAAGGCACTGAAACAGAAGTAGAAGGGGACTTTGGAATTTGTCGTTGTCCTTGGACACACGAAGTTTGAGATGTCTGTAAAATGAATCCTTTATTTTTTTGTTTAGTTATAAAACTTTGAAATATGCAACTCAAAGCAAACATGTTATTTTTTCACACAGTAAATAGTGGAATGGTATCTGGCACTATTGCATACCCGTTGGACCAGGCCATGGCTTTAGAAACTGCTGATGCGCCCCAAGTCTCTGGTGTCATTAAGAAGCTGAAACCTTCAGGGACTTCCCTGGTGGCCCAGCGGTTAGGGCCCCACGCCTCCAGGGCAGCAGCTCAGACCCCAGCCAGGGAAACAAGACCTCACGTGCCACGGGGCAAGGTCAGAAAGTGGAAAAAAAAAAAAGTTGAAAACTTCAGAGGGCATATTGGCTGCTGAGATGCGTAATACAGAATGTTTTGTGAAAAAAATGCCAATGTGTTTTTAGGGCCAACACTCCCTACATTCTTTTGCCTTTGATAGTCTCTTTAATTGAAATATAGCTGATGCATGGTATTATTTTAATTTCAGACATATGGCATAATAATTTCACATTTGCATGCGGTATAAAGTGACCACCGTGATAAATGTAGTGACCATCTGTCACCACACGTGGTGATCACAGTGTCGTTGGCCGTCTTCTTTATGCTGTGTGTTACATCCTTGTGACTTATTCCTTCAAAGAACTTTTGGTTTTCTCCTTTGAAGAATTAATAAAATGAGGAAATAGATAAGGAAGCCCAAAGATACAGTGAAGACGAAACAGGATGCTAAAGCATAGACTAGGTTTTAAAATAATTTGCTCTTTTGGATTTAGTAATGTCAACTGTCTTTCAAAAGATAACTTTTTAAAAAATTACAAATCTCTGCTGCCTATTAGGGTCCCTTTAAAGGGCAAATTTCCTGGGCATTAGAGAAGGAAAGGCTGTAAGTGAAAGATAACTTGTTTACCAAACAGGGACTAGAATTGAAATAGCCCTTTGGAGTTAATGAAAGTATAAAATAGCTTTTCCCCAGCAGAGAGAAGCCTAATTTAATTATCTGTGAGCATTACAGATTAGAAGCAGCCTTTCCTTCATCTCTGGAAGCTGAGAGTGGACAGCTCATACCTAGTGAAAAAGTGACTCACTCATTCATGTCTGACTCTTTGCAACCCCATGGACTGTAGCCCACCAGGCTCCTCTGTCCACGGGAATCTCTAGGCAGGAACACTGGAGTGGGTTGCCATGCCCTCCTCCAGGGGCTCCTCCTGACCCAGGGATCAAAGCTGGGTCTCCTGCACTGCAGGCGGGTTCCTTACAGCCTGAGCCCCCAGGGAGGTGGCGGGCACGGGGCACTGGAGCCGGGGGACGTGAGGAACACCCATGGAGAGCACAGCGGCCACGGGGCCCAGGGCCCCAGCCGCAGCCATGGCATAGTCCCGCGCTCTGTCTTCCACACTTACTGGGCTTCCCTGGTGGCTCAGGTGGGAAAGAATCCGCCTGCAATGCGGGAGACCTGGGTTCTATGGGTTAGGATTCCCTGGGGAGGGCATGGCAACCCACTCCAGTATTCTCACCTGGAGAGTCCCATGGGCAGAGAAGCCTGGTGGGCTACAGTCCACAGAGTCGCACAGAGTCAGACACGGCTGAAGCAGCTTAACATGCATATTTTATAGAGTATTTATTTATTCATTTTTTTGGCCACACGATGCAGGATGTGGGGTATTAGTTCCCCAACCAGGGATCAAACCTGTGCCCCCTGCAGAGGGAACACAGAGTCTTCCCCACTAGACCAGTGAAGTCCTGATCTGAGTGTTACTTTAAGCCGTGAACCGTAAGGGTCAGAATCCGCTGAACTTCCTGGCGGTTCTAACGTCTAGAGAAGTTCGGTAGTTTACAATGTTCAAACACTATTACACAGCCTACTGCATTTATCTGTTACTTGTCCCTTAACATATGATGTTTGGTTGATTTAAAACTACACAGCATATTAAACTGGACTTTGCTTTCTTAGAATTTGCTAACATTTGTAGTGGGGCGAGCCGCACCCACAAGGAAATGGATTTACTAAAATTACAAAAACATGCAAATTAAGTTTATAGTATAGTGTAATGTTTCATCCCCTTTAGAAAGCAAACTGTTTCATTGACCAGCCCCTTGGTTGTGTGATGAAGACTAGACACGAGATACCAACTTCGTCCCAGCTGCTTGCTGAAAACAGAAACGCCCCTTTATGGAACAGCGTCCATGGGTTATGAGTCCCTTACGTCTTAGTCTTGAATTACTTTAATCAGATGTGAGGCCTGGGGAGTCAGGAGCTTTGATTAAGCCGGTGTCTGGCCTGATGCAGCCGCCGGCGCCAGGAGATGGGAAGGGCGCACAGGAGGAGCCTGCGGGGGAGCCTGCTGCCTGGCAGAGCGCCTGGCCCTCCGGCAGGGGAGGCGGTGCCGCGGGGTCCCTGCCAGCCCCTCCTGCCTTTCCCCCTTTGCCCACAGCCTGCCCTTTCCTCCCGGGGGTGGGCAGCTTGGCGACCATCACAGCGCCGAAGACTGGAACTGATGTGACCTTGGCTTATCCTCGACCGCCCTGAACCACGTTTCTTCTTCTGTAAGACAGGGCTATAATAAGTGCCAGAAAATGCTGAAAGGGTTCCAGAAAGTGAAACAGCACGGTGCTCATCTTATTTCCTAGGGCTGCCATAACAACAGCCACAAACAGGGTGGATTGAACAGCAGAACGTACCGCCTTCGCCGCTCCAGACAGACTGACGCGACTGAGCCGCGCGTTCTCTCCAGCCCTCTCTCGACTGCCTCTGCTAACTTGCCACTGTTTCCGAGAGACTTGATGATAAGCTAACCCCAAACAACACTCACGTTCGTCAGTCATAGCATTCTATAATTCAGGCCGCTGGAATTTACTTCTGGACTTTGCTCAGAAAGGAATGACCTGAGCACATAAGTAAACAGGATGAAAAGGGACTGTTTACAGGTTTCAAAGAATCACTGATTCTGAAGCGCGCCACAGAATGCAGTTTCATGCAAACTGCAGGTCTCCGTTGCACACAGCCAGTGTTCTGAGTGGCCCGCAGGGAGCGGCCGCGTCCTGGGGGAGAGCCCAGAGTGTTCCCAGTCACATGATCTTTATCCGCCTCTCTGAGACTTGGTGCAGGGATTAATTATCTAATGTTTGTAAAGCATCTGGAAGTTGATAACTGCTAATTATTTTACCCTGGTATCTTGCCCTTTGTTCTAAATACTTAGCAATCTGAAGTGAAGAGACGTTAAAGTCGAGGGCTTGCCTGGCGGTCCAGTGGTTAAGACTTTGCCTTCCACTGCTGGGGGTGGAGGTTCCATTCCTGGTCAGGAAGCTAGGATCCCACAGGCCTTGAGGCCAAAGAAAGCCCAAACACAAAACAGCAACAGAAGCAGCACTGCAGCGAACCCAGTGAAGACTTTGAAGATGGCCCACATCAGAGGAAAATAAGAATTATGAAAAAGGTTGTCGAGATAGCCACAGTCTCCAAAACGAGGTCGTGGTCGACCTTCCCTTACGAACGTTTCCACGCCGCTGCTGGCCACTGCCTGCTCTAGACCTTCCTCCCTGAGCAGCGCGGCTGGAGGAAGAGTGCTTGAGGTGTGAAGCAGACAGTCACGCCGCTAGTACCGACCACGTAAAAGAGCGAAGGTCAAAGCCGCTCAGTCCTTGTCTGACTCTTTGGGACCCCGTGGACTATAGCCCACCCAGCTCCTCTGTCCTTGGAATTCTCCCAACCGAGGGATCAAATCTGGATCTCCTGCTTTGCAGGCAGATTCGTTACTGTCTGAGCCACCAGGGAAGCCCACCCACCTTATGGGAAGTGCTTTATATACATTATCACATTTAATCCTCACAAAATATGCACAGGAGGGCATTGGTGGCTCAGTGGTAAGGAATCTGCTCACAGTGCCACAGACGCAGTTTCGATCCCTGGGTCAGGAAGATCCCCTGGAGGAGAGAATGGCAACCCCCTCCAGTGTTCTTGCCTGGAGAGCCCCATGGACAGAGGAGCCTGGCGGGCTGCAGTCCATGGGGTCGCAAAGAGGCGGACATGACTGAGCGACTAAACCACCACCACCGCCACGTCGTGAGCAAGGGCTCAGAGCAGTTCCAGCTGAGAACTGGTAAAGCTTGGTTTTGAAGATGTTATCTGATTCCAAAGACTCTGAGCTCTTCGTGCCTCCTTCCCCCTTCACCCTGTGCTCAAGTAGAAGGCAGAAGATAAGCAGCTTGGGCAGAGTGAGCTGGTATGAGGAGGGAAGGAGAAACCCACACTTGTCTTTTTCCCGGTGCACAAAGTCTGCTGAACACAGAAGAGGTTTAAAGCGAGAGTCTAGGAGCTAAAGCAGCCCCAGCCTATAAGCAGGGAACTTTATACTGAAAAAAAAAAAAAAAAAAAGATCTGATTTTGCATTTGGAGAGGCTGTTAGTAATAATTTAGACTTGCCTCACTCTTTGGCAGAGGAGAACATTAGGGTTAGGGTTAGGGGTTGGGGTTGGGGTTAGGGTTTCTTTATATTAAATTTTTCTTATTTATTTTTCTTCCAGTTTTATTGGATATAATTGGAATACAGCTCTGTATGAGTTTAAGGTGTACAACATAATGATTTTACCTACCATACCTCATGGACTGATTACCACAATAAGTTTAGTGAATATCTACTATCTCATAAAAAACACAAAATAAAAGAAAAAGAAAAAAAATTTTTTTCCTTGTGATGAGAGCTCTTAGTATTTGGTCTCTTAAAAGCTTTCATATATACACACAGCAATGTTAATTATATTAATCATATTCATCACTAATACTTACTTACCTTATAACTGGAAGTTTGTACCTTTTGACCGTCTTCCTCCAATTCCTCTTCCTTTCCTCCCACCTCTGAATCACAAATCTGATCTTTCTGTGAGTTTGTCTGTTTCTCTGAAGTATACTTGACCTACAGCACGCTATTGGTTCCAAGTGCAGAACATAGTGATTCAGTGTTTCTAGACGTTGCAAAACGTTCACAAGGAACACTAACACACTTAAGGCTTGCCTGCTTACTGTATGCAGGACACTGTTCTAAGCTCTCTGTGGATATGAATTCATTTTATCTGTATAACTCTAAGAGGCAACAGTATCATTCTTCTCTTTGAAATACCTACAGAAAGGGCACAGAAAGACTTTGGTAAAACCATCTCTTTGAAAGTAATCTTCAGATTTCAAATACTGTAGAGGAAATGAGGTCAGCAGTTTTCAAACCGTATTTCAGGGTTTGTTAGGAACCCTGCTCAGAGGTGTGAATTGTCAGAAGATAAAGGCATAAAATCTGGGATCAACCAGGCTGCAACCCTGTACACACTCTCTTTCGATTGTTCCACATTTTGTTTTATGACTAGATGACTTATGAGTCGTGTCTCCGGTTGAGGAGTCAATGACTGCCGCCTTCAGCGGCTTTTAAATTGAGGAGTAAGTGACACAGAACGTTGTGTAAAGTCTCACGTGTGCAGCCCGCTGACTCCGTACATCGATGTCTATGTGTCCCCTCAATTTCCTTAGTGTTTTATAGTGTTTATTTGGCCGCATCGGGTCTCAGTCTCTGCACCCAGGATCCTCTGCAACACGTGGACTCATTAGCTGTGCTGCGCGGGTTCAGCGTGTGTGGCTCGCTGGCCCTCAAGTGCCCAGACCCAGTGGTCAGCGTGGCGGCGCTCCAGTCTCGTGCTTGGCTTCAGTTGCACCGTGGCTCATGGGATCTTAGTACCCCCGCCGGGATCGAGCCCACGTGCCCTGCGTTGCAAAGCAGAGTCTTATCCACCAGACCAGCAGGAAAGTCCCTGTTCCCTCAACGCTTAGCAATGACTTCTTTGTGCTCTTAGACCCTTCTTGCCATTTTGTAACCCTTGTCTCTCCTGCTCTGCAGAGGGGGCTGTGGGATGGCTCTTTATGGGGTTTAGCTCAGCTGTGTGTCAGAATAATCTCCGAATTGCAGGTCTGTTTCCGTTTCTTTCCTTTCACCGTCTTCATTAGAAACACGGTCAGTTCTTGAGACTCTGCTCGATGCAGACCTGGTGGCGGGAAGCCGGGATCACAGTGGAAGTTACCACATCTGTCGCAGGAGTTGTGCTTCAGTAAAACGCAGACGCAACCCGGGAACTGTTACATTAACATCGGAGAGTCTTTGGATGCCAGGAAATTTGGATTTGTAATAGAAGTTAGCACCAAACAACAGCCTAAATATCCAAGCCTGAATAAGTGTCCTTGAAAGACTTTACGGTATGAGCTCATGTGACCCAAAGTATGGTTTTAAAATCTGCTCATCAACATGAATTTTCTCTCCCTATAAAGTCAACGGCCCTCACGGGCAGCCTTCTGTTGCCTTTGAGCAGCCACCGTAGTATCAAACTGAACCTTCTGCACACAGAGTTGGCGGGGTCGCCCTCTCTGAGTCTTCTAGTAGCAGAGTTAACCTATCAGCAGAGGATTCTAATGAGCCACAGACTGTGGCTAGGGCTTTGGAATTGTTCATGCCTGTATATACCGCCTGACATGTGGGCTAGTTCATGATTCCACCGTTAGAAAGATGTGCATGGCACTGAGGGTATTTGCTGCTGAGGGTTATTTTGCAAACTTCATATTGTGTTTGAAGAAGGATGCTTGGCTGTGTTCGCACTGAGATGACTGGTTCCAGGCACAGTCAACGGCTCAGATCTGAGTAGGTAAGACGGGCACTTCGGGAGAGTTGTCTGTAGCTTCTGCAGTCCTGTGTGATGAGCTGGAAAAGCAGCTGCGAAGTGTAATGTTGTTCAGTCGCTCAGTTGTGTCTGACTCTACGCCCCCTGGACTGCAGCACTCCAGGCCTCCCTGTCCTTCACTGTCTCCCAGAGTCTGCTGAAACCCATGTCCATTGAGTCAGTGATGCCATCCAAATATTTCATCACTCCCTTCTCCTCCTGCCTTCAGTCTTTCCCAACATCAGGTTCTTTTCCAATGAGTTGGCTCTTTGCCTCAGGTGGCCAAAGTATTGGAGCTTCAGTTTCAACCTCAGTCCTTCCAGTGAATATTCAGGACTGATTGCGTTTAGGACTTCTTGCATTCCAAGGGACTCTCAAGAGTCTTCTCCAACACCACAGTTCAAAAGCATCAATTCGGTGGCTCAGCTTTCTTTATAGTCCAACTCTCACATCTGTGTATGACTAGTGGAAAAAGCATGGCTTTGACTATACGCACCTCTGTCGGCAAGTGATGTCTCTGCTTTTTAATATGCTGTCTGGCTTGTCATAGCTTTTCTTCCAAGGAGCAAGTATGTTTTAATTTCATGGTTAATGTAGAGGCTGGAAAAAACTTATTCCGACCCCTGAACACTTTATGCCTTGAGACCATAGCTTATTCATCTTGTACTGTCAGGTACTTTCCTTTCTCTATCAATTCATTTTGATCTCTTGAAGATGCTATTGTTTTTCTGGAAAAAGCAATAAGCTAGAGCTCAATCTTTTGCGTGCATAAGATGCATAAAGCCAGACAGTCATTCACATTCTAGTATTAATAACTTTACAGGGCATTTCTTCATTCTAAAAAGGAAATTCTTATTTGGAATTGTTGGAAGAAGGGCATTAAAGAAGAAAAGTGATCATTGTGCAATGAACTCTTCCTCGAAGGAGGATGAATTGAAATCATCAGCACCGAAGATATTCTTGGCTTGCCTTATCATTTTCCCAAGGAAAGTCAGTACTTTGTCATACTGTTGCCATTTCCAAAGAATACCTGTTTTTTGAGAAGTTTAAACATCAGTGAGTCTCCCACCATTTTCTCACCCTGAGTTTTACCATCTGCCAGCTACCGTGTGCGGGACGTAACGTGCACTGCCTCACTTGATCTGCACGCCAGTCTTGAGGGCCATGCTGCTCAACAGGCTCTTGCTGTTGTTGTTCAGCCGCTCAGCCGTGTCTGACTCTTTGCGACCCCATGGACTGCAGCACGCCAGGCCTCCCTGTCCATCACCAACTCCTGGAATTCACTCAGACTCATGTCCATTGAGTCGATGAAGCCATCCAGCCATCTCATCCTCTGTCGTCCCCTTCTCCTCCTGCCCTCAATCTTTCCCAGTATCAGGGTCTTTCCCAATGAGTCAGTTCTTTGCATCATGTGGCCAAAGTATTGGAGTTCCAGCTTCAGCATGAGACCTTCCAGTGAATATTCAGGACCGATTTCCTTCAGGATGGACTGGTTGGCTCTCACGTCCATAAACAAGCTCTAAATGGTGTTCATTCTACATTTTAGACATTCTAACTCAGTCTTCACACCGACCCTCTACAGGTCCTATTATCTCCCCATTTCACAGATACAGAAACGGAGATACAAAGAGATTAGCTGACTGGCTCAATATCGCGTGATCTCGTGGGATCTTGTGGCACACTGTGGAGCTGTGCTTTATGTCCAGGGCTTCTAGTTCCAGAATACACTGTTGTATATTGATGTTATCATGATCAGGGAGGAAATAGAAGCACAGAGAATAACAACTTGCCCCAAGTCACAGGCAGTGAATAATGGAGCAGGGTCTCAGACTCAGGCAGCCTGCAAGCTACAGCCCTCGAATCATCCTGCACACCGTCTCTTTTGATCAGTCGTTTCTAAAGCCGCACACACTTGCTTCCACTCAATACAGATCTCACTGAAGCACTTAAGAAAAGATAATGATATGAACAGGAAGGGGAGACATTAGCTTTATCATTTATTGAGCTTCCTGATTAGTTTGCTTACTTAGTTCAGTGTTTCCTTTCATTCTGAGTCGATGTGGGATAGTGGTTCATTATGAGAGAGTTGAATCCTCACTGGATTAGTTGCCAGAGTCAAAGACAGCCCTAACCTCATCTAGAGCAGCATTTCTTATCTTTAATGAGCATATGAACCCCTGAAGATCTGGTGAAAATGCAGAGGCTGATTCAATAAGTCTGGGATGAGCCAAGATTCTGCATTCCTCACAAGCGTCCAGGTGATGCCGACGCTGCTAGAACACGATCCGTGCTTTGAGTAGCAAGGCTGGAGGATTGAGCTTTTCCAAACTGATCAGAGATTTACTCCCAGAGTTCAAATGGGAAGGAAGGCATTTTCATAGATGGAAGAACACTTAGGGAGTTTGGGCAACAACACTGGGCAGAGGAGGGATGACCTGTGAAATAAGATCTGAGCTCCACAGGCTCAGCCTTAGGATTGAAAGGAGCCTTAAAGGTCATCTGGTCCAAACATCCAGCCAATGTTTGAATCCTCTTGAATCCCTGCCAGGTCATCCCAGCCCTTGAGTTAAAGAAGTATTTGCCATGAATGGAAATAAACATTCAACAGAACAAGAGAATTTCAGAATGGTGCCTGAAGCACAGAAAGACTCAAAGAGCGAGTGGCTTTTGGAAGAGCTGTGATGCCTCACGCCGGCGCAGACAGACGTTGGCCTCTGTGCTATGTTTTTAGTCTCTGGATATTGATTCAGATGGAGAAGGCAATGGCACCCCACTCCAGTACTCTTGCCTGGAAAATCCCATGGACGGAGGAGCCTGGGAGGCTGCAGTCCATGGGGTCGCTAAGAGTCGGACATGACTGAGCGACTTCACTTTCACTTTTCACTTTCCTGCACTGGAGAAGGAAATGGCACCCCACTCCAGTGTCCTTGCCTGGAGAATCCCAGGGATGGGGGAGCCTGGTGGGCTGCTGTTTATGGGGTCGCACAGAGTCGGACAGGACTGAAGTGACTTAGCAGCATTGATTCAGAAGTTTTCAGAGCCACCATTTCATCATGAAAGCAGTGCACTCTATCAGAGGGCCACTTGGGAATGTTTCTTCCCCCACACGTGTGGCCCCGCTATGAATAGAGGTGTCCGTGCTGACCAGCAGGTGAGAATCAGCAGCAGGTCCTGGCTGCCAGCTACTTCTTGGCGGCACTGACTGTAAACCAGGGCCCTTGAGAAACCATATTTTCAAGGATCCAGAATCCTGCAACCATGAATGGCTTACTCTCACTTTGATTTTCCGTGTGTGCATCGTGTCCGGCTGTCTGCGATCCCATGGACTGGGGCCGCCAGGCCCCTCTGTCCCTGGGATTCTCCAGGCGAGAATACTGGAGCAGGTTGCCATTTCCTCCTCCAGGGGATCTTCCGACCCAGGGATGGACCAGCGTCTCCTGTGCTTCCTGCATGGGCGGCGGATGCACTGAGCCACCTGGGGACGCGGCCTGAACCAAAAGATGCTTGTGCTGTGGGGCCTTCTGACGGGGAGCTGCCAGCTTCTCCTTTTCTCTCATCTCAGGCTGTTGCTCGACGGTTCTCTGCTTTCTGTTTCAGGTGCCCGGGGGCAGCGAGAAGCGGTGGAGGCCAGCCCTGGTTGTACTGACGGAGAAGGACCTTCTTATTTATGACAGCATGCCACGGAGAAAGGAAGCCTGGTTCAGCCCCATTCACACGTACCCACTGCTTGCCACCAGGTAGCCATGGTCTTGTGTCTGGGTGTGAGGAGTTTGCTGTTTGAATCTTTTAATCAATGATAATTATTTCAGCATGCGATATTACTGCTTCCTCTTACAGCAGGAGCTGAGAGTTCCTCTAGAATGTAGGCACACATTTTTAGCCACGTAGATTAATTATCATTTCTGACCATACACAGGGCAACACAAAGCCCTTGCTTCCTAATGGAGAGGCAGCAACACCAGTGACATGGGCCCGGCCTAGTCGCCTTCCTGGGCCTCCAGCCACTTTGGGATGAACTCCACACATGTGCCTACTCTTGACGTTCAGGTAGAATCAAGTAAGGGTCTTCACTTGGTGGCACAAAGAATGTCACGTGGGGCTGTCCCACTGTGCCTTCTGAAGCTCGGTCAGCAGGAGACCCCGCAGCAAGTTCTCCTGCAGTTGCGGGGCGCCAGCCCTGGAAGCAGGGCTGCGGGGGTCTGTCTGCTGCTCAGCACCTTTAGTGTTGAGACTTTGGACCCTAACGCACTGTGTGCTTCAGTCCCTTCTCCAAAGTCCCGTGCCCTGAGCACCAGAGCACCTCAGAACAGACTCCTGCTTTCAGCCCTGGCTCCTGCTGCTGGCTTTCTGTATATGCTTTCTGATAATGGGTTTAGTTTTCATTATTCCTGCTATGTCTCTTCCCCTACCTAAAAGCTTTGTGTCCATAATGTTTGTGGCCCCAGCTGGCATAGTTGCTGGCAACTTGGGGCCCTTAAAAACATCCGTAGAATGAATTATTGAACAATGTGGGCAGGCTCTGAAAGGAGTTTGGTCCGACGGACAGAGTGTAGTGAACTGAGGTTTGGGGGCATCTGTTCTGGGTGAGAGACAGTCGAGATGGCTTCTCCTATCTGAATGGACTGAGATGCCAAACAGGTTATATTCAAAGCTCACGTGCAAGGAGAGAACGAGACCCAGTAGCAGAGCAGAAGTGCCACAAAAGTCAAAGCGACAATAGTGAGCTGAGCTGAAGCTCCCTGAACTCTCTCCTACTTACATCATGGTTGGTGATGGGGAACAGCAAGGGTATCCTGAGAGTACCCATTGTTGGCCTCAGAGGTAAGTAGAGGAAGCCTTCAGGGGCTGGGAACCAGGCCTAGATCACTTAGACATTAATCAAGTAAATAAAATGAAATAAAACAGTAATTTAATTTTTTAGTTTCTTAAGCCTCAAAAATCTTGGCAGGGTAACTATTAAAATACTGTTCGTGTTTCAATAAAACCTCAATAATCAGAATACAAGTATCCTACGATGTTGCTGCAAAGATCCGGGCTTCTCCTTGGGCTTCCTTCAAATTCAGCCCGATCCCTGTCACTTTCCACAGTTAATATCCATGCTCTGAGACATTCCTGTAATGAAATCAAAGAAAGATTAGACCACAGTCACTGTCTTCCAGTTACTAAGAAGATATATTGGACTCATGCCTCTTGGAACAGTTTTTAGGAACAAAAGTTTAAAGAACGTAAAGTTTCTAGGTACTTTTCAGGCAACTTGAAAATAAAACTTACCTGAACACAGAGCTTCTGCCTCTCAGTTTCTGAGCATTCTGACTAGTGGAGGCTGCTGTTTCATTCCTGTGTGCGTGTACGTACTGATTCAGGATTTTAGATATTAGCTCCTGGACCACACTGGCCGCATTTCGAGGGTCAGTGGTTGGGGCCGGTGGCTGCCGTTTGCATGGCATGGATCTAGAACAGCTCTGCCGTCACAGAATGCTCTGTTGGACAGCAGCGCCCTGGAGCGCACAGGACTCCCTCAGAATCTGTCCCAAGCAGCCCGCCAACAGCTCAGGCCACCGGGGGGTTATCCTCGAGGCTCTGCAGGCTGCCGGCACAAGCTAGGATCCTGTGGCTCTTTGTGACCCCATGGACTGCAGCACGCCAGGCCTCCCTGTCCATCACCAACACCCAGAGCTTGCTCCAACTCACGTCCATGGCGTCAGTGATGCCATCCAACCATCTCATCCTCTGTCGTCCCTTTCTCCTCCTGGCCTCAATCTTTCCCAGCATCAGGGTCTTTTGCAATGAGTCAGGTCTTCGCATCAGGTGGCCAAAGTATTGGAGCTTCAGCATATGAACTCATACAAAAGCAAAGTCCCCCAAAGGAGGGACGGGCGCACAGACACAGCAGTTGGTGGCTGAGTAGCTTTCGGCGGGCACCAGAAGCACCTATCTTAGACTCACCAGCCATGCGATGCCAGGTCTGCATTATGAGCAAATCACACGAATCACCTAAAACCAAAAGCCTGTGCCCAATATGGAGACAGAAGGTGGAATTCCCATTCGGTGCAAACTGTGCTCATTTAGAACAGAAGATGCAACGTTTAAAAAGACCAGAGTCCAGGGGCTTCCCTGGGGCTCCCCTGGGGCTCCAGTGGTTAAGGTCTTGCCTTCCGATGCTGGTGGTAGGGGATGCGGGTTGGATCCTGGTTGGGGAGCTAAGACCCCACCTGCCTCGCGGCCAAAAAAACAAAACATAAAATGGGAGCGATGTTGTAACGAGTTCACTAAAGGCTTTAAAAACAAGGGAAAAACCAGGGTCTGCCACCTAAATATAAAGGAGACGTGCCGGGGATGCTTGACTGCCCACCTTGCCTCCCTCTCCCAGATTACCAACCTCTGAACTGCAGAACAGCTCATCACAGTGTGTCTGAATTAGCCCCATGAGCAATGATAAAAGTAGGCCCGAAATCGTGCCCCTGACCTCTGCTGGAAGCCCGGGAGGCAGTTAAGATGTGGAGGCCACACTGGGAGCCTCTCCTTCCTTCAGCGCCGCCTGGAAACCTGGAAAAGGAGGAGCTGGACTCCCATCCTCGCTTTCTCTCCCAGGACAGGGCTTAGCCCGGGGTCACTGCACCTCCCTCCTTCCCAGTCCCATCTGTTTACGCACTTGGTCGAAACCTGCCCTCTGCCCAGCCCAGCTGAGGGATGCACTTTAGGGAAATGGGCTTTTAACGGACCTTTCACTTGCTCATCAGCTCCCGTGGTTTGCCTGCATCGGTCCTGGCTAGCTTCCCTCCTGGACCCTGTGCGTGTGTCTAGAAAAAGACTTTTGGGAAACGGCGAGGAAAATGACCCCTCCATCTTCCCGAGTAATCACAGCGGAGATGGAGCCCCTTTGTGGCTCCAGGCTGGGAGCAGCGTTCCTGCCCTGAAGGTTGACACTCTCCCTGCGCTGCAGGCCAGTTCTCCTGTTATTAGAGGGTGTGTGGTGGGTCCAGCTGCTTGCCGCTCAAAACCCGATAAACAGGCCAGGTTGGTGGAAAGCTTGCTTTATGTCAGATGCCGGCACTGGGGGTGGGTGTGTGGACGTCTGTGCGAAGGCCCAGTCCTCCCCTGACAAGCAGTGAGCACTCTCATAGCCAGACTGGGCGGGGGGCCTGCAGAAACAGCGCCTGCAGTGCTGGCCGCTCTTCAGGTTGGCCCTCAGTGGTCTGACGGGCACTGTCTTGGTGGCTTCCGGGACAGCTCATCTTCCATTCCGGGGCCATTCGTTCTCATTTCTCTGGGGCCAGTTCTCAGAGCTGTGGCAGCTCGTGTCCTGGGTAGCATCTGGTCATCGTGCAGCTAACTTCTCCCCGCTGGTGTTCTAGAATCGATAAGACTGCTCGCAGGATGTATTAGCAGCCCTCGAGAAAGAACCGAAGGCCCTTGGCCAGGCCTCATGACTACACTGTTAATATTTAGTCTCATGGACTGTTTTCCATTATTTCCTCATTTCACACTTCTCTGATCAAACCTCTACTTTGACCAGAGTTTTCCACACACAAGAGGCAGGCAGGGGACATGGGTTGGGGCAAGGACCACAGGGCCCCGCTCCGTTTCGTCTAAGCTGGGGGGCCAGGCGTGGCAGATGCCCAGAGAAACCCTGATCCTCCCACTACAGCAGTCACCCAGCACTTCCTCTGGGAAGGAGGGCTGCTCCCCAGCCTCATGTTGAAGCTCATTGAGTGACTCTCTCACTTACTTCTCGTGTGTTCCACGCATGCACCTGTGGCTCTGTGCGTTTGGTATATGAACATTCAGGCACACAGCCTGTCTAGTAGCGTTATTTTTCCAAAGAAGGGGAGTCCTGTTTCTTTTGAAGACCTTCTCTTAAGGTATTATTTATAAGCAGTGCTATGCATGAATCTGAAATGTGTAGTTCACTTCACTTTTCTTTGTAGATACAGAGCCACATCGTCTGAAGTTTTATTATAGGTTAGGGTGTCTGCTAATTAATCATCCTGGGTAACTTTATCAGGAAGGCCATTATGTACCATCTGCAAATAGCTAGACCCAGCCGCTAATACACCCGTGGCTGACCTTTGTGGAAGGAGCGTAGAAAAGGCCAACAGCTTTACATGGATTCTACCTGACTTTGCAAAACTTGCTCAATTTAAGAATCACCTAGCTGTCCATTAGTGATTCTGGCCCCAAGCACCCTGCCCTGGAGATCCTGGCTCAGCAGGCCCGGGTTATGAGTCAGGAGTCTGTGCTTAACAAGCTTCAGATGTAGTGTTCAGGCACCACGTTTAACCCTTGCAGCCCCACGAGATTTAGGTTTTCTTCCTGTGTCACAGAGAAGTAAACTGAGGCACTAAGGGATTATGTAACTTACCTACAGTTGTACAGCTGGTGAGAAACACACCCAGAATTCTGATTCTGAATCCACTTTCTGTTTTTTTAAAAGATTTATTTAGTTCCAGCTGCTCTAGGTCTTTGTTGCTGTGTGCTGTAAGCGGGAGCTACTCTTCCGTTGCCGTGTGAGGGCTTCTCTTGTGGAGCACAGGCTCTAGGCGCTCAGGCCTCAGTAGTTGGGCACACAGGCTTAGTTGCCCTGTGACATGTGGAATCTTCCCAGACCAGGTATCGAACCCATATCCCCTGCACTGGCAGGCAGATTCTTCACCACTAGACCGCCAGGGGAGCCCTGAATCCACCTTCTTAACCACCATTCAGTAAAGCCAGAATGGTGGCTCAGATGGTTAAGAATGTGCCTGCAACGCAGGAGACTAGAGATCCAACCAGTCCATCCTGAAGGAAATCGGTCCTGGGTGTTCATTGGAAGGACTGATGCTGAGGCTGAAACTCCAACACTTTGGCCACCTGATGCAAAGATCATTTGAAAAGATCCTGATGCTGGGAAAGATTGAGGGCAGGAGCAGAAGGGGACAACAGAGGATGAGATGGTTGGATGGCATCACCAACTCAATGGACATGGGTTTGAGTAAACTCCAGGAGCGGGTGATAGACAGGGAGGCCTGGCAGGCTGCAGTCCATGGGGTCACAAAGAGTCAGACACAATGGAGTGACTGAAAAACAACAACCACACCACTCTCTGCAGCCTCCCAGGAGCATATTTCCTATTCCCTGAAGATCAGATGGCTCTTCGAATTTGCTGAGTGGATCATATAAATCTTTCCTTAGCGCTCCTGACAACTCAGTCATGAACAGAGAGCCGTTCAGATCCTACAGCAGAGTGAGCACAGAGCTGGGGACTCTGAGACCTGGAGTTTATGCCCAGGGATTTGACCAGGGGCTCTCAATGTGTCATCGCCAGCCGGGAACGTGAGCACCACCTGGGAACTTGGGGCACGTTGCAGATGCTCCATCCCACTTCAGAGGAATTAAATCAGAAACTCCAGGACTGGGGCCCGGCCCACATGTGAGGGCACAAGCCCTCCAGGTGCTTCTGATGTGGGCAGATGGGAGCCCCTGGTTCAGAAGACTCTACTGGCTCCCAGGGTTCCTGGCGGGAAGGAAACGCCATAGCCAGGACCGGGGCCTTTGTCCTCCGTGTTCTTCAGAAGCACCGTTTTGCTTCAAGCAGTGGTGACCACTGATGAGTTAGTTTGAAGGTTGTCCTGGATCCAGGTGCCCACAGAGTCATCAGCAGCCCCCGGGATGTGTATACGGCTGCCCTGCTCTTCCGTCCTATAGGCTTTTTCCACCGGTCCTTTGCCCTCTACCTCAGCTTCCTCCGAATGACTGCAGTGCCCCATCAGTGGATCCTCCAGGACACAGGATGCTGCTACACAGCAGTGACTCAAGTACAGACTTGTTCAGCATAACCCCTGACACACAGCCACCACAAAATACCATAGATCGGTAATCAGTTCTCACAATTCTGGCAGCTGGAGGTCTAAGATCAGGGTAGCAGTGTGGTTTGTTTCTGGTGAGAACTCTGTTTTGTGTGTATGTGTGTACTGCATCAGGATCTTAGTTCCCTGGCCAGGGATCAGACCCATGCCCCTGCGTTGGGAACAGAGTCCTAATCACTAGGCCACCAGGCAAGTCCTCAGAGCTCTCTTGATTTGTAGACGCTGTCATCTTGCTGTGCATGGCTGCATGACTTCCTTGTGTCCCTGAGGAGAGAAAACGCGAGCTCTATGGGGTCTCTTCTTACAAGGGCACTAATCCCATCAGAGCAGGGCCCCACCCTTGTGACCTCATTTAACCTTAATGACCTCGGTTCTATCTCTAAATACAATTATACTGTAGATCGGAGCCTCCCTGTATGAACTGACAGCTGGGGCAGAACTCAGCCCATTGCACTGACTCCAGGATGGCCTTATTTAACATGATGCACACAGCAAGACTGGCTGCTGTTGGTCCTTGAGCCTTCATCTTAGCAGTCCCGGAAAGCGTTGGTCAGAACGTCAGAGGCTCTTTTTTCTTGCAGAACTGTCTGGGAGTGTAGCCAGTAGGAAACAGGTTTCTTCTAAAATCATTCCTCAGCTCAGACATTTCACAGTTGACTTGCTGATTTGTTTGTGGTTCTTTTTTTTTTTTTTTTTGAGGGGGGGTGCAGGTTCCAGGCATATCAAATTTATATTTTTCTGGAAGATGAAAATGTGATTGTGTCAAGGCAGAGGCACTAGAAATGCTCACAGTGGTCTTGGTGTCAGCTGCCACAGAGAAGTTTCCAGGCAGTCAGTTCTTCCACTGACAGCATTCCGTGGTTTCTCTGTGCCCTGATGGTGCTGCTCATAGCAGCTACTCTCATCCCTCGGCTTTTTATGAGGCGGGAAAGCATTTTCTTTTTTTTTGCTTAGCCAAAGCTTATTTGATGTTGCTGAACATTAAAAAAAGAAAGGTATCCTTGCGCACTCAGAGTGTGTTAGTCTTTTGCCACTGTCGTCATCTTTGGCAAGTGAGATAGGTCTACAGAGAACAAGGATTAAGGTTGCAGTATTTCTGGAATTCTAGAAGAAGTATAACCCCAAAATTCTGCCCACCCAGCCCCAGGGGTTGGGGAAAAGTTCGGAAGCACAGAGCTTGTAGAAAGAATGACGCTGTTCTCAACCCAGTTTCCTGACCTGTCGCTCTGCTCCCCTCTGACGTCACTTGGGAGCCAGAGACTCGCAGCGCTGGTACTAAACGTGTCGGGAAATCTTTCGTGCTTTAGGCGCTAACCTGTTTCTCAGTGCAAAGCAGCTGCCGCCTCAGGCGGGCGCAGACGTTTTAGGAATGCTTTCCACTGGGAAAGGCTGGCCAGTTGCATCTGTCAGACTTTAAAGTATAGTCAGCCTGCGGTTTTCACTCGAAGCCTGGGAGGCCCCTCTCTCGTGGAGGGCGCGGGCATGTTCCACGGGCTGCCCCTCGGGCGGCGCAGAAGCTGCCACGTGCCCGCGAACCCCTGTTGTGTCAGACCGAGAAGTGTGCGGTTGGCCCTCACTCCGTCCGCCGCGTGTGTCTCCGCGTGTCTGGGGCTGCCCCTGCCCTCACTCGAGCCGGTGCGGGAGCCCTTCAGACGTGGCTGGGGATTAGCTGAGCGAGGAGATTCATGGACTTTGGAATCAGACAAACCAGCAGTCAGATTCTGAGACTTCTGCTTGCAATGAGGCAAAGCATTAATATCAGTTTCTCCGGATCCAAGTCTCCTCACCTACGGGAAGCAGTAACTTCTGCTCTTCCAGTTATTGAGAAGATGGACTTCTCAACTGCTCTTACAGCGCGTGTAAGCATTCAGCGTGTAACAGACATAGTAAGTGATGGATAAATGCCAGCAGTTGTTGCTATTGGATAAAGTAATTGGCATTAATGCATGAATGGCTGAAAAGGAATCGGACCTGTCTGACCCCACACGTGATACTGCATTTACCAAAGACTTGTAGCCACTGAGCTGTAAGGACGGGGCTAAGGAGGAGGTTTGGGTTTGTTTGTAGAGATGAGGAAGTGTGAGATGGAAATAGGGGCCTGGAACACCTTGCTTCACAGCACGAAGCTGGTCCTGAGTGCTGCTGCGGGGAATGCGTGGCAGATGGTCACGTGGCTCTGAGAGTGTAGCTGGATGAGCCTTGGTCGGAACTGGGCTCCAGTCTGCTTCGCTGCTTACTCCCCTTTGTTTAACGGGCCTCGGCTTACTCTCAGTATCCCTAATGATGTCCCCTTCCGAGAGATGGGACCGGGCCTGATTCCTTTGCCACCATATTCAGATGGAAGAAGTTTAGAAGGTGCAGTGAGGCAGGAGTTCAGTGACTCTTGGCCGAGGGACAGCAGGCTTGTTCTTGGGCGGCCCCTCCTGTCTGATGGTTCGGGGCTTGTTAGGGATTCTGCCCCTTCACGTCTTCCCAGGAGACTGTTGCCTGTTGGGCCCCAAGTAAGGGTAGCCAGCTGACATAACAAAGAATTCAAGAGGAGCCCCAGAACCACTGAAGGGGTCTGACCAGTTGCTCTTCCTTCCTCCTCCTTTTTTCTTCCTTTTCTTCCTTTTTCTGTGGCTTGCACTGGGGCATATGCATGGAGATACTAATTACAGCAATTAAGGAAAATGAGGGTGTAATATTGCTTAGCAACCCAGTTACCTAACCTGTAATTTTACTAATTTGGCTGAATCTGTGTGCTGCAACTGTTTTGGATTTAATTAAGGATATTAATAAAAACATTTTTAATGAAATATTTTATGCGACACTCTCTAACGCCTTACCGGAATTAAACTAGTGCATAAGCATCCCTTGTGAAGTAGGGTTTTCTGTTTTTCTTGAAACTAATCAGACAAAAGGGGCCTGAGGATCAAGAAACGATAAGCAGCCTCACATCGCCTCAGTTGCTGGCTGGCCCCCACAGGGACGGCTACTTCTACTGCCAAGCTCCCAAAATCTCAGACAGAGAATTTGACTTGAAACGGGGCTTATCACACAGCCTCTTTGAGCCTCCTGGTATCCAGTGCTTTGGGCATAGGACATAATTTTAAAACATTCCATCCTCTTTTTGTCTTATAAGAAGCCAGATGGGTTAGACACCCCTTTACTTTGATAGTACTGCGTGTGTGCTCAGGTGTGTCCGACTCTGCAACCCCAGGGATTGTAGCCCACCAGACTCCTCTGTCCGTGGAATTTTCCAAGCAAGAATAGTGGCGTGGGTTGCCATTTCCTCCCCCAGGGGATCTTCCCAACCCAGGGATTGAACCTGCATCTCCTATGTCAGCAGGTAGAGTCTTTATCCGTGAGCCACCAGTGAAAGCACTAGTTGCTAAAGATGGATTTGGAAGCAGAAACAGGAAATGGATGTTAGGCTAATCGCATACAACATTCGATCCCAGTTAACTTTCAAGATCATTTTTTTTCAGGATGAATTAATCTGGAAATTAGAATTTAGTGGATGCAAATCCAAGTTCTCTGGATTGAACTATAACTACTCTTTGGTACGGTTGAGGGACAGAAAGTGGAAGACAAGTCATAATATCTCAGTTCAGTTCAGTCACTCAGTCGTATCCAACTCTTTGTGACCCTGTGGACTGCAGCATGCCAGGCCTCCCTGTCCATCACCAACTCCCAGAGCTTACCCAAACCCATGTCCGTTGAGTTGGTGATGCCATCCAACCATCTCATCCTCTGTCGTCCCCTTCTCCTCCTGCCCCCAATCCCTCCTAGCATCAGGGTCTTTCTAATGAGTCAGCTCTTCACATTAGGTGCTCAAAGTATTGGAGTTTCAGCCTCAGCATCAGTCCTTCCAATGAGCACCTAGGACTGATCTCCTTTAGGATGGACTGGTTGGATTTCCTTGCAATCCAAGGGACTCTCAAGAGTCTTCTCCAACACAACAGTTCAAAAGCATAAATTCTTCAGCTTTCTTCACAGTCCAACTCTCACATCCATACATGACCACTGGAAAACCATAGCCTTCACTAGAAGGCTTCACCTTAGTTGGCAAAGTAATGTCTCTGCTTTTGAATATATTATCTAGGTTGGTCATAACTTTTCTTCCAAGGAGTAAGCATCTTTTAATTTCATGGCTGCAGTCACCATCTGCAGTGATTTTGGAGCCCCCTAAAATAAAGTCTGACACTGTTTCCACTGTTTCCCCATCTATTTCCCATGAAGTGATGGGACTGGATGCCATGATCTTCGTTTTCTGAATGTTGAGCTTTAAGCCAACTTTTTCACTCTCCTCTTTCACTTTCATCAAGAGGCTCTTTAGTTCCTCTTCACTTTCTGCCATAAGGGTGGTGTCATCTGCACATCTGAGGTTATTGATATTTCTCCTGGCAAACTTGATTCCAGCTTGTGCTTCTTCCAGCCCAGGGTTTCTCATGATGTACTCTGCACATAAGTTAAATAAGCAGGGTGACAATATACAGTCTTGATATACTCCTTTTCCTGTTTGGAACCAGTCTGTTGTTCCATGTCCTGTTCTAACTGTTGCTTCCTGACCTGCATACAGGTTTCTCAAGAGGCAGGTCAGGTGGTCCGATATTCCCATCTCTCTCAGAATTTTCCACAGTTTATTGTGATCTACACAGTCAAAGTCTTTGGCACAGTCAAGCAGAAATAGATGTTTTCTGGAACTCTCTTGCTTTTCCGATGATCCAGCGGTGTTAGCAATTTGATCTGTGGTTCCTCTGGCAGTAATTAATCAAACCTCTTAGAAAAGAGTCCTCTTCATGTTCCAGTTGTTCATTCAGTCATTCATTTAACAAATCCTTACTGAGTGTCTTCCATGTGCCTGGAATTGTTCTAGGTGCTAAATGTGCAACAGGGGATAATCAAATAAAAAGTCCTACCCAGCTCATATTAATTACAATAACGACTCTTACAGTATATTCTGTGCCAGATACTGTTTCATTCAGTATTCCTGAAACTCAGTTCATCCTAACATACTGCTGATCCATCCCAGATTGCATTTGAAGATCCTGAGGCATGGAGAGTTTAAGAAACTTTTCAAGGGACCTTCCTGGTGGTCCAGTGGTTAAGAATCCACCTTGCAATGCAGGGGACATGGATGGGTTCGATCCCTGGTCCAGGAACTAACATCCTACATGCTGGGGAGCAGCTGAGTCCGTGAGCTGCAGGAAAAGATTTTACATGCCACAGCTCAGACCAGAGGCAGCCAAGTTTTTTTGTTTTTTTAAGGAAATTTGTCAAGGTCATGCAGTTGGCTGAGAGCCAAGATTGTGTCTGCTTCTCTGCTCTGATGGCTTTATTCTGTTGCCCTGCTGTTTCACATTATACGGTCCTATTCATTTCTTCACTTACCTGCACTTTTACACTCACTCCTAGGGAGTGTGAACTCTTGCTGGAGTTGGTGGCTTTGCTTCCAGCCATGGGAATGTGTATCTGAATTTTGTAACCAGGAACAAAACATGTCCTTGGGCTTCTCAAGCCGTTTCAGAGAAAACTTAGAAATTGAGTGTAAACTGCAGCTTGAAAACTTGTCCCAGGGTACCAGTATTTTTTTTTTCCATTGGGTAAGAAAGTTATCTTCTCTAGGGAGACAGCATTTTCTAGGTTGCTATAGTTTAGTCCCAGCTGCAGATAAGAAAAACATGGTCATATTTTTAAGGATACACAAATAACTTAAAATGTAAAATAATTGAAAGATAAATAATAGCTATTTCAGAGTCTTCCCCCGGGACTACAGATCAGGAAAGATGTTTGGAAAGAATCTTGGGAGGGATATAAAAAGACCATTCCTAGCAGGATGGCGAAAGTCAGGCCAACAGATTCTATCCTTAGCCCTACCTTTTCCATTGTCCAAGTGATGACTTTTAAAAAGTTAATGTCCAGCTGACATTTACTCGGTACATAGTATCCCGAATCTGGTTACTGTAATGTGTTCCCAAATGCAGTCAGCAAGCGAAGAGCCCATTAAAAACTTTTCAGTGGCCCCACATTTCAAAGGAGTTCAAAATAGGGCAAGTGTGTGTGTGCCTGCGTAGTTTTCATTGTCCACTTGAATTCACGTTTCAGAAACATCTTGAAGACCTTGCGTCCATGCAGTTACTCAGCCAGTAGGTGCTGAACTCTGACGGTAAGTCAGGTGGGATACTAGACACTAGGGAAACCACGAGAGATGGGCCAAGCCTGCTACCTTGAAGGACATCAGAGGTGAGGTGGTCATCTGGAAGCCGTAGGGTGGGGGCAGTCCAGTGGTTAAGGCTCTGCATGTTCAACGCAGGGACCTCAGGTTCAATCCCTGGTCTGAGGACTAAGATCCCACCCACCATGCAGCAAAAAAAAAAAAAAAAAAAAAAGTCCCTGCTCTGAGGCAGCGGATTGGTGATATGCGTGGAGCCCAGAGACGGGCACCCACCTTGCTCTGGAGCCAGCAGGTCGCTGAGCTGCCAGTGGTAAGCTGCTCCCCCCAGCACCCTCCTTTACCCGGGCCTGTCAGCGTGAACACCTGAGCAGTGAACCCCCACACAGAGAAGCCCAGGAGGCCCCGCGGGCTCCAGCCCCTGCAGGCTCAGCTCACCTTCGATCCCGGGAAGAAAGTCATCTGCTCCAGGCGTGGCTCTCACACGACGGCCGAGGTCCGCGGAGGTCCGAGACCTCAAGGCTAGAGCGCCTCCGTCCCCTTGAGCCGCTGGCCGCCCGAGGGAGAGCGCGCCCATGCCGCGAGAGCGCGCCCATCCCGCGAGAGCGCGCCCATCCCGCGAGAGCGCGCCATCCCCGCAGGCCGCTGGCCGCTGCACAGACGCTGCGGATGCGTGTGGCTGCCTCCTCCCTCCTTCCCGTTCCTCAGTCTGTCTTCTCCAGACTCTGCTCTCAGTGGTTTCTGATGCTCAGTTGGAAGGAGAGGGAGAGGGCTCCTTGAAGGCCCCTCAGGGCACCCCGGGACCCAGAAGGACCCTGAAACCTCCGCCCGCAGGTCTCAGCTCTCTCCCGTCTCATCTGCCGGCGGCCAGTAGGTGCACGTTAATGAGGTCACAGTGCAGGTGTCACCCCACCTGGACCGGTTAGCTTCATCCCGAGTAAGGCCATTTCTCGGCCTGCCGATGTCAGGTAACAGGAGCCAGACATGACAGCTTAGACGAGCAAGACAGGAACCACGCAAGGCCGCGCAGATGACTTCATTCCGACGCGGGATTGCCACCAACATTAAACAATCAAAACATGTATTCTGCACTGAGTCAGAATTATATATTTTTCAGTGCCGTGGAAGTCCTGATTCTAAACATTAAAGTGAAAGATTTGGGTTCGTTTTAGTCCCATCGCCTTGTAAAACTAATCTTTACATTTTTTGCTATATATTGCTTAGAGAAATTTTTAAGAACTTTTAAAAAGTAAGTAGAAATAAAACCACCCACAAAATTGCTTGACATTGTAATGGCTTTGTTTGCAAGCTTCTATTTTATATCATTGAATTGCGTAGTAAGTAAGTAAGTTAGAATCGCTCAGTCCTGTCCGACTCTTTGCCACCCCATGGACTGTACAGTCCCTGGAATTCTCCAGGTCAGAACATTGGAGTGGGTTGCCATTTCCTCCTCCAGGGGCTCTTCCCGACCCAGGGATGGGACCCAGGTCTCCTGCACGGCAGGCGGGTTCCTTACCAGCTGAGCCACCAGGGAGGCCCATTGAATGGCATACCTAGGCTCAGTCACTCAGTCCTGTCCGACTCTGCGACCCCATGGACTGCAGCCCGCCAGGCTCCTCTGTCCATGGGATTTTCCAGGCAGAAAGGCAGGAGTGGGCTGCCATTTCCTCCTCCAGGGGCTCTTCCTGACCCAGCGGTCAGATCCAGGTCTCCTGTGCTTCCTGCGTTGGCAGGTGGGTTCTTTGCCACTGAGCCAGCCGGGAAGCCCTGCTGGGAGTCTCAGGGAGTACAGGCGCATTTCCCCACATTCACACACATTTACAAGTAACTTGTTAGGTCTGTGCTGTTCCCCATCCTCAGGATGTGTTCCCACGCACCTTGCGTCCATACCTGACGCAGCTCATTCGATTTTCATCTGGAAGGAGTGTCCTTTTGTTACCAGCATGCACGCTAGGCAGGAACTACGTTTTTTAAATGAGGAGACTGAGGCCAGCGGCAAGGGATGGAAGGATTTATTGAGCACAAACCAGAGCTAGGTTTTGTAGTGGGTGTCACACACAGACCCTTCATTCCACCTTTACAGCCCTGCTTGAGGAAGTGCTGACTCTTAGAACGTTTACCTTAAGTGGCAGAAGAGGGTCCCGATGCAGGTGATCATTCCTCCCAAACCTGCGTCCCTGTTCAGCTTACCAGGCAGCCTGCCAGCCACGCCCAACTGACACAGATTTTAAGATTTTAAAAAGGAAGCACTAGATATATTTCTCTTTATTTCATTCATTTTCCTTCCATCTTTAGGTGGTGGTGGTGTTTTTTAACTTTATTTTTTTGACCTCGCTGCACAGCAGGTGGGGTCTTAGTTCTCTGACCAGGGGACCTGCACCCCTTGCTTTAGAAGCGCAGAGTCTTTCTTCACCACTGGATGGCCAGGGAGGTCCCGGATAGATTTCTTGAAATGACTGAAATGTAAGCACCTTTGAGTAGAAAAACACTGCGGAGCAACTAAGAAAGCAGCGTGAACTTGTGTTTTCTCTACATGCTGCTTCTTCATGAATTTTTACCGGATCCTCAGGCCCTTTAAATTCTCTATTAGACTTTTGAGAAATGCTCTCATTTTATTTACTCTCCCCCAGACGATGAAGCCTCGAGCCGCTTCTCGGTCACTCTCGGTCACGGCGCTCTCCTTCCTCCGATTTGCTGGACTCTCGTCTCTACACGGGAAATCCCTGAGGCTGGTGGGGAGGAGCCGTGTCAGCAGAGCCCCCGTCACAGCATCCCGGACTCCTCTCAGCGAGCTGCAGGGAGATTCTCTTATAGTCCTTGTTGAGGCAAAACTGGCAAATAAATGTATACCGTGATGATTTCCTGTCCGTACCCATTATGAAATGATTACCGCAATCAAGTTAATACATCCATCACCTCACAGCATTACCTTTTTTTTTTTTTTTTTGCAAATTGTATTTTTTAGCAAATTTCAGGTCTACAGTATTATCCCCATGCTATTCATAGATCCTCAGAACAAATTCACCTCACAACTAAAAATCCGCAGCCTTTGACCAGCGTGACCCCGTTTCTCCCCGCCTCAGCAGCCGTGTTCAAAGGCGGGCGGGGACCTGGGCGCTTCGCGGCGGGAGCGGCGGCGGGAGCTTCCGGACAAAATTCTCCCCGAGTGACAAAATGCAGAGAGACTGCGGGACTGAAAACAGCGGTGTGCGCGCTCAGCTGGGCCAAATTCTGGACCCCCATGCAAAGAGGTCAGAAACCCAACGGCCACCGTTGGGAGCCTGGCTGAAAGCCAGGCCACTGAGCGCGCGGCTGCTCACGGCGCCACCGAGGCGGGCGGAGCCGGCCCACGAGCGCGCAGCCTCGGCCGCAGCGTCCCCTCTCCCAGCCAGGCTCTACCTGCTGGGGAGCGAGGGAGCGAGGGGACCTCCTCCCTCTCGCTCCCCGCGACTGCAGCGAGGACCCCAGGAAAGCCGTGCCTGAATCCTTGCCAACTGAATTTCTCCCGGCTGGCGAAGGCGGAGAGCCCTCGTCAGTAACAATGCTGCTCTCTGCTTCAGTAAGCTTGACTGGTTTTTTTGTTTGTTTGTTTTTTGTTTTTTGTTTTTTGTTTTTTGTTTTCAAGATTTCGCATAAGTGATGTCGTACAGCATCTCTTTCTCTGTCTGGCTTACTTCAGTTGGCATAATGCTTTCAGATTCACCCATAAGGTTGCAGATGGCAGAGCTTCCTTTTTTGTTTGAGGCAGAGTAACACTGCGTTGTGAACATAGGCATCATGTCTTCCTCATTGATTTGTCCGCAGACGGGCACTCAGGTCGCTCCGGTGGCTTGGTGATCATAAATAGTGCTGGGGTGAACTTGGGGGCGCAGTATTTCTTTCAGATACTGATTTTGCTTCCTTCAGATATATTCTCAGACGTGGCATTGCTGGACCCTTTGGTAGTGCTAAGTTTAATATTCTGAGGGACCTCCGTGCTCTTTTCCGTAGTGGCTGCGCGAATTCACATAAACACAGACAGTGTGCAAGGACTCCCCTCTCTCCACTTTCTTGCCAACACTTGTTATCCTCTGTTTCTCTATCTTCAAAGAACTGTATAACCAAAAGCCTTTTTCAATTAACCTTTTTCTTCCAGTCAGCGTTGCAAACCACCCCTCCCACCGAATTTCAACTTTGTAAGTAAAAGAGAGCTCCTCAGAGTTATAGGAGCTTGTCACTAGGAATTCAGTGGGCTACAGTAGGTTTCATTTCACTGATAATTTTGCTCTATAGTATCTAAACTTGCAAGAGAAAATAAGCTTTTGGATTTCTTCTGTACAACTTTTAACCTAGAGGCAGCAAGCCCTTTGCCTAAGTAAATAACTCTCCCATCCACCAAGTGAATAACACCTGGAATTCCACTAGCAACCAATGAGCTGTTTCTTTCTGTATTGAAAGAAAAGGCTGAAGATGCCAATATCCTGGAGACGAGGAACATTTCCCACATTGTACTCATGCTCTCCTGCAAATCAATGACACGAGAGTCTCTCCCAAAAGGCGGTTGGACATGGAGGAGAAGGAGCAAAGCATAAGAGATCCGAGTGCTTAACCGGGCGAGTGAAGAGGAGGGGCCAGCCCTGCTCAGAAGGCGGCACCCAAGCTTCCTTGTTTGCCCTGGCCTGTTAGAAAGCATGGACCGTGGGAGTCACGTTTTATGCTGGATGTGTGTTCCAGAGTCAGTGTGTCCAGTGAAAATCATTCTTGAAAATCACTTTAATCTCCCATTAAGTGCACTTCTGTTCCATCTTTGAAGAAGTTCAGCATCACTGTGCTGCTTCAAGCTTTTCAAAAATTTTTATTCAATGACTCATTTTTAGTTTGGCTGTGCTGGGGCTCCGCTGCTACTCTGGGGCGCTCTCTAGTTGCAGCGAGTGGGAGCTGCTCTCTCCTTACTGCGCTCACGCTCCTGCTGTGGGGCTTCTCTTATGGAGGACAGGCTCTAGGCCTCCATGACTGTGGTCCACAGGCTCAGTGCCCCGAGGCATATGGGATCTTCCTGAACTACGGATCGAATTGGTGTCCCGTGCACTGCAAGGTGGATTCTTAACCGCTGGACCACCAGGAAGCCCTCTTTTTCAAGCTTTACACAGACACACAGATTGCTGCTTCTTTAGCTGGGTCCCATGGTTGTCAGCTTGCATTTGGAGGCTGAGTGCATGAGACGTGCACATCCAGAAGTGCATTCTCTGCAGCCAGATGCTCCAGAGCGCAAGGAGAGTGGTATGTGGGGTGGGGGTGGGGGATGGGCGCTAAATGCAGCTCAGAAAGCAACGGATTTCCTTTCTCGGCTGTGCTTGCCCTGGGTCACATGTATGCAATGGCTGTGGCGGGGCGGGGGCGGGAGGTTGCACACTATTTAAAACTGCTCTCAGTCCTTTCCGCACCTTCCTTTCCTGCCTCAGTGTCTGCGTAGCCCAGTGGATGCCCAGTTCCCGTTCCCTCTACCGCTGGTGAGGAGCTGCGTGAGAAGGGGCAGAAAGCCATCGTGACACGAGGGCGCCCTGGGTCTGCGGGTTCCAGACCAGAAGAGTGAGAGCGATTCACGCAAATCGCCAGCTGGAGCTGTTTCTCCAGTGCCGTATCAGGTGGATACAGTGGCTTCCGTTTTGATCATTTCTCTCTTCTTCCCAACAGGCTGGTCCATTCCGGTCCAGGAAAAGGATCACCCCAGGCCGGTGTGGATCTGTCTTTTGCAACGCGAACTGGCACCCAGCAGGGGATCGAAACGCACCTCTTCAGGGCCGAGGTCAGCAGGGACCTCTCACACTGGACGCGGAGCATAGTGCAGGGGTGCCACGACTCGGCGGAGCTCACTGCGGAGATCAGCACAGGTGCGCGCCTGGGCTGGGGCCGCCACAGCCTTCTGGGGAGGGGCGCCCTCCCCGGCATCGCAGCCTTAGCACAGGTTCCATTACGGGCTCCTTCTGGGGTACTTACTTAAATTCCAGAGGAGATAAACTTCAAATTCTTCTGAATTGAGGCACTCGTAACGTCCTACTAAAATGGGTCCTAGAGAGTAGTCCCTCTCGCCACAGCTAGAGAAAGTCCAAGAGTAGCAATGAACACCCAGCTCAGCCATTAAAAAAACTAATTAATTAAACACTTTTTTAAAAGCCTAAAAAAGGACAGTGATGCCAGACTTCTCGGGACATGGGAGAGAACTGCACATTATGGGAGATTAAAGGGACCTTCATGAGTGATTTTCACTGGACGTTACTAGTACATTTAGTAATGCTCTGCTGAAATGCAGCCTAGAGGTTTGACTATGAAAACTCTTATTTCATCTTCCTGCAGAAAGTGCGTAACTTGGCTAGTCAGCTGTCATTTCTGCCATGCTGGACAGTGCATGTCCAGAGCATTTCCAGCACGGTCAAAAGCCCTATGGTGTAGCTCTGCCCTACAGGACTAGGATTTTCCCACAAGACCTCTTATGTATAGTGCTTCCAGACTTCAGTCACACTGAAACGACAGCAGAGTTTATAGTTTTACCCCCAGAAGACTCAGATGCTCATCCCTGGAGATTCTGGCTCAGAGTTCTGGGCTGGGGCCTGAGAATTTGCATTTAGTGAGGTTGCAGGCGGTCCTGATGCTGCCGGTCCGTGGCCCACTCTGTGAGCAGCGCTTCCTCCGCACCCAAGAGTATTCTAGAAGATGGGCCACGTGGTGGGCTTTCCTGGTGGTACAGGGGTGAGAACCCTCCTGCCAATGAGACACGGGTTTGAACCCTGTGCTGGGAAGATCCCACATGCTGTCAAGCAGCTAAGCCGGAGTGCCACAGCTACTGAACCCACATGCTCCAGGGCCCGTGAGCTGCAACTTCAGAAGCCTGCGAGCCCTGGAGCCTGCGCCCCACAAGAGCAGCCCTGCAGGGAACGCCCGTCACCCAAGCTGGAGAGCAGCCCCCACTCTCACGACTGGAGAAGGCCTGCACGCAGCAAAGAGGGTCCAGTGAAGCCAAAGACACACAGCTGAATAAGCAAGACGTCCAGTCCAGTCCAGTCGCTCGACTCTGTGCAACCCAGTGGGCCACAGCACGCCAGGCCTCCCTGTCCATCACCAACTCCCAGAGTTCACCCAAACTCATGACCATTGAGTCGGTGATGCCATCCAACCATCTCATCCTCTGTCGTCCCCTTCTCCTCCTGCCCTCAATCTTTACCAGCATCAGGGTCTTTTCAAATGATCTTTGCATCAGGTGGCCAAAGTATTGAAGTTTCAGCCTCAGCATCAGTCCTTCCAATGAACACCCAGGACTGGTCTCCTTTAGGATGGACTGGCTGGATCTCCTTGCAATCCAAGGGACTCACAAGAGTCTTCTCCAGCACCACAGTTCAAAAGCATCAATTCTTCAGTGCTCAGCTTTCTTAATAGTCCAACTCTTACATCCATACATGACCACAGGAAAAACCATAGCCTTGACTAGACGGACCTTAGTCGGCAAAGTAATGTCTCTGCTTTTGAATATACTATCTAGGTTGGTCATAACTTTCCTTCCAAGGAGTAAGCGTCTTTTAATTTCATGGCTGCAGTCACCATCTGCAGTGATTTTGGAGCCCAAAAAATAAAGTCTGACACTGTTTCCATTGTTTCCCCATCTATTTCCCATGAAGTGATGGGACCAGATGCCATGATCTTCGTTTTCTGAATGTTGAGCTTTAAGCCAACTATTTGACTCTTTTCTTTCACTTTCATCAAGAGGCTTTTTAGCTCCTTTTCACTTTCTGCCATAAGGGTGATGTCATCTGCATATCTGAGGTTATTGAGATTTCTCCCGGCAATCTTGATTCCAGCTTGTGCTTCTTCCAGCCCAGCGTTTCTCATGATGTACTCTGCGTAGAAGTTAAATAAGCAGGGTGACAATATACAGCCTTGATGTACTCCTTTTCCTATTTGGAACCAGTCTGTTGTTCCATGTCTGGTTCTAACTGTTGCTTCTTGACCTGCATACAGATTTCTCAAGAGGCAGGTCAAGTGGTCTGGTATTCCCATCTCTTTCATAATTTTCACAGTTTATTGTGATCCACACAGTCAAAGGCTTTGGCATAGTCAATAAAGCAGAAATAGATGTTTTTCTGGAACTCTCTTGCTTTTTCCATGATCCAGGGGATGTTGGCAATTTGATCTCTGGTTCTTCTGCCTTTTCTAAAACCAGCTTGAACATCTGGAAGTTCACAGTTCACGTATTGTTGAAGCCTGGCTTGGAGACTTTTGAGCGTTACTTTAGTAGCGTGTGAGAGGAACTTAAAAGGAAATAAAGCTGGGACACACATCGCCCTGTAGCGGGTCCCCACGTCCCCTCGTCTGTGAAACAGGAAACCAGACGTTTTGTAGAATTCCTACTGCAGCAGCTCTGCGATGATCATGCCTTTTAAAGCCTGTCCTGGGGCCTCCCTGGCGGCTCAGTGGTGAAGAATCGACCTGCTGGTACAGGAGACACGAGTTCGATCCCTGGTCCCGGAAGAGTCCATATGCCAAGGAGCAACTGGGCCCATCCACTGCAGCTCCCCAGCCGCGCCCTGGAGTCCAGGGGCCACAGTCCTGAGCCCTGGGCTGCACCCGCCGAGGCCCAGGTGCCCTCGAGCCTGTGCTCGGCAACAAGAGACGCCCCGCGGTGAGAAGCCCCCACGAGGCCAGGGGGAGAAGCAACTGGAGAAAAGCCTGCAGGGCAGCGAAGACTCAGCACAGCCAGAAATAAGTGAATAAAGTTGCTTTAAAAAGTTACCCTGAAGATGGTTAGCACTCCCGATATTTTCCAGCATTTCTGAAAATGTTTCTTGATGTGTCACTGAAGGTTTCATTCTTGACACATATTCTGTATGGCGAGCAAAACGAGAGTTTTGAACCTGAGAGTTGGTAAAGGCTCAAGTCACCTGAAAACGAAATTTCCCGAAGTTGTATGAATGATAGCAGAGCAGTCCAGACTCCTAGCAACAATCAGGAGTGTTCTAGGAAAGAATAAAGTGGCCAGAGGGGGTTGGTTTAGTTTACAGTACACATGTTTCATGAAATTCTTCTCTCTATAAGCCGAAATCTGCTTTGACAGAAAAACAATGAGCCTGTTGATCGACCAGCCCAAGGAAAACGACAAAGAATTGTGCTGAGTGAGCTAGACGGCCAAGTGGTGGGAGAGAAGAATCATAGAAATGGCTGCAGCCCAGTTTCAGATGCAAAGACGCCTGCAGGGAGCTGGGAGGGGGGCTGGCGTTTTCATCAGGGCGTCAGCTAGCTTGATAATGCGTTCAATTTATCCTGTGTAGATTAAGAGCGCCTTCAGATAACCGATTCCATTACCTAAAGGCCACAAATACCACGTTAGGTCAATTTGAATGAAAAGGAATCACGATCAGTTAATTAGACCATCCAGTGGCGTAGCTTCAAAGTTCAAAGATAGAGGAAAAGGGAAAACCATGTTTAGAGCCCAGTTGCCCACATTCTGCAGCGTTAAACAGTGTCAGAAATGAAGATTCAAGGCAGGAAGCCGTGTATAGATGAACCCGCGCGCAGGGCAGGGACGGACACGCACGTGGGGAAAGTCCGTGTGGACACAGCCCGGGGCGGGGGGCGCGGACACGACCCGGGAGAGCGGCTCTGACGCACGCACGGCCGCGTGCACCGCGCAGCCGCCGAGAGCCCGCTGTGCCGCGCAGGGAGCTCAGCTCCGTGCCCCGCAGTGACCTGGGGGGGTGGGATGCGGTTTGGGGGCCGGAGGAAGGCCTAAGAGGGAGGGGGCATGTGTATGTATAACTGATTCACTTCACTGCGCAGCAGAAATAATGCAAGGTAAGCAGTTACCCTCCGTTAAGACAGACAGAAAGCTGCGGAGCCAGCGCTTCCGCTGCGCCGCCCGCGCGGCGGCCGGGCCGTCCGTGAACCGGGCGGGCGGGGGAGGGCCAGGCCCCCGGAGGATGACGCGGGAGTCGCCGAGGGCCTCTGCCCAGGACTCCCGGCCGCTGGAGAAGGCGTCTTCGGGAAATGCCAGCCCGCGGGTACACGGTGAAAGATGGCTGCGGCCCTTGGAAGGAAAGAGCATGTCGTTCAGCCGGTTAAAAGCCTCCTCACTCTGAGAGCAGAGACAGCCTGCGCGTCCCTCCCCACTGTGACCGGAGCGGCTCTCCGCCGGGCCCCCGTCCCGCCCCTCCGCATCGCGCCCGGCGGAGCGGGAGGACCCGGGAGGGGAGGGCTGGATCCTGCCTCGGAGCCGCCGGGCGGGACGTGCGCACCTCTCTGAGCTCTGCTCTTCTCTCTTCTCGTGCTAGCTTCCCAAGTGCGGCAGGGTGAAACTCCGGCTTGTAAAGCTGAGTTAGTGAGGGTGTAATCAATACTGCCTTATCTTTACGCCTCCCTCAGAAAGAAGGTGTCTTGGTTTCCCTAAAGAGCTTTCAGATGTATATAAAGGCCAGAGCCAGTTGAGTTACCAGGGGCTGCTAAATGTGGTGTTACGTGAGGCAAAAAAAAAAAAAAAAATCCAATCTGCTCCTCGATCACCTTCCCCAGAACTCGCTCCTTTACTTTTGGGGGCTGTGCCTTTTGAGGGATCTTAGTTCCCCAATCAAGAATCGAACCCTGGGCCTGACTGGAGTGCTAACCATCAGACTGCCAGGGAATTCCCTCCAGAACTCTTTGGTGAAGGGTTTTTAACACTCACAGGTCTTCTGAACAGAAACTTGGAATCCGGAGGCAGGCCTGCTGCTCGTAATCGGAAAGGGCTGGTCTCTTTTCCTAAACGCAGCGCGGACCACAGATAAGTGCTGGCGCCTCACCTGACGGAGGGGTTTCCTTTTGTTCTCTGGAATCGGGGGCACCTGCGGACCGCCACCCAGGCTGACTGCACCGTGGGCGGCGGGGGCGCGGCTCCTTCGTAGAAGCTGCCCCATCGCACCGCGATCTGCAGCAGCCGCTTCTCCAGGACCCGCGATGATCAGATCATCAGGAAATTCAAAAAGCTCGCCTTTGTTTATAAAAGGAGCTTTGACTTTTTAAAATTAAATCGCGGGTTGTTTTAACAGCTCACTCCTGGCTTCTTACATGTGTTTTTGTTGACGTGGGTAACGTCATTGGGGGAGTGATTGCTTCTTTCATCAGGTGAGAGGTGCTTCAGTAATTGATGATTGATTCATTTATGGATTGTGTGTGTGTGTGATGAAGACAATGGTCAGAGGTAGCTTACTCTAAATCGAAAATGTCAGGGACTTCTCTGGTGGTTCGGTGGCTAAGAACCTGCCTTCCAACGCAGGGGACTCGGGTTCCATCCCTGGTTGGGGAACTAGGACCCCACATCCCTGGGGGCAACTGAGTCCACATGCCAGAACAGAGAGAAGTCCTCCGGCTACAGAGACGATCCCTTGTGCCACAGCTAAGACCCAGTGCAGCCAAATAAATGGTTTTTTCAGTGCCAGGTTTTTTCCAGCTTGAGACAAGGTCATTGGAACACCTGTCTCCCTAGACATATATCACATGGTTACATTAGGGCTAGAGCCCAGATAAAACGTAGTGAGTCTCAGCAAAAGGAATTTCTTTCTGTTTATTTCCCTTCATTTCATGGGACAAGTTAAGTGACAATGTCATAATCAGTCTAAGGAGAATACTTCATGCACATTATTAATTTTGACCTTTAGGAAGCAGCTTTGTGGCTGGGCCTGAGGGTGGGGAGACTAGGTTAGAGCCGGGGAGAAGGGACGGACTCCACTGCTCATCACTCACCCTTCCTCTCTGCCTCTCCCAGCTTGCACCTACAGAAACCAGGAGTGCCGACTGACCATACATTACGAGAATGGATTTTCGATTACCACTGAACCACAGGAGGGTGCCTTCAAGACCATCATGCAGGCTCCTTATGAAAAGCTGAAAATGTCTTCAGATGATGGAATCAGGATGCTGTATTTAGATTTTGGAGGCAAAGATGGAGAGCTTGTAAGTGCACTTTGCTTTGGACAGTGTGATTTCATGTATTTCCTTACGCAACTCACCCATACTGGCTTGCAAACATAATACTGCTTTATACTTATCTAGTATTTGATTATTAACAAAATACTTACAGGTTCGTGTCTTAATGGATCCTTGAAAAATAGTGATGGCATCCAATTTTTTAAGTCCTTTCCTTTGGTGTCATTTGAATATAACAGAAATATTTGAATCAAAGGAAAGGATTGTTTATATAGTCAGCATTAAATTCCTCTCAGAGAGGCCCCACCACCATCAAAATGTACCATTCATTGTTTAAAAGCATCTGATCTAAACTGGGCATTGTGCAAGGTGTCAGGGATACACGGATGTAAAATACCAGTCCTGCCCGTGGTCTCTGAGGTCTCAGGAGTGGAGAAGATAAAGAGCCCAGAGGGGAAGGGTCAGCCAGGAAACCCAGCAATGCTGGTCAGCTCCCCCACGCGGAGAGAGGACCAGACAAGGACCTAGAACTGTGAGCTCCTGTCAGGGGGCATCCAGCAAAGGCAGCGAATTGTCAGTCCGGGCGACATTTATACTTCTTCTATCATTGCAGATGGCCCATGTGCTTAAACTCATGATTTCCTGTGATCGCTACCGACTACCATATTGAGACAATACAGTGCTCCAGTTCCTCTGGAGGGCGGAGGTCACACATTCTTCCCCTTTCTAGCACGGGTGTTCTCAGGAAGACATAGCATCTCATTTAAGCTGTGGAATGTAGAGCTGCAAAAAAGGACTTTGATTTGGAAAAGCCGGTCTCTGTCTAGGTCCTTCCTAGTCACTGGCTTAGTCAACAAATATTTGTTGACTCATTCTTGATAACCTGGATTGGGGTGGGGGGGAGTATATGAAATGCAGGGATAAATCTCTAAAAATAAGATCCAGTCACTGTCACTCAGCTACTAGGCCTGCATAACCCTCCCCTCCCCCAGGGCTGCCCTGGTGGCTCAGGGGTAAAGAATCTGCCAGAAGTGCAAGAGCTGCAGGAGACTCCTGCTTTTTATCCATGGCTGGAAAATTCAAGGCTTTTTGCCAGTGAGGAAGAATGTCTAAATTTTGGCCTTTCTGCCTGTAATTGAAGCCTGACTTGAAAAGACTTAGGAAGGACTAATTTTTCTGCTGTCGCTATGTTAGTCTGAGAATCAGTTTCAGACACACCGTCCCCAGGATCTAGCTGAGCAACCCCCAGAGGCAGGTGCTAGGGAAGGGAGCAGAGACAAGTAGAAGCAGCAATAACCCTAGGGTCAAGAGGCCCCTGCTGTCTTCCTGAGTCTGGAACTAACTCCTCACGTGTCCTGGGCAAGTCCCTTCATTTCTTTGGCTCTGAGTCTCCCCGTCCATAAAACACAGGGACTGCAGGCAGTCATCTTTAAGGTCAGTTTGAAAGGTTAGTTCTGTGTTAGTAAAAGCAAATATGCTGGTGCAGTGGATTTCCCTGGCGGCCCAGTGGCTAAGAATCCGCCTGCAATGCAGAGGACACCGGTTCGATCCCTGGTCTGGAAACTGAGATCCCCCATGCCCCGTGGTGACTAAGCCCACTTGCTCCAGAGCCCGTGCTCTGAAAAAAGAGGAGCCCCCGCTCACTGCAAACTAGAGGAGAGCTGAGCGCACAAACGCAGGGCTGCAGGACCCCCAGTGCCACCAAAAAGCAAGAGGGCCCAGGGCCTGGCATCAGACAGGCCTGCATCGGAGCTCATGCTTTCTCTTTACTGTGAGCTGTATGGTCTTACAAGTTATAGCTTCACCAAATCTTAGTTTTGCACTTAAGACATAGAGATAGTAACAGTAGCTATCCCAGAGGGATTCTGTGAGATTTAACTAAGATAGCGTATGGAAAGTATTCACACAGTCAGTGCCTGGTTCATGCTAAGTACAACTTGACTTTGCCGGATGTTACTGTGGTCACGTTGTTATTCTCCAGCACCAGAATAGAGCTGGGGGTAAGGGGGATGAACGGAGAGAGTCGCTGGAAGGAGCAGGCCCAGCCAGCTGCAGTGGGGAGGGGCTGTCGGTGTGCTCACGGCTGATTCACACTGAGGCCCAGCAGACACCCACACAGCACTGTAAACAGTTATCCCCCAGTTACAGACATCCTGTGATAAGCCGTCTTAGAAAAGAACATCAGTAAAAGAATCTATGCACATGCATAGCTGAATCACTTTGCTGTCAGCAGGAATTAACAACAGGGTAGTCAACTATACTTCAATAAAAAGGAAAATCAAAAACGAGATTTAAAAAGAGAAAGAATCAGGAGCAACACAGCGCTCTTGAACTAGGTCAGGCGGTGAAAACTCAGCCTGTTCGGCTCTGTAGGGACGCGCGGAAAACCAGCCTTCAGAAGGAGCCTCCGCAGACGGTGCTCTAGGTGCGTTCACGCCGCGAGCTGCGAGGATGCGGCTGCTCATGATACAGCTTCTGTACTTTCCGGCTTCCGAGGGACTTTCACCTGCAGTATCTCATTTTAATAGTCTACCCTTAAGTTAGGTTGGACTGAGAATATTTCAAATGACTTGTCCGAGCTTATGTACACACCTGAAGTGTTAGAACCGGGACTCAAATCTGCTGGGACACGTAGCACCGCCTCGTGCTGCACCTAATCCAACACGAATAATCGCGCCGCCAAAGCTAAGCGGCTCGACAGCCAAGAAGGGCAGCACTGACATGCGCGCTGTTGGTATGTATAAATTTCACAGAACTTATTTTGGGAAATAAGGTAGATGAGATGTAAGGAGTAAGTTCAAAGAGTTGTTTTTTTTCTAATCTCATTGGGGGGCAAGGATTTAAAAACACAGTTGCTCCAGTTAACACTTAAAAGCAGGAAGTGCTTGGATCTGTTTGGTGTGTAAATCACTGCTTTGTGTCAAGCATTCATTTACAATTTTCCATGTTCTCTCCTTTTTAAATTCCAGCAACTGGACCTGCACGCCTGCCCCAAGCCGATTGTTTTCATCATCCATTCCTTCCTGTCAGCTAAGATTACAAGACTGGGGTTGGTGGCCTGAGCAGAGGGGCGGATTACCTCTGAGCAAAGGAGGCTTCGCTGCCCCCAGAACAGCGTCGCATCAGACTACCCGATGCAGCGTGTCAGCTGCAGACCCGAGTCCCACGCAGCAGGGCCCGGCTTGTCAGTTTCCGCACTATGGAGGGAACCCTCAGAAAACCCCGCAAGGACTGTCAGAATGGAACTGGTCTTCTAGCACAGTAAAAGGGCAGAGAGGTGAGGCTGATTGGAAGTGCGCAGCACAGCTCTTAGATAATGACAATCGAGGACACGCTGAGACAGCACGCGCAGCTCTTAGCCATCGCTTCTAGGCAGCTGGCTCACCTGCTAAGCCGGGGCTGAACAGATGAGGAAAGGACGCTTTCCACCTCCCCCTCCCCACCCCAGGAGTAAGGACCCCTCGCTTTACTGCGCCCCGTTTCCTGCTTCTGAGTTGACTTCCACTGGTAAGGAAAGGACTCAAATGGAAACCCACCTTTCATTTAAGGATGAAACGGCTTACTTTTTCTTAATGAGTTACCTTTCAATGATGTAGGAGGATTCTGCAGTGTTCTCATGAGCATATGAGTGGGGATTAACACATCAGATACTTATCTGAGCTGTAAGCCAGTAGATTCTGAGCCAGAGTAGACTGCTTAAATTGCAAAGCTTTGCTGAAGAGTGGTTTGCGTGAAAGAATTAACTCTGGGACTGCACTCATACCAAGGCCTGCTATTTTAGAGCCATGACTTAGAGCTTTATTTATAGAAAGCAAGTTATGGATTTTTTAAGAAAGATTGCCATTTGAGATATCTACATAATAATTCATGGGGGTGACTAATTATGCCCACTTTGTGGTTTTCGGTGGAAGTGCTGAGCAGTGTATGGGCCCTTATTTCTGCCTGTGCCATATGCGCGCATTTTCAAGCAAGTAATACAGCCTGATATGATTCTGTTTAATACTGGGTTTTACATAGAGAGCTAGTGTTATAACCAAACCCATGAATAGCACTCGTAGCTCTTTTGGAATTCCAGGGAAATAATATAATGACCTGATATTCTTCTACGAGAATATTTTCAGATAGCATCGTGAAGTCGCTCAGTCGTGTCCGACTCTTTGCGACCCCGTGGACTGTAGCCTACCAGGCTCCTCCGTCCATGGGATTTTCCAGACAAGAGTACTGGAGTGGGGTGCCATCTCCTTCTCTAGAGGAGCTTCCCGATCCAGGGATCGAACCCAGGTCTCCAGCACTGTAGGCAGGCGCTTTACCGTCTGAGCCACCAGGGAGGTCCCAGACAGCACAGTCAATATATCAACACTTTTGCTTTTATCTTTCAGAACACATTCACTGAAAACAACCTATTATTTGATTTTAAGGTCATTTGCCTCAAATCTTGAAAATTAGCTCTAGAATTTCTGTATCTGCAACACTTCTCTCCTCTGTAGTTTAGAGAGACAAATGTTCCAGGTTAGATATGCGTGTCTTTTCCGAGAGCTATGCAGGAAGATTTAACAGTGATTTCATTCACTCAGATACATGTGTTTATGGAGTTTTACTGTAGATCAGCATTTTATTTTAGATAGGTGTTTCCCCAGGGTAATACAAGTAACATTAATTCAAGCTCCAAAGGGTATTGACTGAATGGTATTTTGTGTAGAGGGAAATAAAAGGGTTAGTAATGAAAAGCTGCTTGTTACTTACTGCATTAAAAAATGTCAGAGTTCATGGTTGCAGCCAGCCCTCTTCAAAGACTTCACTGCACACTGCAGTTCTGCAGGGGAAATGCTCCCAACACATAGGGAGCTCCTGGCATCCCTTACACACCTACAGAGCCACTTCCTGAGACACCTTATGGAACCAGTGTTCAGACACACACACACAGCAAAACAGTCACTTTGGAAACAGCTTTAACACTGATTTTGTTTCCTATTTTAAAATGCTGAAGACTGAAGTCCCAGCCTCAATGTTGTAGGAAAGCTTTGATGCATATGTAAATTGTAATGCACTCTTCATGGTATATTTTCAAAATCACTGGAAAGTTGTTTTACAAGAGAACTATACTTGTGTATTGTAAATAACATGAACATACAGAAATCAGTGCCAATAGTTCAATGATATGTGATCTAAGGTGCTCCATACTACATGCAGTGAGTTACTCATGATTAAGTTGCAAAGATCCTATTATATATTTATAGACACATTAAAATGATCATAATTACAAATACTATTTCTTCATCACTTGAGTTTTAGACTGATTAATATCTGGGTGGGGTGCAAAAGAAACTACATTCTCTGCATTTATGAAAGTTTAAATATTTATATTTTAGAAAAATATATTTGAATAAAATCAATGCATTTTCTGAATTAAAATATTGGCAAGAAATAGAAAATTTTACCAAGAACTGTGTATATAAATCATTTTTCTTCCTCAAAATTAAATTGTATCACATCAGAGTGGCTATGATGAATTAATTCAAATATTCATTTTTTTCTCCTTCAATCTGAATTCAACAAGTTCTTACTCCACACTGTAGATTTTAATCGTCTCGATGTGCGTTATGAATGACGTGAATAACACAAACTCACATCTGGATCATACCTGGGTGCGGAGAGCAAATCAACTGAGTCATTTTGGGGGATTTGTTTTTGTCCAGTTCCCTCTGTGATCAACTGTCTCGTATTTGAATTGATGAATTATTAAATTCACAATGTCTGTTCTCTTAGGTGCAAACCAACTCCAACGAATGATGTCTTAAACTAGACTTTGAGGGAAGCTGCCCAGTTGTTAGAGTAATTAGGTGAGCCCTTTGGTGTGGTGACGTATCTCTAAACCATCCCATGGGAATTTAAAGAAAACCAACAGGAATACAGACATCGTTTCTTTTTCTGCCTTGACTAAGTAGGAGAAACGAAACTATAAATCTATTTTAGAAACCATTCAGCCAGAGGCATTTAACTATCAACTGATGCACTGAAATGCTGAAAAAACGCACGTTGCTTTATCCAAAAGCTCGCTGACCCTGCTTGGCTGGAGTCAGAAGGAACAGTCTTAATGGGCAGGGGTCCTCTACAATTAATGAGTGGGGCCTTTCTGGCCCGTTTTACAGATATTATTCTATCTTGAGTGGACTGGGGTGAGGACGTACTTTGTGAATGTGCCATGAGTTTATAAAATGTGCCTATGTTTATAGCACTGTGGCTACCCTGTAAACTTTACATACGAATTAAATAAATACTCACCTCTGCAGGTGGCAGGCTGGCCGGTGCTTTCCTTAATAGCCACAGAGGGACACGGGCGCATACACGCCTTGCGCGCCTCTTCCTCCAAGACTGGCCTGGAAAGGTGCCACGGTGGGCGGCGGGGTGCCCCCTGCTGTTTCTGTGTGTACAGTTTCCTTTTGGGTCTTCACCTGGGGCCCGGCTTTCAACGCCCATTTTAACCACATTCTCAAGGGATTTTATCTATACACCAAGCTCCAAATGCTCAAATTCTCTTTAGTACCAGAACCTGGTTTGTGTTCAAGTTACTTGTAATAAAAACAGCAGGCTGGGGTTCAGAAGTCTTTTACTATTTGAAAACCGGAGGAAATATGTGTAAATCATAGATAAAGGATTAGGATCCAGAAACTATAAGGAACTCTTACAATTCAACAATAAAAAGGGAAATAATCCCACTGAAAAGTCCTTAAGAAAGCATTTGGTAGACACTTCCCCGAAAGACAATATCCAACTGGCCAATAAGTGCATGAAAAGATTACTTATCAACATTACTCAACATTACTTATCAGGGAAATGCAAGTCAAAGCCACTATGAGATATTACCTCACATTTCCTATCATCTGTCAAAAGATAAATGCTGACAAGAATTAGCAAGGAGGTGGAGAAATTGGAGCTGCTGATGGAAAAGGCAAATGGTATAGCTGCTGTGGAAACCAGTCTGCCATTTTCTCGAAAGGTAAACAGAGTTAGTATACAGTCCAGCAGTTCCACCCCTAGGCGTATACCCAAGATAATGGGAAATATTTGTGCCAAAACTTGCGCACAAATGCCCACAGTAGCATTATTCACGACAGCCAAGACGGGGATCAGCCCAGCGCCCATCGACAGATGAACGGGTAAAGTGACAGGCTCATACAGTTGACATGCTGATCACACTACAACACGGTGAGCCCGGAGCACCTCCTGCAGAGAATCCGCCTGCCAGTGACGAGATGTGGGTTCCATCCCTGGGTCAGGAAGACCCCCTGGAGGAGGGAATGGCAACCCACTCGAGTGTCCTTGCCTGGAAAACGCCATGGACAGAGGAGCCTGGTGGGCTGCAGTCCAGAGTCTGAGCCTAAACAAGCAGAAGCCGGATACAGAAGACCACACACTGTACTAGTCCCTGGCCGTCCAACGTCCAGCACAGGCAAATCCAGAGAACAGAGAGGAGACGGGCGCTGCCTGGGATGACAGAAATGACTGCTCGTAGACACGGGATTTCTACTGCGGTGACGGAAATGTGAGGGAATCAGACGGTGATAACGATGACACAACTTTGCGGATATACTGAAACCTACTAGATTATGTAACAGAAGCGGCGAATTTCATAATATGTGAAGCCAATAAAGTAAGACTTGTGGGCTTTCTGTGTACCCAAAGTCACAGTCCAGTCTGTCAGATGAAAACCACTCCCACCAGACAGGGCCTCTTCGGCCGTCAGAGTGCTGTGGGGCAACACCCTAAGATTCATAGAAGTCCTTTTGTCTTGCTGAAACGGTTTAAGTATTTCTAAGATTTTAATGAAGCGCTTATCACTGCACCTTTGGTTTGATCTTGAGGCTGTTACTTACTTGGACAACCTTTTGCCACTGGAGATGAAGTGGGAAAACATTTTATTTTCCAATCCAGAATGTTCCAAGTCTTCTGTATCTCTGCAAAGTCCTGCTAGGAAGCTGAACATTCCCTCCGGTAGTTGATGTATCTTGTCCTGCGCCTTTACTGTTTTCAGCCAAACGAGCAAACAAACGGCTCACTGACGCTTCTAACATTCTGTTGGAACTAACCTTAATTAGGTCCCTGACTTCACTTGGCACAACCTCTCTTTTCCAGGTTGTGTGTGTGTGCTTAGTCACTCAGCCATGTCTGACTCTTTGCGACCCCGTGGGCTGTAGCCCGCCAGGCTCCTCTGTCCATGGATTCTCCAGGCAGGAACGCTGGAGTGGGTCGCCACACCCTCCTCTAGGGAATCTTGCCCACCCAGGAACTGAACCCGGGTCTCCTGCACTGCAAGCAGATTCTTTACCGTCTGAGCCACAAGGAAGCCAGCTTCTCTTTTCCAGGTGATGTGCGCAACAGTTTTCCCAGCGTCCCGTCACTGTGGAACAGGCTGAGCTAGTCCAATCCTGGCTCCCTTTTTCCACTCACAGGGAGTGGGAGTTTTCGGCATTATCCCCAGCACGGGAATTAGCGTCAGAACAGCCGAGGCCTGCGCTCTGCTCTATTCTCCCTCGGGTCTGCCTTTTGAGGTCCCATGCACAGGTGTCCTACAGACAGGCCGGCCCAGCCGGCAGGGTCCTGTCCTGGACACTGGCACACGGCTCGCGCTACTGGACTTCGGCCCGGCCTGCAGGTTCTCCCGTGAGTTCAGTCTGTGCCAGAAATGGACCTGAGGTCTCTGGGCCTCTTAGACCGCTCCTGTTACCTGCTTTCACATTTATCTCAAGCATCTTAAGTCACTTTTTACTCTGAAGCATTTTTATGGTGGTGGTGGTGGTCTGGTCGCCAACTCGTGTCCGACTCTTGCGACCCCGTAGACTGCAGCCCGCCAGGCTCCTCTGTCCCTGGGATTCTCCAGGCAAGAACACTGGAGTGGGTTGCCATTTCCAGTATTTTTATGGGACATTCACAAAAGTGATTAAGTGTGAGCACAGCACTGAAGTTAAGTTAAAGCAGTACACTCAGACACCCACAGATTCCACTCTGAAAAAGCTATACTAAGGAATAATCAGTGATGTACCAGAAATATTCATTTAAGTTTCATTTACAATAAGGAAATACTGAACTCTTATGTCCAACGATGCAGGACTGGTTAAATAAACTGATCCATTTGAATCATGCAGCTATTACTGACATGATATAGAAATCATTTTAATCATATTGTCACACCACATTAAGTGAAAAGCAGGCTATAAGTTAATATGCATGCATACCGCACATGCAAATACACATACACATGCACATGACTGCAATTTTGAAAACAAATATGATGTTTAAAAATATTAAATACCTGTAGACAGAACAGTATTGGAATTTTTTCCATTCTCCTTAGTATTTTCCACATTTTCCAAATTTACTGTCATGGGAAAATTTTTTTTTCTGGGAGTAGGTACTTAAGTCATTTTCACTATGTCTTATTTTCACAATTTTTGCTCTTTTTTTCATCCCAAATAAATATAAATAGCTCCAACAGTGGTGGCTCCAGGCCAGGGGTAAGGGAACATGACTAAGTATATGAGTTTTTTGCCAATATTTTCTAAGACAAGGGTTGTCCAATAAATCACGCTGTTGTAACACACAAGAAAAGCCACTGGCAATGTCCTACTCGAGACTCAGCAGTTTAAACACACCTAACAACAGAGACACTTACCAAGAAGTAAAGAAATATCTTTTTCTATTTATTGAAAGAATTTAATAACCAAGAGTAAAATTTTTAAACATACATAAAATATTAATGTTAAAAATTAAAATATAGTAAAACTATAAGTATACAAACTAAAATTACATTAACTGAGCAACTTCAAAACTATATAAATACAGGGTATTTATGAAATTCCTTAGAAATGGAACATTAATTCTTTGAATAAAGTTTGAAATGTGTAATTTTCAAACTAAAGAAGGAAGCGGTATATAATAGATCCATCCAATCTACAATCATCCAAAGGGAGTGATTCTGCGTTATTTCTTGCTTGCTTTTTCTAACACCCACTCAATCACCTACGGGGAGAAAAAACATGATTATGGCCCATTCTTTTGAAAACAAAGGTGATAGAAAAATGCATTGTTCAAAAGAGCATGGTAGAAAATTTAAGACAAAAAATAACACATCAGACTCTTAAAAAATACATTTTATCTTAAAAATACCCTTTCCTCGTGGGGAGGGGGAAGGGGGAGAGGCCACCATGAGGAGAGCAGAGCACAGACTGTGGCGCATAAAACCAGCCACAGGGGCGCGCTTCACACACAGGGGACCCAGCCAGCATTTCAGAGTGGCCGAGCGCGGAGCACAGCCTCCGAGGCCTGGGAGCCGCTGCACTGCACACCTGCGGCCCATATAACACTGCACATCAACTGCAGTTTAGAAAACTGAATTATCACACACAAAAAGTCAAGACAGCATCCACCCCCAGAGGCGACAGAGCAGGACACGGTGGGGAAGAGACTCCGGGGCTCCCAGAGCTCCTGAAATGGTTACTTCTCAGCCTGAATAAAGGTCCCAAGGATTTTCTCTTTTAAAATTCTTTTTTTTTTAATTTTATGTGTTTCTTTGCATATGTATTTATTTACATATTATATCATGAACTTTTAAACAGAAAAAAAAATCCCACATTTTATTTTCTTGCTGAAGAACACTTTTTGGTTAACTTTTTTATGTTGCAGAATACAATGGTGGTGTTCTCACTGGGCAAAATGAAGAGACTGCTCTATTTTCTCACTTTTATTTGAAAGTATGTTTTTAAAGGATCACTAAAAATAGAATTAAACCAAGCTTTGAAAACAGCTAATCAAAATGGATTAGTTTTTCCAGCCCTTTGGATTATTCTCTTTTTTTCTTTCTGAACATTAATTTAGAAGCTCTTGTTAACAGAGAAATCTCTTAAATACTACTAAAGACCCTACTTACGTAGTCCGTTACTGACTATTTTAATGAGTGGTCACAGGGACACAGCTGAAAGACCACTGCCTAGTTCTCACTGCTTACACTACAGCCTTCTAGCTGCCCTGACGCACAGCAGCGGCGTCACTGGATGTGCTTTCAGGGGACACTTACCTGTACGACATTGTTGTTTGTGGTTTTCTTCATTTCTTCAAATAGACCTCTGGAAGTTTTAAGATCCTAAACATAGCAAAACAGAGCATTCCAAATCTGTACGTTAAATTACAAAGAACAAGCCATTACTGAATAAATTTGACAGGATCCTAAATCATTCTATAATCATCACTGTGAAGAGGGAGAAATCACAGTAACAGATTATCGTGTAGTTCCATCCTCGAAGGTCCAAGTTCTCTAACCAGAAAACACCCGTCTGCACGAAGTCCACGCTGCTTTGAGCTCCTAAACCCAAGAGCACCGGCCAGGCCCACGCCCACCCTCAGCCATGCACACGTGCTCAGGCGCGCAGTCAAGTCAGACTCTGCAACCCGCGACTGCGGCCCAGCAGACCTCACTGTCCCTGGGCTCTCCCGGCTGGCACACTGGAGGGGCTGCTGCTTCCTGCTCCACCATCGGCCATGCACGCCCACTAATCCATTCCTCAGGAGAGGGGCACACGGTTCGTGCTTATCTTCAGATAAAACACCTTTCACCTCTCTTCTTACCGGCTATTTCACTCCAGACACAGAGGGGATGGCGCCAGACAGAAACCTGAAATCTCTGACTTTTAAAAAGGTGATAACAAACTAAATCATGAAATTCAAAAAATTCACTTGTCTTACAAAAAAAGCTGTCCTCTGCTGCGCTTCCAAGTTATGCTCCATCGAAGCGGTCACTTTCACTTCTTTCTTCCGTTTCTCTCCTTATCTTCGCGTTTCTACACAATACGCTCACTCCTGCTACTGTGTGATTTCACAGTTTCAGTGACTGCTGTTACCCTGGATTCAGGTCTCTGAATCCTCCCACCTCCCTTCGCTTCCTCTCAGGAACAGCTGCACCACAATTTTTTCTTAAATTAGTAAACAGTCGATGGTTTGCATTTCACACTTAAGCGAATGAAGTTTACTCCCAAGCTAAGTAACACGCTGCAGTTGTAGCCTCTCTCTCATCTAATGTTTTATCCTGTGGTGAACTCTATTTGCGCAGCTTTCCATGTACATAATTCTGCCCCCACCCCGCAACTCTGACTAAAAAGACTGATTAAATGTACAGCAAAGTTCTTCAAACACTCTCGGATACCGGATAACCTCCCCTCTTCAGCTTTTCGTCTCTGCGTTGGTTTTCTTAACTGCATCCTTTAAACATCGGAGCCCCTTCTCCCGCAGCCTGCGGCAGTTTGGTCCAGCTGCTTCCTGGACCTGGTCCCACTGGAACATATCTTTCCCTGTCTTTTTCTTTTTTTTAAATTTTTTTCTTTTATTTCTTGGTTCAGTCCCTTGTTCTACTGAATTTCATCTTCTCACAAATTCATCAAAAGGATACACAAGTCACAAAGTTTCTTAGACCTCTCGTGCGTGAAAGCATCTTCACACTTGACTGACTTCTGTGTTGGTCTCTCCGTCGTGTCCGACTCTGTGCGACCCCATGGACTGTAGCCCTCCAGGCTCCTCTGTCCATGGGATTTTCCAGGCAAGGACACTGGAGTGTAGCCATTCCCGTCTCCAGGGGATGTTCCCAACCCAGGGACTGGAACTGGGTCTCTTGCACTGCAGGTGGATTCCTCACTGTCTGAGCCGCCCGGGAAGCCCAGTGACTGGCTTCTGAGCCAGATATAAACGTGCCAGGTAAACCACTTTCCTCCAGAACGTGAGGAAGACGTCCACCATCTGGCATACGAGGCTGCCAGCAAAGTCCAATGCCAACCTTACTCTTGAATCTTCATGTCAACTACTTCTCTCCCGGAAAACTTTTACGGAATGCTCTCTCCCTCCAGGAGATGTGACCTTCCACAGTGACGGGGCTTGCAGAACTGCTGCCCGCCAGGCAGGACGAGCTGTGTGCCCTTTCCAGCAGGAGGCTTGCACCCTTCGGTTCTGGAACGCCTTGCATATTTCTGAAGGCTTTCTCTCCTCTCATCTTTATTATGAGCATAATGGATCTTTCAGATTAATTCCCCCATTTTCTTATCTCACGTTTAATGTTTTTGTCCTCAATTTTGTCAGTAATACTAACTTCCGGCAAATTTCCTACTCTCACTGTTGACTGTTACAGTGATTTTACTGTATTTTTTATTTTAAGGAGATTTCACGTTCTATAGTTTTTGGAAACAGCATCACATTCCGGTTTTGTACATGTGACCGTCTCCTTCCTGAGATACCCAGTTTCCGTGGCGTTCCCTTCAGGCTTCTGCTCCTCCCGCATGCCCTCTGCTTTTTATGTTCTGACACCTGCTGTGTTAGACGCTTTCCTCAGAACTCTGCCGAGTCTCAGCGGTCTGGTCACACAGACATTTAAAAAGTGTTTCCGCTGTAGCACACAGCACGTGGGTTCCCAGTCCAGGGATTGAACCCATGCTCCCTGGAGCAGAAGCACAGAGTCTTAGCCACTGGGCTTCCAGGGTGTCCCTGTCGAGTCTTATTTTAAAATGAGACAATAAAAATCTTACTAGAAGTTCTGTGTGTGCAGAGCTTATTCACTGGCACCTTTATAAGGTAGGGAAATAAGAGGCCGCTGGCCTTTTCACTGCGGCCTCCCATGCGTTTCTCCTCCAGGGACTATTTCCCACACGGCCACAGGGTGGGGGAGAGCAAAGCCACGGGTAATACAGCCATCCACAGCAAACGCTGTGGGAAAGGTGTGCAGAACAGGTTGAAGGCTCCCTGCTCACTCTGCGGACCTCTCTCTTTCTCCCGCTTTTCACGGCACTCTGCCCCCGCCTTCCACAACACCTGGGATCCCCAGGCTCCGAGCAGGCCCGAGACCATGCTGGGTCTGGACTCTCAGCCCCAGGCAGCCATCGAGGCTGTCACTGCTGCTCAGCCACACCACGCGTCCACGTGCTTCCTGCTCCAACAACGTGTGAAAGCGCCACTATGTTCTTCCTGTCTTCTTTGCTTAGCTTTTGTACTTTCAATACTGTCTTTCTTGAGAGAGACTACAAGGGAATGGAAAGTGTTCCATCTATGGTCCGTCTGCAGTTTTAATCAAAAACCCACGTAAAATTGTGATTCAAGTCAGAAACTGAAAACTGGACCTAATCTAAGTTTCACCAAACGGCTTCTGAATGGCCAGTTCACCCGTGCTCAGTTCAGTTCAGTTCAGTTCAGCCGCTCAGTCGTGTTCGACTCTTTGAGACCCCATGAATCGCAGCACACCAGGCCTCCCTGTCCATCACCAACTCCCGGAGTTCACTCAGACTCACGTCCATCAAATCAGTGACGCTATCCAGCCATCTCATCCTTGGTCGTCCCCTTCTCCTCCTGCCCCCAATCCCTCCCAGCATCAGTCTTTTCCAATGAGTCAACTCTTCGCATGAGGTGGCCAAAGTCCTGGAGTTTCAGCTTCAGCATCATTCCTTCCAAAGAAATCCCAGGGCTGATCTCCTTCAGAATGGACTGGGTGGATCTCCTTGCAGTCCAAGGGACTCTCAAGAGTCTTCTCCAACACCACAGTTCAAACGCATCAACTCTTCAGCGCTCAGCCTTCTTCACAGTCCAACTCTCACATCCATACATGACCACTGGAAAAACCATAGCCTTGACTAGACGGACCTTAGTTGGCAAAGTAATGTCTCTGCTTTTGAATGTGCTATCTACGTTGGTCATAACTTTTCTTCCAAGGAGTAAGTGTCTTTTAATTTCATGGCTGCAGTCACCATCTGCAGTGATTTTGGAGCCCCAAAAAATAAAGTCTGACACTGTTTCCACTGTTTCTCCATCTATTTCCCATGAAGCGATGGGACCAGATGCTATGATCTTCATTTTCTGAATGTTGAGGTTTAAGCCAACTTTTTCGCTCTCCTCTTTCACTTTCATCAAGAGGCCTTTTAGTTCCTCTTCACTTTCTGCCATAAGGGTGGTGTCATCTGCATATCTGAGGTTATTGATATTTCTCCCGGCAATCTTGATTCCAGCTTGTGTTTCTTCCAGTCCAGCGTTTCTCATGATGTACTCTGCATAGAAGTTAAATAAGCAGGGTGACAATATACAGCCTTGATGTCCTCCTTTTCCGATTTGGAACCAGTCTGTTGTTCCATGTCCAGTTCTAACTGTTGCTTCCTGACCTGCATACAGGTTTCTCAAGAGGCAGGTCAGATGGTCTGGTATTCCCATCTCTTTCAAATTTTCCAGTTTATTATGATCCACACAGTCAAAGGCTCTGGCATAGTCAATAAAGCAGAAATAGATGTTTTTCTGGAACTCTCTTGCTTTTTCGATGATCCAGCAGATGTTGGCAAGTTGATCTCTGACTCCTCTGCCTTTTCTAAAACCAGTTTGAACATCTGGCAGTTCAGGGTTCACGTGTTGCTGAAGCCTGGCCTGGAGAACGTTGAGCAAGGCTGGACTAGCGGGAAAGATGAGCTGCTAGTGGATCCAGAACTAGAGATTGCGTGCTGTGACTCCGTCAGGCAGCTTCACTATGTACTAAATTACCTGAGTATATTACATAAAATAAGCTGAAGCTTATTATCAACTTAAGTCAATGACCTGTTAGGGAAACACTGAGAATGTCAGTTAAGGTACAGTTTTCTGTATCTGAGAACTAAAATCAACCATAACATATTCTGACTCCAGTTTTTCTGCCTCTAGTAAAAAATGTGGCAATAAGTTGTCAGTGTAGAAAATACTCAATTACTATTACCTTGAGTCAAATAGTAACAACAGAACTTGACTTCGATTTGCCATCGGCAGAGAAGACACTGTACCTTTAGGTAGAACTTGGAGATCTCAAAGAGGCGCTGGCTGCAAGCAGGGAAACATTCGTGAGCCTCCGTGATCCTGTGCTTCTTCAGGGCTTCAGCAACTACTTCTTTCAGTATCTTGAACAGAACATAACAGATGACTAGTACTTCTTCCCTTTAGAGCTGAGGCTCTGCAAACCACACCGCCAGGTAGCTGTGCTAGACCCAGGTAAGCTCATTAAGACCAACCCACTGAGAAGAGGAGGTCTGAAGCAGCGACACACTCACATGCCACCGGGCCTCTGCCAGGCAGAGAGGCCGGAGCAGCCGAAGAGCGGCACTCACGTGCCGGGCTCTGGGTCGCCGTCAGAGTGGGGCGGTACACACGGCAGGGACATGTATACACAGGTGTGTCCTTATTTTTTATTATGGAAAATTTCAAACACTATAAAGAGAATATCTTTTGTAACAAATCCTCATCTCTCTCTCTCTCTCTCTCTATATATATATATATATATATATATCAGGACTACATATAAGAGCTGGTTATATATATATAAATCACTACATATTCATATATATAAAGAAATATAATTATGTGATTGTAATTATATATATTTTATATGTAGTTATACATAATATATAAATATATATAAATTATAAATATATATATGAATTATATATAAGAGCTGGCTATATACATATAGAAATATATGTACATATGAGGATTATATATAAGACCTGGCTATATAAATACATATATATGAGGACTATATATAAGAGGTGTTTTTTATATATATATAGACTATATATAAGACCTGGCTATATATAAAAAAATATATATATATGAGGACTATATATTAGAGCTGGTTTTGTATATATATGCCGACTAAGGTCCGTCTAGTCAAGGCTATGGTTTTTCCTGTGGTCATGTATGGATGTGAGAGTTGAACTGTGAAGAAGGCTGAGCGCAGAAGAATTGATGCTTTTGAACTGTGTGTGGTGTTGGAGAAGACTCTTGAGGGTCCCTTGGACTGCAAGGAGATCCAACCAGTCCATTCTAAAGGAGATTAGTCCTGGGTGTTCATTGGAAAGACTGATGTTGAAGCTGAAACTCCAGTACTTTGGCCACCTCATGTGAAGAGTTGACTCATTGGAAAAGGCTCTGATGCTGGGAGGGACTGGGGGTAGGAGAAGGGGATGACAGAGGATGAGATGGCTGGACGGCATGAACTCCGGGAGTTGGTGATGGACAGGGAGGCCTGGTGTGCTGCGATTCATGGGGTCACAAAGAGTCAGACATGACTGAACAAGTGAACTGAACTGACAGACTCTATATAAGACCTGGCTATATAAATAAAGAAATATATATATATATAAGGACTATATATAAGAGCTGGTTTTTATATATATAGACTATATATAAGACCTGACTATATATATAAATATATATATGAGGACTATATATAAGAGCTGGTTATATACATATATAAATATATATACATATGAGGACAATATGTAAGACCTGGCTATATATATATGAGGACTATGCATAAGAGGTGGTTATATATATGAGGATTATATATAAGACCTGGCTATATATATAAATATATATATGAGGACTATATGTAAGAGCTGGTTATATATACATAAATATACATAAGGAGGATCCCTCTGGGGCTCCTTCTGCCCCTTCACACCCCCACTTGCACTTTCCCATTACCCTTCTTTCACTGAACTATTATTATTACTATTCGTGGCTCCACCACGGGGCAGGATCTCAGCTCCCAACCAGGGACTGAATCTGGGCCACAGCAGTGAAAGCCTGGAATCCTCACCAAGAGGCCACCAGGGAACTCCGCGGTCTTATTTTAAAGTAAATTACAGACCACTCCATTTCACTGATAAACTTTTTTGACAAGCATCTGAAGCGAATCAGATCAGGCCGTTTCCTCCCGTGCAGACTGAGAGTCGGGAAGCGGATCTTTACCCGAGTGTGCTTCTGCGATCGGGACTCCTTTGCGGGCCGTGCTGTTTCTGATTCGTGCGCAGCTTTGGGACCTGAGCTGGCCTTGGCGGTGGCTCCGGGAGCGTCACTGCTCAGCGCAGAGGGACACGGCACAGGGAACGGCTGCTCTGCCCGCGGCTTTCTGGAGGGGACCGCGTGGCGATGGCGGGCGCTGCCACTTTTCTGAGAAAGAAGAGAATCGGAACTTCCAGACCTCACAAGTCTGCTGCGGGGAAAGACCAGAACTCAGACTAAGGGCATCTCCAATCACGCTCATTTTCTTTCCTCAACACTACAGCTACAGTCATCGCCATATAAAGCCCAGGAGAGCAAACGCATCTCTTGCTGCCACTGCCTTAAATGAGCAACCAACATCGCATTACGCAGCTGCTCCTTTAGTTCTTCAAGCGAGAAGAGAGGACACAGAAGGCAATGAATGACAGTCTAGGATTTCAGCTCAGAGGAAAGGCAACAAGCGATGTTACTGTCTCCCTTCCTGTCAATTCACAATTTCTCACACAAACCAGAGATGGCACTCCAGGCAGCACTGTTTATAGACCTAGTACTCATCAGGTAAGTAATTATACTTTCTATTAATTTTGATAAAGAAACCCTAATAATCATGCTTGTTGTCGCCATGCAACTACCTGTACAAGATAAGCTGTTCAAACAGAAATAAAACTATAAAAGTGACTTTAGTTTAGATTTTTCTAAGATGTTTACATTTCTTTTTCCAAGAAAGGGTCTCAGACTCTTCAATCCTGCTAATCTATAGGACACAGTGTTACTTTCTTTTCTAGAACACACAGACATCAATCAAAGTCAGAAATAAAAAAATTACTAAAAAACACAGTATCCTAAATGTTAGTGGATTTGCTTTTTACCTTTATCAGGTGAAAAAAGTATCATGAATTTGCAAAGTCCTTATAACAATAATTTACTTATTTCATATCAGGGAAACAGTATTCTAATAGACATATATTTTTTGCTACACTGCACCACATGCTATGCTGAGATCAGGGCAGGATGAAACCTGCGCTCCCTGCACAGGAGGCATGGAACCCTAACCCCTGGACCACTGGGGAGGGAAGTCCTTAGTACTGGTAACTGTTTAAAAGAAGACTGGACAGTTTCACTTTAAGATATTAGATACTTTTTGAAAGGCTTACATAGGGTAAGAATTTTAGGTTTGTTTTAGGTGCCAAAGACCTAAATTTGACAAAAGTTCCAAAGATATATAAATTCAATAGAAATTAGACTGTTTATTTCATAAGCTTACTTTTGTTCAAGTATTTGGACATTTTATTTAGCTAGCAAATAAAGTAGCTAGAATAATCTCATTTTTATAGTATTATTATGTAGGCTTTAAAGCTATTTTTACATGAAACAAGTTATTTTAAAATGGTGCCAGTGGTTAGGACTCCGTGCTTTCACTGCCAAGGCCCGGATTCCATCATAAACCGCGTTCCTGAGACCCCTTGCTCACGGGGCCAGGGCAGGTAGCAGACAGCGGGGGAAGGCAGAGAAACTGCTCTCTCAATATCCTCCTCATCAGAGCGTCTCCTCTGCTTTATATACAGAGAAGACCGCCAGTGCTCCACGGTTTAAAAACCTGACAATCGCCGGTGCCAATGGACTGAATATCAGCATTATAAAGCCAGAAAGAATGTGTTTTTCCCCAAGTCATTTCTTTTTATAACTTATAAGTATAATCATCAACTGCTCACAACGGAAACAAACTCCTGGTACAAAAGTCACTCTGAAATCTGCACAGAAAGCAGCTTAAAAACTGTGAACGATCAATATGCAAAAACAGCCTAAGACTAAACACCTTCCATCAAGACACTATTTGCGTGCGCTTCATACATCACCTTTTGGGGGGATAAAGGCAGTTCACATCTTTTGATCTCCTTTTCACTCGGGAGACGTCAGTCCGGAGCTCGCTTTGCAGAGCTTCTCCGTCAGGGACACTCGTGGGCTCTGACGAAACCGCAGGAGAGGGAAGCGGGCTGAGCACGGCGGGCCCCGGAGAACTCCCCCTGGTGCAGGTGGTCTGGGTTTCGTAACGAATAAGCCGAGACTGCAGCTCTAAAAATCCCCCATCTCTCTCTAACGCTTTCCGGTCATCCAAGCAGTACCTGAGCAAGAGAAAGATCTTTTAACGTCAAAGACTCTGCTGCAGCAACGGGCTACTTCCTGCCGCCTGCAAAGAGCAAAACATTTACTTAGAAAGTTCTTACAAAACTTCCTAATAATTGTTGGGAGCATGAGTGAATAACCAATTTCCCTCACAAGTTCAGTTTTTCCCAGCCTGCTACATGACATGGCAAAAGATTTAAAAAAAAAAAAAAAAAGTGAGGTACAATCTGATTCCTCTTTGACTGTTTCTGGGCAACAGATTAAGTTAATCCTCTGGTTTATTTTCAAAATAATACAGTTGCTGTTTTGATACTCTCTAAATCTCTACCAACCTCTGATTCCTCAGCACGGCTGATAAGTAATGGTGTGAAATGCTGACTTCTGTTAGAATAGGCAAGTTTGTTTTCAACACAAAGATTAGGAGGGTATATAGGCGTTCTAAACTGGGCTTCCCTGGTGGCTCAGTGGGTAAAGCGTCTGCCTGCAATGCTGGAGACCTGGGTTCGATCCCTGGGTCGGGAAGATCCCCTGGAGAAGGCAATGGCAACCCACTCCAGTATTCTTGCCTGGAAAACCCCATGGACTGAGAAGCCTGGTAGGCTACAGTCCATGGGGTCGCAAAGAGTCGGACACGACTGAGTGACTTTCCCTTCCCTTCCTTCCCTACAGGCATTCTAAACTGGCTCACCAAACACAGCTCAGAACACTCTGGCATTCCCCTTTGAAACTCACTTCCACCGTAGACTGACGACAAATTCTTCTTCAAAGTCTGGCTGACTATAGATCTGGTTTCTAGCAAAATCTGATCTAAGACCTCAGGGAGCCGTCTGTTCAGTGAATGCTTCTGGACTTAAAGAGTCCCCATGTTGTTAAGGACAACAAATAAGTTTATCAGGAAAGTCACCTTTGAGACACATGATGTTGGAAAACCCTTCACTTTCTCCCTCTGTGCAATGTGTCAAGGAAACTCAGCGTCCCATATACAATGACGGGACTGCAGACATCAAAGACTTTTTCTGTTATCTGTCCTCTTGTAGATTCTAAGAAGTTCCTTAAATCAGAACTTTGGGTCTGTAAGCTTTCAGTTCAATGTTTAAGGAGTGTATCATGACCCCAGTGTCTGATTGCCTGGAGGAGGCTTTAAGGGCTTTCTCTTTCCCTTGTGACGTGTCTTTTGATTTCTAAGAGCATATACTGGAGAACCAGACTCCCCGGATTTAAACCTGCCTCTATCGTCATGTGAACATGGCCAAACTGCTTACTTTTATCTGCACTCTTGCTGCCTCCTCTGCAAGATGAGATTTACAGCACTTGCCTCAGAGAGCTAGTGTGAAGATTCCACGAGTGGACAGACAAGCACTCAGAATCAGTGCCTGGAGCCCGCCAGCAGAGCACTCAAGAGATGCACGCTGCTGCCATCATCCCCGTCACGGTGGTTTTGCACTTGACCATGGCAAATCTCACGGCGCGCTGACGAGGCGAGCAGAGCCAGGACTCAGACCCCGGGTGGGGACCTCAGAGTCTGACCTGAACCGATTTAGTATGTTAGCTTTCGTGTAAGGGATAAGGATCACCCTACTCAGGAGTCAACTCACAGGTGCACACTGGAATCACCTAAGAGTCTTCACGAGCTGCTAGTGCCCAGAGCTCCTGACTCAGCTGGTCTGGGGTTGGCGTTTAGGACTGTTTTTTTTAAAGCTACCTAGGTGATTCTAAATTGTAGCTAGGACTGAAATAGCTCTGATATAACCCAACAATTTAATAGGGGAGAAAACTGAGATTGTTAACTCGTGGCAGAAAAGTGACTAGAACCTAGATCTCTCAACTCCAACATTCTTTCTCCAGTGCGTTATTAAAACATATTCCATTAAAAACCAGCAGCAACTCTAAGGATTACTGATGAGTCCTATTTCTATCCTGGGCAACTGACAGAATCTAGAAGGCAACTGAGAACCATGACTGCTAAGGACAAGCTGTCGGCAAGAGGAAGTGTGATCCCTGATTAGCCGGCAGGGAATTCTGAGAGGGAGAAAACGTGGAGTTTGACTCCACATACAGCTTTTCCTGCCCTAAGGTTCTGATTCTGAGACGAAGATTTTTCTCCCCGTTTTTCCATCTCTTGCTCACAGCATCATGCCTGTAGCTGTATGACGGCGCCGCCGTGTTGCCTCTGTTACCATCTGAGATGTCTTCAGCGTGATGTTCCTATGGTTTGGCACTGAAACAAGACGTGGCGCTGTCAGCCAGAAAGGGGCAGAGACGGAGCAGCAGGGGAGCCAATACCCACTCCTGGATGAAGGAGGGCACGCTCTATTTTCTCGCAAAACAACACCCAAGCGCTTCTGTATCCAGAGAAAGAGAAGTACCTAACAGAAGATGAAGCTGCCGCTGCACTGACCTATCAACACAAGACAGACAGGACACCGCCTAGCACACACCAAGCGATGCCAGTGAGTGCTGGAAAAGCTCCCAAACACCCTGGACTAGATGAACACAGGTTCAGTGCAACAGGGGCTGGTGTGGCCACCTGCCACTCAAAGGGTGACAGCGGAAGTTCAATCTGCTGTCAAGAAGACGCTGCATCTTACAATCAACGGGGTCTTACACCCCAGCATGAGAGGAATAAGTGGAAAACGAGCCAACCGCAGACAGACTCCATCTTGCCTTTGGAAAACACTGACCTGCACTCAAACAGTTCACATATTTCTTTCAAATATTCCTTAAGCCTGAATAGAGGAAGAGCTCAAGGACTCCAAGGTCACAGCAACATAAGAAGAGAAGAGAGAGCATTCTCTGCAGTTTCTTATTTCCTTTAAAATTACTTGAGCATTGTTTAGCGTAGAAACATAGTCTATGTTTAACGGAACAGGCCTGCACAGTTTGCACCCAGAACCAGAAAAAAATCGTGTTTCTGGACTCACTGTGCTCCCCTGCATATCCCTTGGTTTGATTTCAACGGCCCAGGCTTAAAGAAACAGAGTCACATCTAGCTATGTTCATTTGCTTAAAGGGGTTTCATTTTATAAACTCCTCAAACTCGTATTTCAACTGTTCTTATTTTTCCCCACAGACAAAAGCTAGATATTGTTCCATGTACACGTGTTGCTCCTGGTTACTGTTTAGCAGTACTATGTTACATACACACATCAACTTGTTTATTGATCTATTCTCCTACTGATGGAAATGAGGCTATTTCCAGTTTGGGTTCTTATGAATACAACTGCTCTGTGGGTTCCTTCACAAGAACCCTGTTTCTGTGGTGGTACATTTTCACTTCTTTTAGGAAAATGACTATTAGAAATGCTGAGCCACGGGGTTTGAGCTATGTTCAGTTTCCTAAGAGTCTGTCAATCCTTTTCTGAACTAAATATACCGTTGTGTACTTCCACTAAGAATGTCGGAGAGTTCTGATTGTTCTATACACTTGTCAAGACTTACCAGTTATAATTTTAGCTATTCTGGTGGCTACATGGAATTTTATTTATGGATGCACTACAATTTATTGAACCAAGCTCCTACAGTTAGACATTATTTCCAATGTGTATTTGAAATAACACTGTAAAAAGTACCCTTACAAAATTACTTTCAGTATCTATGCTAATTTTATCATTAAGCAAAGGTAATCAATCTGATATTATAAAAAACTGCATGGCTTTTGGTAAATTACTGATCACTCTCTCTAAGTAAATAATACTTATTTAACTTAAATGCAGAGTACATCATGAGAAATGCCGGGCTGCAGGAAGCACAAGCTGGAATCAAGATTGCCGGGAGAAATATCAATAACCTCAGATATGCAGATGACATCACCCTTACGGCAGAAAGTGAAGAGGAACTAAAAAGCCTCTTGATGAAAGTGAAAGAGGACAGTGAAAAAGTTGGCTTAAAGCTCAACATTCAGAAAACGAAGATCATGGCATCTGGTCCCATCACTTCATGGGAAATAGATGGGAAACAGTGGAAACAGTGTCAGACCTTATTTTGGGGGGCTCCAAAATCACTGCAGATGGTGACTGCAGCCATGAAATTAAAAGACGCTTACTCCTTGGAAGAAAAGTTATGACCAACCTAGACAGCATATTAAAAAGCAGAGATATTACTTTGCCAACAAAGGTCTGACTAGTCAAGGCTATGGTTTTTCCAGTAGTCATGTATGGATGTGAGAGTTGGACTATAAAGAAAGCTGAGCACAGAAGAATTGATGCTTTTGAACTGTGGTGTTGGAGAAGACTCTTGAGAGTCGCTTGGACTCCAAGGAGATCCAGCCAGTCCATCCTAAAGGGAATCAGTCCTGGGTCTTCATTGGAAGGACTGATGTTGAAGCTGAAGCTCCAATACTTTGGCCACCTGATGCAAAGAGCTGACTCATTTGAAAAGACCCTGATGCTGGGAAACATTGAGGGCAGGAGGAGAAGGGGACGGCAGAGGATGAGATGGTTGGATGGCTTCACTGACTCAATGGACATGGGTTTGGGTGGACTCCAGGAGTTGGTGATGGGACAGGGAGGCCTGGCGTGCTGCGGTTCACGGGGTCGCAAAGTCAGACACGACTGAGCAACTGAACTGAACTGATCACTCTCCCAGACAGGCAGCCAACCAAGCTGGCTGGCTCATGTCCCTTCACTACCAATATGATTTTACGGGTATTGGAAAGGGTTCTCACTGCTGTTTCAGTTTACGTTCTTAATGTCAGCTTAAAAGGCTGACAGGTAAAGAAAACCCCTTCCGCTGTATACTGGTCCTATGTGTCCCTGTGTCGTGCACGAATGGTCTTAGATGCGGCCAGCTCCCCCACTCTTTATTCACACGGTGTTGGCAGTATTTCAGTCCTTTCACATCTCTTCCTTGAAATACTCCACCTCAGTTTATCAACGGACAATGAGATTTCTTTCAGTGGCACAAAGCAAGCATATGAATTCAGGCATTAAAAATGAAGGTCCCTCCACGACCACAGTAACAGGGAACAGTCTCCCTCCCACGGCAACGATGATCTTCGTAATTCGGTCTCAATACAGTGCAGTGCACGTCTGGAGTCTCATTCGGAAACACAAATGCCGTTTCCTCTTCCAGAATCTGTACCACTGCACTTCATTCCACGCAGTGGTTCAGCCGCTCAGTCGTGACCCACTCTTTGGGACCCCATGGACTGCAGCACGCCAGGCCTCCCTGTCCATCACCACCTTCCAGAGTTTACTCAAACTCATGTCCACTGAGCTGGTGATGCCATCCAACCACCTCATTCTGTGTGGTCCCTTCTCCTCCTGCCCTCAATCCTTCCCAGCATCAGGGTCTTTTCCAATGAGTCAGCTCTTTGCATCAGGTGGCCAAAGTACTGGAGCTTCAGCTTCAATATCAGTCCTTCCAATGAATATTCAGGACTGATCTCCTTTAGGATGGACTGGTTGGATCTTTTTGCAGTCCAAGGGACTCTCAAAAGTCTTCTCCAGCACCACAGTTCAAAAGCATCAATTCTTCTGTACTCAGCTTTCTTTATGGTCCAACTCTCACATCCATACATGACTACTGGAAAAACCATAGCCTTGACTAGATATACCTTTGTTGGCAAAGTAATATCTCTGATTTTTAATATGCTATCTAGGTTGGTCATAGCTTTTCTTCCAAAGAGCAAGTGTCTTTTAATTTCATGGCTGCAGTCACCATCTGCAGTGATTTTGGAGCACAAAAAATTAAAGTCTGTCACTGCTTCCACTGTTTCCCCATCTATTTGCCATGAAGCGATGGGACCGGATGCCATGATCTTAGTTTTCTGAACGTGCAGTTTTAAGCCAACTTTTTGACTCTCCTCTCTCACCTTCATCAAGAGGCTCTTCAGTTACTTTTTGCTTTCTGCCATAAGGGTGGTGTCATCTGCATATCTGAGGTTATTATTTCTCCTGCAATCTTGAGTCCAGCTTGTGCTTCTTCCAGCCCAGCATTTCTCATGATGTACTCTGCATGGAAGTTAAATAACCAGGGTGATAATATACAGCCTTGACGTACTCCTTTCCCTATTTGGAACCACTCTGTTGTTCCATGTCTGGTCGTAACTATTGCTTCCTGACCTACATACAGATTTCTCAGGAGGCAGGTCAGGTGGTCTGATATTCCCATCTCTTCAAGAATTTTCTAGTTGTTGTGATCCACACAAAGGCCTAGGCATAGTCAATAAAGCAGAAATAGATGTTTTTCTGGAACTCTTGCTTTTACGATGATCAGCAGATGTTCGCCATTTGATCTCTGGTTCCTCTGCCTTTTCTAAAATCAGCTTGAACATCTGGAAGTTCATGGTTCGTGCATTGTTGAAGCGTGGCTTGGAGAATTTTGAGCATTACTTTGCTAGCGTGTGAAATGAGTGCAATTGTGCGGTAGTTTGAGCATTCTTTGGCATTGCCTTTCTTTGGGATGGGAATGAAAACTGACCTTTTCCAGTCCTGTGGCCACTGCTGAGGTTTCCAAATTCGCTGTCCTATTGAGTGCAGCACTTTCACAGCATCACCTTTCAGGATTTGAAATAAATCCATTGGATTGATTTATTTCAATCCATTTGATTTAAATCCATCACCTCCACTAGCTTTGTTCATAGTGAGGGTTCCTAAGGCCCACTTGAGTTCGCATCCAGGATGTCTGGCTCTAGGTGAGTGATCACACCATCGTGATTATCTGGGTCATGAAAATCTATTTTATACAGTTCTTCTGTGTATTGTTGCCACCTCTTCTTAATATCTTCTGCTTCTGTTAGGTCCATAATGTTTCCATCCTTTATTGTGCCTATCTTTGCATGAAATGTTCCCTTGGTATCTCTAATTTTCTTGAAAAGATCACTAGTCTTTCCCATTCTGTTGTTGTCCTCTATTTCTTTGAGGAAGGCTCTCTTATCTCTCCTTACCTTTCTTTGGAATCCTGCATTCAGATGCTTTTATCTTTCCTTTTCTCCTTTGCCTTTGGCTTCTCTTCTTTTCTCAGCTATTTGTAAGGCCTCCTCTACAATGCCACGAACCTCTGTCCATATTGTTCAGGCACTCTATCAGGCCAAACCCTTGAATCTATTTCTCACTTCCACTGTATAATCGTAAGGGATTTTATTTAGGTCATACCTGAATGGTCCAGTGGTTTTCCCTACTTTCTTCCATTTAAGTCTGAATTTGGTAATAAGGAGTTCATGATCTGAGTCACAGTCAGCTCCTGGTCTTGTTTTTGCTGACTGTATAAGAGCTTCTCTTTCTTTGGCTGCAAAGAATATAATCAATCTGATTTCGGTGTCAACCATCTGGTGATGTCCATGTGTAGAGTCTTCTCTTGTGTTGTTGGAAGAGGGTGTTTGCTATGACCAGTGCGTTCTCTTGGCAAATCTCTATTAGCCTTTGCCCTGCTTCATTCTGTACTTCAAGGCCAAATTTGCCTGTTACTCAGGTGTTTCTTGACTTCCTGCTTTTGCATTCCAGCCCCCTATAATGAAAAGGGCATCTTTTTTGGGTGTTAGATCCAGAAGGTCTTGGAGGTCTTCATAGAACTGTTCAACTTCAGATTCTTCAGCATTACTGGTTGGGGCATAGACTTGGATTACTGTGATACTGAATGGTTTGCCTAGAGATCTTCTGTCATTTTTGAGATTGCACCCAAGGACTGCATTTCAGACTCTTTTGTTGACTGTGGGGGCTACTCCATTCTTCTAAGGGATTCTTGCCGACAGTAGTAGATACAATGGTCATCTGAATTAAATTCACTCATTCTAGTCCATCTTAGTTCACTGATTCCTAAAATGTTGATGTTTAGTCTTGCCATCTCCTGTTTGACCACTTCCAATTTGCCTTGAATCATGGACCAAATATTCCAGGTTCCTGGGCAACACTGCTCTTTACAGCACCGGACCTTGCTTCTATCAGCAGGCACATCCACAACTGCATGTTGACTCTGCTTTGGCTCAGCCTCTTCATGCTCTGGAGTTATTTCTCCACTGATCTCCAGAAGCACCTCCAACAGGCCACCTACTGACCCGGGGAGTTCATCTCTCAGGGTCATTATCTTTTTGCTTTTTCATACTGTTCATGGGGTTCTCAAGGCAAGAATACTGAAATGGTCGGGCACTCCCTTCTCCAGTGGACCACATTTTGTCAGACCTCTCCACCATGACCCGTCCATCTTAGGTAGCCCCACACAGGATGGTTCATAGTTTCACTGAGTTAGACAAGGCTGTGGTCAATGTGATCAGTTTGGTTAGTTTTCTGTGATTGTGGTTTTCCTTCCTCCCACAGATACTGCCTTTTCGGTCAGATAAATCCCTCTTCATTCCTTCAAACTTAGTTCAGATGTCCTCATTGAAATTCTCAATTTGTGGTGTTTACTTGTTTCACACACTGGGCAGTGTTACATACTGGTATTTTTAACACTGCTTACATCCTGAAACTCCAGTACTTTGGCCACCTCACGTGAAGAGTTGACTCACTGGAAAAGACTCTGATGCTGGGAGGGATTGGGGGCAGGAGGAGAAGGGGATGACAGAGGATGAGATGGCTGGATGGCATCACTGACTCAACAGACGTGAGTTTGAGTGAACTCCGGGAGTTGGTGATGGATAGGGAGGCCTGGTGTGCTGCGGTTCATGGGGTCACAAAGAGTCGGACACAACTCAGCAGCTGAACTGAACTGAACTGAACTGACATCCTGCTAAACTCATGTCTTTCTCCCTCGCCTACTAGAGTACACGTTTCTTAAGGGCAGAAACAGTTGTCTTGCAGTCTTTTGTATCTTTAGCCCCTGAGTGAATAACTGTCAGTAAAGTAGGTTTAAAGTCGTGTGACATAAAGATAAAGTTTACAAGACAACCAAAGTAGTCTATCTCTTTTGCTCACTGATAAAGGTGCTTCTAAGAGATCAAGGTAAAATCAAGTCCTTTTCTATTTTCATTTACGGAAAATCAATATAAAGTAATGCTTTGCCTTAGCAATGTGAAATAGTTTGCAGAATGAATCACTTGGGCCTTGCAAATTTAACCTAAAATATATTATTTCCATCATTTCCTTTCTTATCCCGGTGAAAATGGTAGAGGCACACACGGCCTCAGGAGCTGCTGACGCTTCTAATTCTAAGTAAGAGAACCCTGTGAAACTTTATTCAAACAGGTCAACTAAAATTCCGTAAGAATGTACACACAGTTAGCATCCTGCAAATAAGAATGCATTTCCTCTAATGGTTTCTGAGCAGTTACAACGGCCAGAGACCATCACCAGCAGTGTGAACATGCATTCACATGCAAGGTACAGGCCAGTTCAGCTCAGCCGCTCAGTCGTGTCCGACTCCTTGCGACCCCATGAATCGCAGCACACCAGGCCTCCCTGTCCATCACCAACTCCCAGAGTTCACTCAGACTCACGTCCGTCGAGTCAGTGATGCCATCCAGCCATCTCATCCTGGGTCGTCCCCTTCTCCTCCTGCCCCCAAGCCCTCCCAGCATCTGTTTCCAATGAGTCAACTCTTCGCATGAGGTGGCCAAAGTACTGGACTCTCAGCCTTAGCATCATTCCTTCCAAAGAAATCCGAGGGCTGATCTCCTTCAGAATGGACTGGGTGGATCTCCTTGCAGTCCAAGGGACTCTCAAGAGTCTTCTCCAACACCACAGTCCTAAAGCATCAATTCTTCAGTGCTCAGCCTTCTTCACAGTCCAACTCTCACATCCATACATGACCACAGGAAAAACCATAGCCTTGACTAGACGGACCTTAGTTGGCAAACTAATATCTCTGCTTTTGAATATGCCATCTAGGTTGGTCATAACTTTTCTTCCAAGGAGTAAGTGTCTTTTAATTTCATGGCTGCAGTCACCATCTGCAGTGATTTTGGAGCCCCCCAAAATAAAGTCTGACACTGTTTCCACTGTTTCTCCATCTATTTCCCATGAAGTGATGGGACCAGATGCCATGATCTTCGTTTTCTGAATGTTGAGCTTTAAGCCAACTTTTTCACTCTCCTCATTCACTTTCATCAAGAGGCTTTTTAGTTCCTCTTCACTTTCTGCCGTAAGGGTGGTGTCATCTGCATATCTGAGGTTATTGATATTTCTCCCGGCAATCCTGATTCCACCTTGTGTTTCTTCCAGTCCAGTGTTTCTCATGATGTACTCTGCATAGAAGTTAAATAAGCAGGGTGACAATATACAGCCTTGACGTACTCCTTTTCCTATTTGGAACCACTCTGTTGTTCCTTGTCCAGTTCTAACTCTTGCTTCCTGACCTGCATACAGATTTCTCAAGAGGCAGGTTAGGTGGTCTAATATTCCCATCTCTTTAAGAATTTTCCACAGTTTATTGTGATCCACACAGTCAAAGGCTTTGGCATAGTCAATCAAGCAGAAATAGATGTTTTTCTGGAACTCTCTTGCTTTTTCCATGATCCAGCGGATGTTGGCAATTTGATCTCTGGTTCCTCTGCCTTTTCTAAAACCAGCTTGAACATCAGGGAGTTCACGGTTCACATATTGCTGAGGCCTGGCTTGGAGAATTTTGAGCATTACTTTCCTAGTGTGTGAGATGAGTGCCATTGTGCAGTAGTTTGAGCATTCTTTGGCATTGCCTTTCTTTGGAATTGGAATGAAAACTGACCTTTTCCAGTCCTGTGGCCACTGCTGAGTTTTCCAAATTTGCTGTCCTATTGAGTGCAGCACTTTCACAGCATCATCCTTCAGGATTTGGAACAGCTCAACTGGAATTCCATCACCTCCACTAGCTTTATTCGTAGTGATGCTTTCTAAGGCCCACTTGACTTCACTTTCCAAGATGTCTGGCTCTAGATGAGTGATCACATCATCATGATTATCTGGGTCTTGAAGATCTTTTTTGTACAGTTCTTCCATGTATTCTTGCCACCTCTTCTTAATATCTTCAGCTTCTATTAGGTCCAGACCATTTCTGTCCTTTATCGAGCCCATCTTTGCATGAAATGTTCCCTTGGTATCTCTAATTTTCTTGAAGAGATCTCTAGTCTTTCCCATTCTGTTCTTTTCCTCTATTTCTTTGCATTGATCGCTGAAGAAGGCTTTCTTATCTCTTCTTGCTATTCTTTGGAACTCTGCATTCAGATGCTTATATCTTTCCTTTTCTCCTTTGGTTTTCACTTCTCTTCTTTTCACAGCTATTTGTAAGGCCTCCCCAGACAGCCATTTTCCTTTTTTGCATTTCTTTTCCATGGGGATGGTCTTGATCCCTGTCTCCTGTACAATGTCACAAACCTCATTCCATAGTTCATCAGGCACTCTATCTATCAGATCTAGGCCCTTAAATCTATTTCTCACTTCCACTGTATAATCATAAGGGATTTGATTTAGGTCATACCTGAATGGTCTAGTGGTTTTCCCTACTTTCTTCAATTTAAGCCTGAATTTGGTAATAAGGAGTTCACACAGTCAGCTCCTGGTCTTGTTTTTCTTGACTGTATAGAGCTTCTCCATCTTTGGCTGCAAAGAATATAATCAATCTGATTTCGGTATTGACCATCTGGTGATGTCCACGTGTAGAGTCTTCTCTTGTGTTGTTGGAAGAGGGTGTTTGCTATGACCAGTGCATTTTCTTGGCAAAACTCTATTAGTCTTTGCCCTGCTTCATTCCACATTCCAAGGCCAAATTTGCCTGTTACTCCAGGTGTTTCTTGACTTCCTACTTTTGCATTCCAGTCCACTATATTGAAAAGGATATCTTTTTTGGGTGTTAGTTCTAAAAGGTCTTGTAGGTCTTCATAAAACAGTTCAACTTCAGCTTCTTCAGCGTTACTGGTTGGGGCATAGACTTGGATAACTGTGATATTGAATGGTTTGCCTTGGAGACGAACAGAGATCATTCTGTCATTTTTGAGATTGCATCCAAGTACTGCATTTTGGACTCTTGTTGACCATGATGGCTACTCCGTTTCTTCTGAGGGATTCCTGCCCGAAGTAGTAGATATAATGGTCATCTGAGTTAAATTCACCCATTCCAGTCCATTTTAGTTCGCTGATTCCTAGAATGTCGACGTTCACTCTTGCCATCTCTTGTTTGACCACTTCCAATTTGCTTTGATTCATGGACCTGACATTCCAGGTTCCTATGCAATATTGCTCTTTACAGCATCAGACCTTGCTTCTATCACCAGTCACATCCACAGCAGGGTATTGTTTTTGCTTTGGCTCCATCCCTTCATTCTTTCTGGAGTTATCTCTCCACCGATCTCCAGTAGCATATTGGGCACCTAATGACCTGGGGAGTTCCTCTTTCGGTATCCTATCATTTTGCCTTTTCATACTGTTCATGGGGTTCTCAAGGCAAGAATACTGAAGTGGCTTGCCATTCCCTTCTTCAGTGGACCACGCTCTGTACATTGTACCACAATATACAGAGCAGGGGCCAAAATAATTCTGACCAAAATATCCAGTAACTAGTAACAGGACATTTAAATGTAAAACTGACTAATCAACAAATGTCTTTTTTATCAACAAAAGACAAATTAAGTGAGTATGTAATACTTGTTTTTTTAGGTTTTTTTTGACATACTGTCTCTTGGGTTCTCTATCTCAACCTCCATCAGCTTGTTAGTCATTCTTCACAGTCACAGAAGTTAACCCACATTAAGCACACACAGGAGAATAAAATGAAAATTAAAAACTCACTCAATTCCATGATAATGACATACTGAAGCTTCTTCAAAAGGTAAACCACGAAGTTTCCGAGGACTAAGTTCTGGTGTCAGGACAAAAGTCTTCTCCCTGAAACAAAAAGCTTTCATTTGCATTTATTTGGTGAGAATGTTCAAGAAACTGTCTAAAGAACAAAGTCTGATTTCCTTCTCTATAACTAGATATTACATGGGATTAAAAACTGAATCACATCAGGAAGCCAAAGAAGAAAACGAAGTGAGGTTAAGCCTAGGGGTTTCGTCTCGTATATTTTCTCTGTCCCAAGCTTCTAAATATGATAATATTACTTATTTTACAAAACTGTTCTGCTGCTGCTGCTGCTGCTGAATCACTTCAGTCGTGTTCGACTCTGTGCGACCCCACAGACGGCAGGCAGCCCACCAGGCTCCCCCGTCCCTGGGACTCTCCAGGCAAGAACACTAACAGTGGGTTGTCATTTCCTTCTCCAATGCATGAAAAATGGTTGAATCAAGAATAGAACATGATCTGTAGGGAAATTCAAGAAGGAGCATTATTCCTGAAGCATATGTTTTTCCTAGTGTAGTAAACTGATTATGCATTTATTAACAGTTAAATTGTTTCCTTGCAGTGGAATAATTAAAGTCAAACTTGAATCTTCAGTAACAAAAGAGGTATTTAGTTCCAATTATACCACATGGGGAATCCAGATTTTTCTATGCCTGGGAACATAGTCATGTTGACACCTATTTTAAGAATCAGTGACCTTTTAAATATCAGTGGATATGAAGACTAACTGGTGGTTTCAGCTCTTCTAAAGCTGGTTCCAATCAGCAGGTGTGGCAGAACTAGTCCTGCGGTGAACTTACATAAAACACTCATTCTCAGCCCCTGCACGTCGGGACCTGCAGTCAGGTTAAGCTTTCTGAGTTATTCTAGTAAGAGGCCTCCTCCTCTGCCTGGGTTGGGAGCCACCGTTCTGATGAGCTGCATCATGATTCCTGGACCTCAGAACAGGTTAGAGGTGAGGATGGGAGAATTATGCAAGTTTCTTTACACTGGTAACAGGCAGAAGGAGACACCAGGGGCTTGACTTCAGAAGACTTACAAACGGTAGACAGAAAAACAAGCAGGCAGTGGAGTATCAAGAATAATTCACTATCACACTTCCCCGCTTGGCTTTAGTAATGAAAACTGCCCATGTGACACTGAATATTATCTACAGAGTGTAAGATAAGCATTTGAAATTATTACATTAAAATTTAAGACATATGCAAGTTAATGAATCCTGAAAACCAGGATTTATATTCTAATGCATTCATTTAAAGTGTTTTTCATAAAGTAGCACTAATAAATGGCAATGATCCCAGTATTTTATGACTATTCAAGGGAATAATTCTGTAATATGAAACTATTTAGGTGCCCAGCATTTCACTCCCTTCCTTTACCACGCTGTCTTGTTTAATCTCTCCCAGCAACTTTATCTATCTGTGTTTAATTTTGCTCACACCTTGTTCTTTCTGAAGGAAATGCTTTACAGGTGTGTGCTTTGTCTAATACCTCCTCTATATACGCAGGTGTCACTCCGGTACTTTGCTTAATACCGCTTTTCAGGTGGTTCCTCGATAGTTACTTAAGGGCCTTGAGTCATTACCAAGAAAGCTCACCTTTCAGCTTTAACACAAGACATAGCTGATAATGACACAGTTCTTTACTAACATCCAGGAATTATATCAAACTTCCCTGGATAAATCACTGGCAAGCTACAGGAAGAATTAACAGTATCCCGCCTTGACACTGCAGCTACAAGACATTCTGGTCAAAAAGAGTACAACCTACATAATTCAGTTTCGGCAATCCCATCTGACTCTGCCAGTTCACGCTTAATAATTTGGAAGGACAGGAATCCAACAACTAAATAGATGAAAACGCATATATAATTCTTCCCTTTCTTGATTCCCACAGAAAGGATTATCAATCTCTCAAAGCTATAAGAAAATTACTCTAAAATTACACTGTTTTTATGTCATTAAAATCATTAAGTCACTAAAACTCAGAACTAATAAGGCCATCGTATCTCCTAAGTTGCTCCCCATCTCTCTCTGTCTTTAGTGACCACGCACATGATGAATTCTTTCCAAAATCAACCCTTAAATTTGGGCTTCCCTAGTGGCCTAGACGGTAAAGCATCTGCCTGTAACGCGGGAGACCTGGGTTCGATTCCTGGGTCGGGAAGATCCCCTGGAGAAGGAAATGACTCCAGCATTCTTGCCTGGAAAATCCCATGGACGGAGAAGCCTGATAGGCTACAGTCCATGGAGTTGCAAAGAGTCCTACTTGCTAAAACAAGCTTTGTAAAAGTAATCAAAAATGTTCTATAGTTTTTAAGGTCCTTTGGCAAATTCTCAGAAAAATGGATTAACAAGAAGAAACTGGGGCAGTGAACAAAGTATTCAAATATCACAAGTATTTGATGTCACAATTTTGCAACACCCAGAATTTATTAATTAGCAACTTGGTGGAAGCTGTCTTGGAAGTCAAATTAGTTGTAAATTATTCAAGTTGACAGTGAGTTTTACTTGGTATAGTTTCAAAAGCACTTTCCCATTCTTCTCAGTTGAAAGGCTATCCTTTTTGCTACTATTAGGCATAACTGACAATGTCATGATTAAGTAGTAGTAAAATCAAAACTAGAAAGTGATAGAAAAGAGAATTTAAAAAAATTTTTGCAAGTCAAATTATAATTTTTCTGAAAAAGTATTGCCATCTGTCTACAAAATAGAAGCTCACTTCTATCAGAAATATGTTAAGGTGGTTTTTATTATTCCCGTTTCCTTTATACTCAACACTACAAACCGTAGAACATTAGGCTACGGTAAAATGTGAGAATTAAGGCCAAGTGATAAACAGTGGGCTCAAACTTGCAGATTTTGTCAAAGTGGCACAGAACATCTAACTGGATGTTAGAGCTAAACACGTAACTGGAGAAGTGAGAGGCAATGTGCTTTTAAAAAGATTCCTCAAAAAATTAGTTGGAAGTTATAAGTTTATAACTTACCCTTTTTGAATCTGTAAAGGCTGAAGATCTCCAATTGGTAATCCGTCTGAGGTAAAGAATTTAAGCAATTCTTTAGCATCCAATAATGTGACTGAATCCCGTGGGCCCTCTTTGTGGCCCAGCAATTGTTCAGATGAGCGAGGTAATGAACCAGTTCTGAGAAGAAAAAAAAAATTATGTAGATTTATTGAAAGCAGATTAGAATTCTCCATGGTCAGGAAAAGCTGCTATGAACAGAAACCAGAAAAATACACACACACATTTAAAACTGAAGATCTACACATTTAAGAAAGAAAAAAAGTAAAATCGTTGCAAATCATCTAGAATCAAAGCATATTTTCAAAACCCTGTATGTAGGTTACAGGCAAACTTGCAGTTATCATGTCAAAACAACGTTAGTACTTAAATAAACATAATTATACTCTTTATACTTGGCCTGATTGATTGCATTCACGCTATCATTATCAGGCCATCCCACTATCAGTATCAGTGTGAAGTCATCAATTCTACAAAGTTCAAATCTAAACTCTCTTGTATGTTCCAAAGCCCCGCAATGTTCTAAATTCTGAAGGCAGAGACCAAATGCTCCAATGTTCCATAAACTTGAAAGGCTGTGTAAAGCGCAGCCATGAAATGAGATGGTCATCAGGTATTTCCCCAAGGTCTCTCCTAGCCGTGATTACGACATTATGAATAAACACTAAATTATTCTTATACCTGAAATATATGCAGGACTTCATACTTTCCAAACTGCATACAATATATTCTTAATCCTCACAAATTCCCTTGAAAAAGACAGGACAGGTCTTTTCTCAAAATGAAATTAACAACTGAAAATAAGAACTTTGTAAAGTTCGTATCACACCAAGCCTAAAAAACGATCACTATTCTTGCCACACAACAGTGCCTTACACACCCACAGTGCCAAGAGTTTCAAAATGGCAGAATCAGAACCAGCCTGACTCTGAATCAGGTACCAATTCTACTCTATCAGTCTATGAACCCAAAGAGCTCACAGGTTTTAAAAACTGGAAAGAAAACAGCTGCAGAGAACGCTACAGGTTTTCTCAAGCACCGAGCTACAAATCACACTATTACTCTGTCATCAGAGCAAAAATAAAGCCTTTCAATACCTGCACAGAACAGTCATTTCCTGACTTTATATTAATTCAACTATTTCCTGATTAATCACTCAAGCATTTTTATTGATAACTGTGTGATTAAAATGTTGACATTATGGCCTTAAGACATATTTCTATACAAGACAACAGTGTCTCTTTTTTCTTCTCATTCCCTTTATTTTTAAATTGAAAATATAAATCTAATGAAAACAGTCAAATAAGAAAACACTCAAAACACTATACCCCAGGAGGGCAAGAACTACATGATGAGGTGAATTTAACTTCTATACAGCCATTCGCTAACAGTGACTAACAAAACCTTAATCAGTATTGCTCTCAATCATCTGATAGGCGAGTTGCAATGGGGAATTGCATACTCTGCATTTACATAGAACCCAGGACACAGAAGTATCAGAAAAATTTCAAAGCCCAGTTTGTGATCAAGTATACCAGCAAGATACCTCTTGAGGAAAAAACAAGACACGCTAACAACACATTTTTGGTGTTTCCAAGCTTACAAAGTGTTTTTTCATACATTATCTCATTAGATTTTCACAACTTTGAAGTAGAACTGGGCCTGTTATCTCCATCTGACAGATAAGTCAACAACGTCTCGTAACAGGTGACTGAGTTTGTCTGAAACCAAATTCCTGGTTCGTCCTTGCTGGTCCAGTCATTGAGAATCGGCCTTCCAATACAGGGCACAGAAGTCCGATCCCTGGTCAGGGAAGGAAGATCGCACTGCCACGGGGCAGCGAGCCTCGCCTGCGTGACAAACCTTGAGAAGCCCGCACGCCCGACGAGGAGCCGGCACACCGCCACCAAGACCCGACACGGCCAACAAGGGCCGCCCTGCGGCTCAGCGGCGAAGAGCCCGCCTGCAGCGCGGGACAGCTGGGTTTGACCCCTGGGCTGGGAAGAGCCCCTGGAGAAGGGAAAGGCTACCCACTCCAGGATTCTCGCCTGGAGAAGTCCAGGGACTGTACAGTCCATGGGGTCACAGAGTCAGACACAACTGAGCGACTTTCACTCACAGCCAAATAAATAAACAAAACCAAATCCTTACGATGTCTGAATGTCACTCCGTGACGGTCCTTTATTCTCCCGCTGAGTCTAACGTGGAACAAATTATGAAGCGACACAACTCTGGTTCCCAGCCAAGCGCCAGACGGCGTGCGCCCGCATTCCGGAGTGCCCACAAGCACGCAGTCAGTGCTCACTCTGCAGTTATCACCGTGAGGCGCTAAAAACAAGTTCATCGGTCGTGAATTTATAGGCCCCTAACCACTGTTCAGGGCTGGTTCAGGTATGACTCCAAGGAGGAGAGTGGAGGGAGAGAGCGAAAGGGGATAATCACATCAGTGTAAACGAGGCAGGAACGGCACGATAAAGCAATTTCAAGAAAGCAGCAATAGCGCAGTCTTTTAACCGCAGCGTTTGTAGAAGTCTCAAGAGAAAGGTGGTATTTGTGCTACACCCGAACTCCAGACAAGCTTCTTCTGGTTCAAGATGACGCATCACACATACACATCAACCTCTCCACTCAAAAAAAGAAAAATCACAGCGCTGAAGTACTGAGCCCCAAGTTTATAATAGGGCTCAGAAAGGAAGAAGGAAGAGGAGTGGACCAAAGGTTCAGTGACTTTCAGGAATGACTAGAATACTCCTCGGCAGGAATTAAAAGGAACCTACAGAGAAGGCGGACTGCGTCCTTGTCTCCCAGGAAACCACGGGCAGGCTCTGCACTGGAGCTCAGAGCGGCAGCAGGCAGCCATCAGCTGACACGGTTTCAGAACTCCACAGAATACCCTCCCGCACCACATCTGAGACTCCTGCTTTTACCTCCAAGAGAAAAACTGCTCTCTGAAGATCGAGAACCAGGTGCTGCCCTACCGTCAGCGGCGAAGCCCCCAGAATACACCCTAATTTAAGCAATGGGTAAAGCACCCAAGCTGCCTCCCCCCAGGGGCCCTTCATCTGCCTTCTCCCAGGATAAATCCTGGTGACAGCAGGCAGGGAACAGAGGCGCACGTACAGAGAGGATGATGCAACTACAGACATCCAACAGTCCAGGACTGAGTTCTCAGCTGTGAGCAGCCAAGGGCCAGCAGATACTGAAGGACCACACAGAAGAGAAGGGCGGCAGAGGGGCAGGCGAAGCAGGCTCAAGGGTAACGGGGCCACTTAAAGAGCAGGTGAGACAGGCTAAGAGGGAGTCCCAGCTGACAAGCCAGCATCCGTAGGGCACCTTCCCAGTGCTTCTCACTAATAAGCATCGGTCGCTGTGAAAAAAGGGTAGATAACAAAAAGGATTATTAGGAATTTCTTTAATAGCTGCCAAAAGCTTATTGGAAAGATGAAAGGAAAGGTCAGGGAAACACACCAGAATGCAGAGCAGCAGAGATGAGGAGATGGGCTATCCCTGTTTTCTGTGGACTCACCCTTCACACCTTTTGTTTTTCTCACTGTGCTGGGTCCGTGCTGCTGCGTGGACTTTTTCTACAGCTGCAGAGGACGGGGGCTGTTTCCTAGCTGCAAGGTGCCCGCTTCTCGCTGTGGTGTCTCTCCTTGTGTGGAGCACAGACGCCAGGGCTCCCAGGCCTCAGCAGCAGTGGCGTGCAGGCTCAGCAGCTGCCGCTCGCAGGCTCTAAAGCACAGGCTCAGCAGCTGCGGCACAGAGTGCCCCGAGCACATGGGATCGTCCCACACTAGGCACTGAATCGGTGTCTCCAGCACTGGCTGGCCGACTCTCTCCCACCGAGCCACCCAGAAAGTCCGAAGACATGGATTATCGAAAGAAGAATCAAACGTACTGAAAAATCAATCTGAGGCATCTAAAGTAAAAGAGGTAATTACAAATAAGGAAGAAAGAAAGCAGAAGGACAAGCACTACCAGAGAAACAGCAGCAGAATATTCCCAAGAGCTAAAGGGGAGCAGCCCTGGGTGCTCACTGGAAGGACTGGTGCTGAAGCTGAAGCGCCAATCCTTTGGCCACCTGCTGTGAAGAGCTGACTCATCTGAAAGGACCCTGATGCTGGGAAAGATTGAGGGCAGGAGGAGAAGGGGACGACAGAGGATGAGATGGCTGGATGGCATCACCGACTCGATCGACATGGGTTTAGGTGAACTCCGGGAGTTGGTGATGGACAGGGAGGCCTGGCGTGCTGCGGTTCATGGGGTCGCAAAGAGTCAGACATGACTGAGCGACTGAACCGATATCCAAGAGCTAATAAAAAGGCAAAAGCCTCAAGACCAAACATTGCACACCATGAGGGCATCATGTAATTTCAGAACATTAAGGAAAACAGAAAATGCTAAAAGCCTCAGAGACAGAATAAAATACCTATTAAGGGACAAAATTCCACGTCACATCAGACTTCGCATTAAGGTATGAGATCCAAGAAAACACAGGTCCAATCTAACCTGGAAATGTAACCAAAAGACAGACCAGGACAACAGCTGTGCAGGCAGGCAGGGTCAGTCCAAACGAGAGCATCATGTCGGAGAAGTGGGAGGAAAGTGACTCCAGGGGGAAAGAGACAGCCTACTGCCAAGCGACACGAGCCGCAGGGGAAGGCGGAGGATGAAAGGGGAAGAGGAGCAGGGCTTCCACCCTCGCCCTTCACAACGGGAAGTGGGAACACACAGTCTGAAATCGACGGGCAGGAAATCCACGGTCTCTGGGCAACCTGTCCTTTCCTCCACCTTCTTTCCAGACTGGCCTTTCCTCCTGACCTGTGAATGTTACAGACCCCCAGGGAACGGCCTTACGCCCTCCTCTCTTTCTATACAGCCTCACCATGTCATCTCACCCACTAGCATATATTAAAGAAACCCTTTTAGTGATAACTCCAAACAAACTCCCAGATTTCTCCACCTAATACGCCCACATGCATAATCCATAGGTTAAATAAACCATCCCTAAAGCAGAATTCTTGATCTTTCTCCCCAACTCACCCTTGTTTCAACCTATCCATCTTTCCCAAACCATGAGGACACCACCCACCTGCTGTTCAAGCCGGAAACCTAAACTGTCTCGGATGCCTCTCTCTCTCTCTCTTAGAGAAGACGGGCAGGAAAAAACAGGAAGTTTCTTTTTTCCTAGCTTAGCACCAAAATATTCTGCAAACTTGTCTCCACTACTACTCTAGTTAGAAGTCAAAGCTACCTCTCAGCCTACAGAAAAGCCACCTAAGTGATCTGTCCATTCCTAATATCTTCCTCCCACAATCCATTTACCACAAAAAAGTTACTTTTCAAAATCAGATCACATCACTGACAGAAAATCCATGGAAAGCTTACCAAGGCACTTACGATCCAAAGACCGCGTGAACACTGCTAAGGGCCTGCGAGCCTGCAGGTGCTTCTCGCATTCACCCACGAGGCCTCAGCTCCAGCGTAACTCCTCAGGGCGCCTGCCCCAGCCCCCCCACATGCCAACAAGGAGACCCCTCTCCTTCAGTCCCACAGCCCCATTCGCTGCACTCAGGTCGGTTTCCAAGTCTTGTATCTACTTGTCTGCTTTTTGTGTTCTGTTGACTGTCTCTCCCCCTTAAAAGGCAAGCTCTAACAGCAGAGCCTAACACACAGTGGGTACTCAGTTAATATTCGTTGATACCTGTGAATAAAATGTTATCAGTTCAGTTCAGTCGCTCAGATGTGTCCAACTCTTTGCGACCCCGTGGACTGCAGCATGCCAGGCTTCCCTGTCCATCACCAACTCCCGGAGTTTACCTAAACACATGTCCATCGCGTCGGTGATGCCATCCAACCATCTCATCCTCAGTCGTCCCCTTCTCCTCCTGCCCCCAATCCCTCCCAGCATCTGAGTGTTTTCAATGAGTCAACTCTTTGCTCAGGTGGCCAAAGTATTGGAGTTTCAGCTTCAGCATCAGTCCTTCCAATGAATATTCAGAACTGATTTCCTTTAGGATGGACTGGTTGGATCTCCTTGCAGTCCAAGGGACTCTCAAGAGTCTTCTCCAACACCACAGTTCAAAAGCATCAATTCTTCAGCACTCAGCTTTCTTTATAGTCCGACTCTCACATGCACACATGACTACTGGAAAAATCATACCTCTGACTAGGCAGATCTGAAGTGATAAGTGTTCTCAGCAGAGGGGCTAAAAGTAAGGATGTGACTTGCAATATTTGGGAGGGCAATGCAGCAGAGTCAAATCCCTGTCTTCCTCCCATCCCTGCACCACTCAGCAATGACGTGCTGAGCGCCCGCTACACACCAAGCCAAAACAAGCAGACACAAACTCTGGCTCCTAGAGACGGCCATATATACAAACATAAAAATATAAAACAGGAACATTTCTAAATGGCTTGAAGGAAAAGAGTACTTTTACTTCATTTTACACATTCCTGAGAAGGAAATGGCAGCCCACTCCAGTATTCTTGCCTGGAGAATCCAGGGACAGAGGAGCCCGGTGGGCCCCAGTCCGTGGGGTCACAAAGAGTCGGACACGAGTGAGTGGCCACACACACACACTCCTGCATTTTTAAACTTTCTCTTTCACAGTCATGTTTCTGTGCGTCTATGGAGGATGGTCTGGCGGTCACACACTGACATGCTGCCTGTGACTGGTGCACCCAGAAAGCGCAAGCGGCATACGGCAGGGAAAGAGCGCTTCCCGGACACCTTGCTCTGCAGCAGTCCATCTCGGTCTGTCTGTCTACAGTAAGCACACATATCCTTTACAATAAATCCATAAACTACTATCTCATAAACACAATTTAAGGAGTAAGAAAAAATAAAGGTCATACAAAATAATAAGCTATTTAAACGTTACCTCATTTTCTGTTTAGCTTTTTCACAAGTTTCCAAATTTTGAAGGACATGCCTTTCTGGCCACTCCAGAGGATTGGTCTCCACTAGGCGGGAAGAAGTAAGCTCCAGTGAACTGCTATCTGAAGAGAAAGAAGCACGTGTGAGCACTGAACCGCATTAACATACTGAATTCTGCTACATAAAAATGTGTACATGTAGACACACACAAGCCAGCCGGGTTAGCTGTACAATGCTCGCCTCAGGCACTCGCTAAGGGGGTCTCCGATGGCCCGAACTATGCAAAATGGCACAGAGAAGTTTTTTGGAAATGATAAAGAAAAGTAGTATTGAGCTTTATTTTACGTTCTCCTCATAATAAAAGTTATGGGCCGGAATTCAAAAGAGGAGTGAGCACTGCAGGGACTCACAGGGAACGAAAGCATAGCTTTGTTACTTTTGTGAAATTCTAAATGAAAAAGAGACAACTCTGGGGAGAACATATGGGATATAACATGTGGTCTCCACATCAGAAGAGGAATTAGCACCAATACCCTGAAAAATTATATTTTTAAAAGATTACTTCATTCTCAACAGTACAATCATACAATAACTTAAGACGTTTGAGGGTAAAGATCACTTTAGAAGTAACTCTCACATATATTAATGTAAGATGCTTTAACATATTCATTTTCAAGTAAATCACTAACATTAAATGCTATTTTACTACTAGTAAAGTGTTGTATGTAAGAGTGTCTTCTCTTTTTGGTCGGTGTGGTGCAATGAACAAACACTGAGGTTGCTGATAATCCACAATCCTCATTAAAGACTGAGGGCCATCTTCCATTCTCATTATTAATTATGAGGACATCACGACTGTTTTAAGACTGATAAAATCACTAACTGTACTACTGGATCCAAAACCATCTGATGTTTTACACTGCTGTGTACTATTACACACTACTCTAATAAACTGACTGAAAATTACTGGACATTAGCTGTTTGACTAACTGTCAACCCTGACAAAAATACCCATTTTATACTTTAGGCTCTTACAAAGTGATAATGATTTGGGAAGAAATTTTTGAACTAAAAAGAAAAAAATCACAGATGAAAACACAAGCCAACTGCACCATTTTTCCTTTACTTTCAAACTATTTAGTCTTCAATAGTTAAAACCATTTTTAGTGTCTACGCTGGATTGCCCCAACCAAACACCATCCAAGTATAGTAGTTCCTGCTTCTTAATAAAGGTGGTGAAATAGTGACTATTTCGTCGAAGAATAAGCTTCAGGATGAAATAATCTGCTTTATAATGCTGGCATGGCTTTTCAAAAAATGGATAAAGAAACAACCATTAGTAGTTCTGAACAATTACAGGCTATGTTCACAGAAGAATACAAGCCATGTTAAATAAAAGTAAACATTAATTACTCCCCTAAATATTACAATATAAATTATTAAATTAGCGTATACAATCTACATCAATGTACATGCCACAGGCTAAATACCAGGTGCAGACACACGTCCGTGTGTCGCAGGGGAGCGGCCTGGTGACTGGGCGTGCGCGCCGACCCCAGCGGTGGCTATGGCGGCAGTGTAAGTGGCCGCAACTGTCTGGAGAGGATTACAGGCCAGGTGTTTTATGGCGATTACCTCAGTTAGCCCTCATAATGACCCTAGTCACTGGGTAGAATTATCCCCATTTGAAACATGAGAAAGCAGGCACGGAGAGGAAGAAGAACCTGCCCAGACGTCCAGCTGAGGTCTGCGCCCCGGCTGTCTCGCCCAAAGGCCTGGGCCTCGAAACAGGGCACGAGGCGCCGTGCTTCCGTTTTCTTTCCCAACTAGATCGTAAGCCTGCTCAAAGCCAAGGGCCCCCCGAATTTCTGCTTCTTTGTGCGCCTTCCGGGCATCACACAGAGACAAGGCACACAACGAACATTATTACTGACTTGATTCTGTGGCCATTTTCTTATTAATGTGTGGGATAAAAATGATTCTCGCAGAATAACGACAGAAAATTATCCTATACATTTACAATGCCAGGCAATCGTCAAACGCTTCCTTTTTAAATCCTGAAGAGCTTCACTCTATGCAAATTCATCACCAGAACAGAAAGCAGCAAAATAGAAAGAAATGCAAGTTAATACAGAAAAGACCTCCTGCTCCTTCAGTGAGTCTGGTGACTTCCTACTATAACAAATGGCAAGTGTGGAGCATCTTATTATATGTAGTTTTAAATACATTAAGTTTACTAAGCTCTACTTTCCTCACCTTATGAAAATATAGCTTAATAGAAACCCACCCATTCCGGCAGCTTAGTAACAGTTTTAAGAGGAATCACCTTGAAGTGCTTTTCCTTCGCTCAAAAATAATTATACTGAACATGGTTAACAAAAAAAGTCAGAAAATTTCTAATGTCTAAATGATGAAAAATACAACATACCGATATTTACACACATACTTGTACACACAAATATATCACTACTACAACTTGATAGATTTTGATTTGATCAAAACATAAGTTTTAATAATAACTCTCATAAATGCTACACACAAAAAAAGGACTACTATTTAAAGAAACAAAAAACTTACCATGTAACATACTGGAGGTTTCGTCTGTCTTTATTAGACTTGTTTTAGGAATAAGAGCATCAAAATGACCTAAAAAGCGTTCCCTTGTGCATGTTAGCAGACTTTTGAGTTCATCCACAGAAATTACCTCACGCTGCTGTGCCAACTTTCTCCTTTCTATAAGACAACAAATCAGTACGATTAAAAATAAAACTGTTATTTTAAACCCTTTGAGCTACTATATTTTAGGGGAAATTCTTTCAAAAGTAAAACAAATGAATTTGTCAAGCAAGTCGGCATTCCCGTGTAAGGCCTATTTTCCTTTCAGTCCCATATGAAGGTAATAGAAGAATTTTCAGTTATGTGAAACAAACAGAGTAATTTGTCAACACTAAAAGGTGAGCACCAGTCAAAGCAAGTTTACAGAAGTTTTCAGAAATACAGAGGCTGCAGAGGATGAAGAATGGCCTTGTGTTGGTGCTTCTGTGAAAATAAAACCTGTGACACTTTCGGTTAAACGTGGTGGTTGGGTCATGTCCGTCTATTCCCTCTCTAGTCAAAACTCAGAATCACAACCAAGGAATAAAAAAAGGACAACACAAGAATACACACTAAACGATGGCAGTTTTCAGCGAATTCTGGAGGATGAGATGATGGTGGACTGGTAACCAAGTCAGCAGAGCAGAGAAAGGGTCGACCCAAACAGGAAGGTCCTGAGCCAAAGCAAGACCGATAATGGATGCGCCTGAACTCCAGCCCTCAAGCCAGACGACCCTGCTCTCCTTCTGGGGTAGAAACAGAGGAGGAGCCTCAGATCACAGCCTACAGGAACGGGAACGGGAGGTGGTGAAGGACAAGGACGCCTGCCGTGCCACAGGTCACGGCGTGCAGAGTCGGACACAGCTTAGTGACCCAACAGCAAGAGGTGGTGCTGGTGCTGCCAGGCTAGACCGTGAGCTTGAGGGAGAGCCTGCACACGGACAGGCCAGACTCCCAACCCCGCCAGCCAGAGAGACAGCCGCTGCACACACCCACCGCAAGGATGAGGGGCACTCCCTGTGAAAACGCGGATGCCCCAGGGGAAAAGAGTTAGACACTGACCCTACGGCGGGAGTAAGGACAGGGCCTCAGAAACAGTGTCGAACAGTCACTCCGCCACTCTTGAAGCTTGCTGAATAGGACAGTAGAGCGACGCATAAAATCTCCCAGTTAGAACAGGACGGGGAAAAAAATCACCCGACAGGTAATGAAAGGGGTGGAGGGAACAGGGAACTCTGCTTTCACGGTCTCACGTTCAGACAACTAAGGAGCTGAATTCAGCAATGCTTCCAGCTCCCTCCCATCACCCACTGAGCTGGTCTGGAAAAGAAACCAGGCACGTTCTGATCAGAACTCCCCTTTCCAACTTCCGCTGAGTGAGCAAGTCCTCAGGAGGCTCGCCCTCTGTGTGGTGGGGAGAGCCCTGCCGCAGCACGCCTCACCTGTGGTTGCCCAGCTCTGTCTGTCGTTCAGGGAGTAAGTTCAATTCTGGGTATATACAGCAGAAAAGACGCTATAGCTCTAAAAAGTCATATCCTTCAATCCAGGAAGTTATCTCCATCAGTGTGTTTCTTAAGTTTGTTTCTCAGTCGGTTCCAAATTTGGGAAACAAGTATTGTTCACTAGGCCCCTCCAAACTGAAAACCAAGTCTGGGATGAGACAGAAAGACTAAGGCAAGCAAAAGGGAAAAGGAGCCCAGCAGAAGCAAAAGCGTTCCAGGCAACAAAGGAAGTCTGCTGGGGTCAATACTCATAAGGGCTTCTCTGGGGCGGAGAAGGCCTGCAATGCAGGAGGCCCGAATTCGATCCCTGGGTGGGGAAGATCCTTTGCAGAAGGAAATGGCAACCCACTCCAGTACTCTTGCCTGAAAACTTCTATGGACGCAGGAGCCTGGCGGGCTAGTCCACGGGGTCACAAGATTCAGATATGACTTGACGGCTAAATCACCACAGCACCAATTAATATTCTCACAGAAATAAGAAAAGATACTATACCCGTGAAACAAGTACGGGATGATCTGATAAAGGAACAGGCAATGAACATGAAAATATTTTTTAAAATTAAGCACAGGAGAGATCAGAATTTTGAACAACTTCTTGTTTTCCAGCAGAGACTACAATCTATATTGATACTGAAACATTAATTTTTACCCAAAGAAAGCTTTCCTCTTCATTTTCATCAGGTATAAATTAACTACATCGATTTAAATGCTTTTATATTTACATTCACTCCTCTGAAAATCTCTGAAAGAAACGCTAAGACTCTCTCACACTGGAAACGTGGTTTGCTGTCATCCTCCTCTGCCTCCAGGGATACATGAAATCTGAACCTTTGTGCCCAGATCCCAACTCCGTACTCACTCTCTGGTAAGGAGAGACTGGCTCAGCAGATAATTCCACCATAATGGATTAAGTGGGTCACTCACCTTAACCAAGCTTAAACGCTTCAGACTGCACTTGGCCAGTGCGTGGATATCCCCAGAGCTGACGTCTCGAGCAGCTACTAGCTCTGAGGCTTCCTTCAACCTCCACCCCCCTACGTGTCCTGGCCCAGTGCTGAGGCCATCCACCCAGCTCCTGCCTGGGTTATAACTCGGCTGCTGGCGCTTCCACATGCTCAGCATTTATTCAGCACTTCCTCCTCCCTCCTCCCTGAAGCAGAGCTTCTAGTCACACCTATAGGCAACAACTTGATTATATTCCCTTCCCAACCAAGCAGGAGGGATGGCCTTACCCAAAGGAGAGAGGGACCAGCTTCAGGAAGCTGCATGCTCTTCCGCTCTCAGTCTTTCTCGTTGGGAGGGTCAGGAAGAGTGAAGGTGAGAGAGGGAAGATGCTAAAGGAACCTAGTTTTAAGGAGCTGCCAGAGGCTTATGGCAAAGAGTCAAAGCCTAAAGAGAGGTTTGGCAGGGCTAGAACAAAGTCAGAAGTAAATAATACCAAGCAAGTAGATGTTTGCAATATACAGGTTTTATCCACAAAAATACTAGTACTTCCCTAGTATTTCAGCTTTCCTTCCCTTTGACTTGAGGTATAGTTGGTTTACACGGTGTGTTACTTGTAGGTGTGAAGCAAAACAATTCAGAGACACACACACTCTCTTTTCCTGACTCTTTCCTGTTGCAGGCTATTGCAAGGTACTCAGTGCACCAGGCGCTTGTGTGTGTGTGTGCATCTATATAGCAGTCTGCATTTGCTGATTCCAAATCCCGCACTTATCCGCCCTTCTCCCTGCTCTGCGTTCTCCTCTCCTCCTTTGGTAGCCATAAGTCTGTTTTCTATGCCTGTACGTCTACTTCTGTTTTATAAATAAGATTATTTGTATCATTCTTTCAGATTTCACATGTAAGTGATATATGATGTTCATCTTCTGTCTGACTTCACTTAGCGTAAGAATCTCTAGGTTTATCCATGTTGCTGCAGACGGTATTACTTCCTTCTTTTTTACTGTTGAGTAATATTCCACGCCCTCTTTACCCATTCATCTGTTGGACACCTAGGTTGCTTCCACGTCTTGGCTATTGTAGACAGTGCTGCTACGAACACTGGGGCACACACATCCTTTTGAACGACAGTTCCCATCTTTTACAGATATATGCTCAGGAGTCGGAGATGCTGGATCACGTGTAAGTCTATTTTCAGGTTTTTTCCTCTTTTTCTCCCCCTTGGGTTAATACATACTACCTTCTATTGAAACTAATTTGCCTTCCCAATTATGCTGCATTATTTTCACAGTCAAAAAAGAGCAAAAGCAGTTTGAGGAGCTCAAGGCTGCACAATCACTCCGGCTTTGTACAAATAAAGTGTAATTCTTACACAAATTACTAAGACCAGGTATTCTAAAATTATTCTCCATTGAATAAAATGAACTGCCAAATCCAAAATATTTTTAAATGCTTTTACAGAGTGATATTTTTCATTTTATAGTGTATGTACTTAATAATCATTTTTCCTATATGCAACTAATGAAGCCTCACAAGTTGAATCAAGTTTTTAGAAATTCTATATTAATTAGCTTACATCCCTGTCAGGTCTTAATGAATGATTATTTATGAAAACAATGTTAAGACTGATAACCAAGTTCACATTTAGAAACAGGAAAAAGTGTTAAGTAACAACCCTTAAAAAAGTGTCAATTTCTTGAATAAAGAAAAACCCACGATCCAGCCTCACTCAATACGTGCAATGTGCTTAGTTATGGTTAAAGTCTAAGAAGCAATGCTCAAGCTAACACATTAACTTCTCTGGACTCGTATTTCATTCTGCTTGCAATCTCTACCTTCCTCTCCTCTAGCTAAATGGTATGAAGAGAAATTTTGTAAAGATGACTACATTAACCAGGAAGTATTCTTTCTGGCATACAATTAAAAATAATGAGAAACTAAATTTTCCTGGATAATTATTATAATAAATGGTGACCACAATATACAAGTAAATAGGAATATTCTGAATCTGGTGGGAAAAAAATTACAGACTGTTTCTACCCTACATTACCTCTATTAAGAATGTAGTTGGTGCCACTGAACTGCACAGTTAAACAGGAAAAAATATAGTATGTTTTAGATTATGTGACTTTGACTACAAAAAAAAAATTTTTTTAATTAAAAAAAAAAAAAAGATTAGTAGGAGACCGACCACCTAAGACCTTGCACACACAGTAACTGTGCCCGCAACGCCACCCTGAGCTGCCGCCACAGCGCTCCTCACCACGCGCCCCAACGCCACCCTGAGCCGCTGCCATAGAACTCCTCGCCAAGGGCCCTGGGCTGGGACGGAGCTTTCGAGGGCAGGAGTCCACTGTGGCCCCTTTGCCTGGCAAAGCAAGGAAGCTATTCTTTCTGCTTCACCTCCCGCAAAAAAAAAAAGAAGAGTTCTACAAGTATCCTATCTAAAAGAAAGCGTGTGAGAAAAAAGTATTAAGATAAAGCGTCAGGCCTGCACAGGTCACCGTCCTTACACCAGAATGAAACGCACGCTTGGTGACTCACGCAGACACTCCTTCAAAGCCGAAGCCTGAGCGCTGGCTAACTGTCTCTCTCTCTGTATAAGCTGCTCCTTGGAGAACCTTGGGAGTGACGAGAGGTCAAGAGGAGAGCCTGAGAAACAGGAAAAACCAGTATTAAAGACGGTTTATAACAACAATTAATATTTAGTTCTCAAGGAATGTGTTAAAACGTAATTAAGTCAATTATTTATCTTTCTTCATCTTGCATATTTCAAAGTAAACAGTAATAAATGAACAGCAGAAAATAAACACACTGAACTATTTTGCATCTTAAACTTTGACCTGCTCCTTAAATTCAGAGACTTTAGGCAGCAGAGCAGAAGTCCCTCCACGGCATCTTCTCCTTCAGCTGCTGAAACCACTGCACCAAGCACTGATGGACCGCAGGAGCGGTCTTCAAGGACGGCCTCCCCGTGAATCTGTTTCTGCTGCTCGCCTGCTGTGTAGACCTTCCACAATCAATCCAGGCTACCCCAGGAGACCAACAGGCATGGTGAGAGTGACAATGAAAGACGTAGGTCGCAGAAAGCCTCACAGCCTCTCAGAACACTCGCTCTAAGAGAAGGTGGCAACCGCACAAGACCCAGACTTCCCGGAGACGACGCCGTCGCGAGGAAGCCCAGGCTGGCTGGAGGACGGGCGTGTGAAGAGGAAAGCAGCCCAATCTGCTCCAGCCTCCTCAGCCCAGGCACCAAACACGTGGGGCAAGAGCCAGCCTACACGCCCGCCCCGTTAAGTCTTCAGATGAAAGAAGCCCCAGCCGTGTGTGCCGGCGATCACTCGTGGACCTTCGAAGCAGCGCCCAGTCGCAGCCCTGAGAGGCTTTAATAAGCAGTCATGGCCAGCTAGACTTGGGGCAGTGTGCCACACCGTGACGGACGACCCAGGCATGGAGCCTGGACAGTAAGAAAGGATGAGCAGTAAAGATGCTTGGGAGAAAGCAAATAACAATGGGAAGTAAATTCTAGAAAGATAAATTGTTTAAAGTAGAAAACACTGCAAATTTTCCTGTTTGGAACTGAAGGGATGACCTGTTACATTTTAAGAAGTATGATACGTAAGGGATTAATTCTCTGCATTCTAAATTGTTCAAATGTGTTACAAAATATTTAAAGTAAAAGCAAATTTACTGCCAGTGAAATGCAGTCTGAAGACAGTAAGTTCACTAAAAACCACGTAGTTGACTATTTACACAGACAAATGTAAAAATGCTTTGCTTGCCCTCTAAAGTTAACACTCACTCAATCTGGTTTCTTCTGTTGCTGCTTTCAGCTTTCCGTGAATTAAACTGAGCGCAAACAAGCCATTGATCTGGTTGGCTGAGTGAATCAACGTGGCTTTACACTTTCCATTGCCATTACCTCGTAACAGGAGATAATAGCTAGAACTCTCTCCTTTCACTTCAACATCTGGAACTAAACAAAAACAACTGTCTTGTTAAGCATGTGAAAATTCAGCAGACAACACAGCAGAATCATACATTTGATCCATAGGATATAACTACATCTCTGTTATTTTAAAACAAGGTGTCACTCAATATATTTGGGACAGCAGTTGTTCATTTAACTGAAAGTGAAAGTTGCTCAGTCGTGTCTGACTCTTTGCAACCCCATGGCCGATACAGTCCATCGAATTCTCCAGGTCAGAATACTGGAGTGGGTAGCCTTTCCCTTCTCCACGGGATCTTCCCGACCCAGGGATCAAACCCAGGTTTCCCATACTGTAGGCGGATTCTTTACCAGCTGAGCCACAGGGGAAGCCCTACTTATTTAACTTTTTAAAATTTAATTTATGCATTTAACTGAGGAAGCTGTTTAAAGCAGAGACGCATAACAAAAATGGTACTCATTAAGCATGTACATCTTACTTTAAATTAAAACTACGCAGACTCATCAATCGGAGAAGGGAGCGGCAACCCACTCCAGTGCTCTCGCCAGGAGAATCCCAGGGACGGAGGAGCCTGGTGGGCTGCAGTCCACGGGGTCGCGAAGAGGTGGACACAACTGAGCGACTTCACTTTCACTTTTCCCCTTCATGCATTTGAGAAGGAAATGACGACCCACTCCAGTGTTCTTGCCTGGAGAATCCCAGGACGAAGGAGCCTGGTGGGCTGCCGTCTATGGGGTCACACAGTCGGACTGACATGACTTAGCAGCAGCAGCAGCAGCATACTCACTGGTTATCTTCTGATGTGGCTCTTTAGAGTTCTAGTACATCTTTTCTATATATTCACACCCATAATGTATCAACTGCTATTTCCAGCTTCCGCTTCTTAAAAAGTGGAATAAGCTGAGCCCTGCACGCACACGCAGCTCCTCTGGTGGGAAAGGAGTGTGCACGTGCTCACGGGCGGCTTCTGGCTCCTGCACGGCACATCCACAACGGCCTTCACAGTGGGGTGTACAGCACTCACTACTGTGGCACGCCAGCGCTGCGAAGGTCGGCTGAGACAGCAAAAAGCAAACCAAGGCTACAGTGAAGTCAAGGAGAAACCGTGGAGCCTTGGCGAGTAAAAATAGAAACAGAAGCCTTTTTGTGAAGATGGTGAATTGGACATAAGCATTTATTTTCACTATCTCCTGAAATTCCATGAAATGAGAATAAATTAAAAACAGCAGAGAACTACAGGAACCAATATCTGAGAGAAGAGACAGCAGCAACTGAACTTTGAAAGCAGGAAAGATGAATGATTGGAAACAGACTTCAGACTCCCAGCTGCTAAGCTGAGAAAAACCAGGGAGAGTTTGGAAGCAACAAAATTTATATTACAACGCCCGACAGGGGACTCTGGGATGGCACCGGAAACAAAATACGGTGGAACAGTAAAACAGGCTGAGTCTGTCTCAAAGCTGTTCGGTGTCCAGATCCCTCCACATTCTGTCAGGCAAACGACCGTCCTTTCCCCAACCCAGGGGACTCGAGGTGGTTATTCTCTGGAGAAAGTAAAACAGAATGTCTCTGGCCTGGGAGATACAAGACAGAGCTCAGGGCTGAAGTTGATTATTCATGTATTAAGCGAATGCCGGTCTAAATACTGAGGCCCTTCACCCTTCTTCGCCCACGTAATTCCCAGGATTTTGGAAGCCAGAGAGCAGCTTTCGTTTGCAAATGTAGTCAGTACTAGTGTGCTGCGTGCCTAGTCGCTCAGTCGTGTCCGACTCTTTGCCACCCCATGGGCTGCAGCCCGCCAGGCTCCCCCATCCCTGGGGTCCTCCAGGCAAGCACACCGGCGTGGGCTGCCCTGCCCTCCTGCACGGGATCTTCCAGACCAGGGATCAAACCTGCATCTCTCATGCCTCTTGCACTGGGAGTCGGGCTGTTTACCACTGGTACCACCTTAAGTCTCTACTGCTGCTCCTACTGCTGAGTCGCTTCAGTCGTGTCCGACTCTGTGCGACCCCATGGGCTGCAGCCCACCAGGCTCCCCCGTCCCTGGGATTCTCCAGGCAAGAACACTGGAGTGGGCTGCCATTTCCTTCTCCAAAGTCTCTAAGCCACTTATTAATTGGGTTGTCTCCATACTATTGAGTTGTAAGAATTTTTTTTTTAATATCTGTCCATTTTAAGATAATATGATTGAAACTATTTCCTCTTAGTAGATTTTTAAATTGTTCCTTAGCAGAGTCTTTCAAAAAGAGGACAGGTGAATTTATTCAAAGCATTTAAATTCTGGTGAATTTTTAGGTTTCTTTTAATAGAGCACCCTTTTGGTATATGCTTTCTTACAGAGGTTTTATCCTTTTAGTGCTTGCATTTAGGCATATGTAACTTTACATATATACGTAATTGCATATATGTGTGTAATTTCTGAGTCTCTATAAGTGAACATTCAATTATCCCGGTGTATGTTAAAAAGACCATCCTTTTCTCACTGGCATGCCTGTCTGTTCTGCTCCACTGACACACTTGAGCTCTGTCTTGATTCTTACAGCTTTAGAGTGCACTGCAAATCAGGCAGTATAAATTCTCATAAGCTGCTCTTCCTTTTCAAAATTGTTTTGGCCATTCTAGATCTTTGTAATTTCCTGTAAATCTAGTATCAGAAACTGTCAAACTGATTTGACAATTTCTATGAAAAGGCCTCCTACAATTTCATTAGAGATTAGACTGAATCTATTCCCTGTAACTCAGATGGTAAAGAATCCGCCTGTAACACAGGAGGCCTGGGTTTGATCCCGGGGTCGGGAAGATCCCCTGGAGAAAGGAACAGCTGCCCACTCCAGTATTCTGGCCTGGAGAATTCCATGGACAGAGGAGTCTGGCGGGCTCCAGTCCAGGGGGTGGCACAGAGTCGGGCGCGACTGAGGGACTCACGCTCCTACCGCACCGCTATACGCCAGTGTGGAGAAAAGGGCCAGCGTGATAATGCTGAGTTTCCAAACCGTGACCACGCCGCACCCCTCCACTCACTGTTCTCTTCTTTCAATGCCCTCAGTGATGTTTGGCGGTTGGCAGGGTACAGGTCTTGGACTTTCTGTTAGATCGAGCCCCCTGTGTTTCATTCATTGATTTCTGGTCTAATTTCCTTCCTCTCCTTAACTCAGATTTACTATTCTTGCTTCCTGAGGTTAATGTCGACTTTAGGCCTTCCTTCCATTCTAAGATAAGCATTCAGAGCCTCTCAGAACTGCAATGAGGGGCTTTTCCTATGTTTGTTTCCACTTTCATTAGGTTAAAAGCGTGTTTTTAATTTGACCTGTGGGCCATTTAGAAGTGTGCTTAAATTTTAGTTTCCAAATATTTAAAGTATTTCTCAGATTTCTTTCTGCTGTTGCTTTCTAATTTAATTCCATTATAACTGGAGAAAACGTTGTGTATTTTTATCCTTTCAAATTTACTGAGCCTTGTTTAATGGCCTAACAAACATATAGTCTATCCTGAAGAAAGTCCCATCTGTGCTTGAAGAGAACAAGTATGCTGTTCCACAGTATGTTTAATAAAAGTTAATACAGTAAAGTTGGTTGATTGTTTTTACTACTGATTTCTAGCATCTAGAATAATGCCCTGAATACAGGGAGCATACAATAAATTTAAGTTTTGCTGACTGAAAGAATGCTTTGTCTTTGCCATGGAAATCTCTTTAAAAATCTTTATCCAAGTCCTTTACTTCTTCTCAAGGGCAAAAATATTAATAAAATAAATTACACTGAGTCACCTTAACCTTGTCAGTTTCAGCTCACTATTTTGAAACACTTTTACCCCACTGATTGGAGTATGAAGAAGGCACAAGCTTCCTCGATGCAAAGTACTTTATTAGTCCTAACTAACAAATTTTTTCTTTTGGCCGAGTATCTTCAAAATGTTTCCTTTCAAAAGAATTCCAATTTTTAAAGGATGTGGCAAAAGTAGAACTCAGGGTGGGGAAATGGTCACAGACGGCCAGTAGAAAGACTCGGGTGGAGATTCCGGCTTCATCCTGCGACCTCAGGCAAGTTTCCTGATTTCTCTGTACCTTAGCTTTTTCATTCTTTATATAAAATTAGGCAGTGATCAACATCCAATTTTTTGACAACTTCATAGAACATCTCCGTGAACATATGGTGTACCAGGTTCTTTTCATTAAACAACTGGATTTTTAGTACAAGTTCAAATATCGAGGGCTTTCTTCAGAAACGCAGCAGGGTTTGGTGACTCGCGTTTGTTTCCATAGCTCTTTCACATTTGTCCCAGGACCATAACACTCGGATACTTCAGCAAAGATCACTTTTAAAAACCATTCTTTTGCCATTCAATTTAAGCATATTTCAAATTGGGCACTGTTCTATTTTAGGTCAAATTATATGAATTGCTGCTATTTAACAATTTTCGACATACCGCAGTTCAAACTAATACACATATGTATTATATACATCCCTTGATTTCTCACATTAAACCTGAAGAACTGATAAAAACTGGAACACTGCAGTCTATTCAAAGTCTTTCTTCACTTTTCCAGAAAGCAGTTACTACTAACTGGAAATACAATCTACATTTCACTGATTATTTCACAATTATCTTTGAGCACCTATTCAGTGTCCGGACTTCCCTGGTAGCTCAGAGGGTGAAAAAAATCTGTCTGCAGTGCAAGAGACCTGGGTTTCGATCCCTGGGTGGGCCAGCTCCCCTGGGGAAGAGAGCAGCTAGCCCCTCCAGCATCCCTGCCTGCAGAATCCCATGGACAGAGGAGCCTGGTGGCCGCAGTCCATGGGGTCCCTCAAGGGTCAGGCACTGTTCAGGGCACTGAGAGCGAAGCAACAAGTGAAAGTAAAACGCTCAGCCTGTCTCCTCTCCTGCCCAGCGAGAGAAATGGACACGCAGCAGGCGCACTAGAGGCGGGAGGCCCTACGGAGAGAGCTGGAGCTGGGACGATGAGAGGGCGGCAGGAGCGCAGTCCGAGAGCAAACGGCTGCGGGGGAGCGGTTCCCCAAAGCCGAGACCCGGCCACTCCGGGTGAGAGCTAAACCTGCGACCCCAGCACCGTGGAAGCTCCCCAAGGGCAAGCTCTTTGTTCAACTTACTGCCGGTCCAGCGTGAAAGACACACCTAGTATGTCTCAGCTGCTCACTACAAGTCTGTTGAAGGACTTTAGTATTTCACACCTAGGCTAATACAAACAAACGCCTACATGCACCCCCCTGAGCAGACATTCGCACCACAAATGGCAGCAGTCGTAGCCTTCGCACATGTTCCATTCATGTATCAGCTCCGGGGGTCATTTCTAGTCGGTCACCGCCAAAGGCACTGTTCTGTACTCAGTGTTTGTATGACTCGGTGTTTCGCGTGAGCGTCTGTGTGCGTCGTGCTTTGCGTTTGCACACATGAGACTTACAGCTCCTTCTCCATACCTGTTTCCTAAGCTATAGCGTAAATTCTAGAGGAGAAGCCCCGTCTGCCTTGCTCACCACCAATCCCCACACTGCAGCACCCTCCCTAACTCAGAGCACCTACAAAGCGTGAACAGAAGGGTATGACTGAATGAATAATTAGCAAGATCATAAAAGTACAAAATCAGGAGGAGTTTCAGCAAAGACTATAAAGTGTAGTTTGGAGGAAAGGGAACATGGAAGGCACCATCAAAGAACAGCTGGGCAGGATTCATAGGCTGTGGGGAAACAGAGTTTTGATTTAGAAGTTCCTATCTTATCTGGCAGCGAGAGGCTACCGGTAGGGGCACCACAAAAGGGCTATGATGTTTCCCATGAAAGAGGCGTCAAACATACACTAGCTAAAACTTGGCTACTCTTCGCAATAGAACTTTTGCCAGGGGGATAATTTCCCCTACAGGAAGGGTTATGAGTAACACAGAACTTAATAATCAACTGTCCAATTTGATTGCTTCTACTTCCAACATTTAAAAAAAAAAAAGTACTGTGAAGTGTCAGCTTAATCAGCCCTTAATGATACAGCCTAATCAGTAATCAACAATCTGGCTTCAAAGACGGTCATGTGATAGATTTTCAATTATTTTTCAGAAGTTACCAATATAAATCCCCGAATTTAAAGAGGAGATTAAAAAAAATCAAATCAAGCCAACTGATAAGGTATTTTCTTAGACCTGCAATAAAAACTATTAAGGAAAAAAAAAAAAAACTAAGTAAATTCTAAATCAAAAAAATTTATCTTATTTATTTTATCTTGGAAAAAATTACAAGAGGAAAAACAAATAAAGGGCTGTCCAGAATACACTCAAGTTTAGTTAAGAGACGTTAGTGTTCAATCCATGTTAATAGCTTTCAGTTCAGTTCAGTCGCTCAGTCGTGTCCGACTCTTTGCGACCCCATGAATTGCAGCACGCCAGGCCTCTCTGTCCATCACCAACTCCCAGAGTTCACTCAGACTCACGTCCATCGAGTCAGTGATGCCATCCAGCCATCTCATCCTGGGTCGTCCCCTTCTCCTCCTGCCCCCAATCCCTCCCAGCATCAGAGACTTTTCCAATGAGTCAACTCCTCGCATGAGGTGGTCAAAGTATTGGAGCTTCAGCTTTAGCATCATTCCTTCCAAAGAAATCCCAGGGCTGATCCCCTTTAGAATGGACTGGTTGGATCTCCTTGCAGTCCAAGGGACTCTCAAGAGTCTTCTCCAACCCCACAGTTCAAAAGCATCAATTCTTCTGATAGACAGAGTGCCTGAAGAGCTATGGACGGAGGTTTGTGACATTGTACATGAGACAGGGATCAAGACCATCCCCAAGAAAAAGAAATGGAAAAAGGCAAAATGGTAGCCTAGGAAGCCTTACAAATAGCTGAGAAAAAAAGGGAAGTTAAAGGCAAAGGACAAAAGGAAAGATATACTCATTTGAATGCAGAATTCCAAAAACTAGCAAGGAGAGATAAGAAAGCCTTCCTCAGTGATCAAGGCAAAGAAATAGAGGAAAACAACAGAATGGGAAAGACTAGAGATCTCTTCAAGAAAATTCAACATACCAAGGGAACATTTCATGCAAAGATGGGCTCAATAAAGGATGAAAATGGTATGGACCTCTAGTGGAGGTGATGGAATTCCAGTCGGGCTGTTTCAAATCCTAACAGATGAAGTTGTGAAAGTGCTGCACTCAATATGCCAGCAGATCTGGAAAACTCAGCAGTGGTCACAGGACTGGAAAAGGTCAGTTTTCATTCCAATCCCAAAGAAAGGCAATGCCCAAAGAATGCTCAAACTATGCATAATTGCACTCATCTCACACGCCAGCAAAGTAATGCTAAAATTCTCCAAGCCAGGCTTCAACAGTACATGAAATTCCAGGTATTCAAGCTGGATTTAGAAAAGGCAGAGGAACCAGAGATCAAACTGCCAACATTCACTGAATCATCGAAAAAGCAAGAGAGTTCCAGAAAAACATCTACTTCTGCTTTATTGACTACACCGAAATCTTTGACTGTGTGGATCACAACAAACTGTGGAAAATTCTTGAACAGATGAGAATACCACACCACCTGACCTGCCTCCTGAGAAACTGTATGCAGGTCAAGAAGCAACAGTTAGAACTGGACATGGAACAACAACAGACTGGTCCCAAATCCTGAAAAGAGCACGTCAAGGCTGTATATCGTCACCCTGCTTATTTCACTTCTATGCGAAATACCAGGCTGGGTGAAGCACAAGCTTGAATCAAGAATGCCAAGAGAAATATCAATCACCTCAGATATGCAGATGACACCACCCTTATGGCAGAAAGTGAAGAACTAAAGAGCCTCTTGATGAAAGTGAAAGAGGAGAGTGAAAAAGTTGGCTTAAAACTCAACATTCAGAAAACTAAGATCATGGCATCCGGTCCCATCACTCCATGGGAAATAGATGGGGAAATGGTGGAAACAGTGGCTGACTTTATTTTTTGAGCTCCAGAATCACTGCAGATGGTGACGGCAGCCATGAAATTAAAAGACACTTACTCCTTGGAAGAAAAGTTATGACCAACCTAGACAGCATATTCAAAAGCAGAGACATTACTTTCCCGGCAAAGGTCTGTCTATTCGAAGCTATGGTTTTTCCAGTAGTCATGTATGGTTTTAAGAGTTGGACTATAAAGAAGGCTGAGCACCAAAGAATTTATGCTTTTTAACTGTGGTGTTGGAGAAGACTCTTTAGAGTCCCTTGGACTGCAAGCAGATCCAACCATTTCACCCTAAAGGAGATCAGTCCTGAATATCCACTGGAAGGACTGACTGAGGCTGAAGCTGAAGCTCCAATACTTTGGCCACCTGATGGGAAGAAGTGACTCACTGGAAAAGACCCTGATGCTGGGAAAGATTGAGGGCAGGAGGAGAAGGAGACAACAGAGGATTAGATGGCTGGATGGCATCACTGACTCAAGGGACATGAGTTTGAGCAAGCTCCGGGTGTTGGTGATGGACAGGGAAGCCTGGCACGCTGCAGTCCATGGGGTCACAAAGAGTCGGACACGACCGAGCAACCGAACTCAACTGAACTAGGGTGACTTGTAAAATAGGTAAACAAAACAGCCGGTAAACTAAAACTCTAAATCTCCTGCCCTGATGACTCAGTGAGATATACATCTAAAACTTTAAACTCTAGCTTTAACTTTCCACATAAATGCTACCTGCATTTCAGATTCAACATTTGTTAACACTGATTTCAATATCTCACCTATTTCCTACAAAGTACTGGGAAAGCCACTGATTGTAAAACTGTATTCCCTGGCACTCTAGGGCTCTAGAGTGTCTCTGCAGCTTTCCCAGTAAATAACCTGCCCACAATATGGGAGAGGCAGAAGACGCAGGCTCAATCCCTGGGTCGGGAAGATCCCCTGGAGAAGGAAATGGCAAGCCATCCAGTACTCTTGCCTGGAGAATTCCAAGGACAGGGGAGCCTAGCAGGCTACCATCCATGGGGCACAGAGTTGGACACGGCTGAGCATGAGCACTTGACTTGAGAGCATCTCCAGAGATCACAGCAGGGCAGACACGCATCTGCAGTCCCACCACAGCGTGGAGCACAACAGCTAACCATAAGCTCACAGTTAAACTAAACGAAAGAAGCGTCCGACTCTCAGCGACCCCATGGACTATATGGTCCATGGAAATCTCCAGGCCAGAATCCTGGAGTGGGCAGCCTTTCCCTCCTCCAGGGGATCTTCCGACTCCAGGGACTGAACCCAGGGCTCCCACACTGCAGGCGGGTTCTTCACCAGCTGAGCCCCCAGGCACAGGCCACAAGCGCTGTCCAACTGGAACGAACACTGGCGGAGAATACAAAGGAACGCCCTTTGGCGATGTGACTTCGGACAAGCGGACAAGCGACTTTAACATCTGACCCACCATTACTTCAGGAAATACTAGTTTTGATTTAAATAATCTGAATTTATAGTAGAAATTAATGACATCTTGAATGTAATAGATTATTAGAGGCCTGGGTTCAAATCCTTGGAGAAGTTAACAGAGCTATTAACTGGAAGAGACAGGATTTGCAACAAGATTCTGCCAATTAATAGCTCTGTAATTTCTCGAAGCCCCAATTTTCCACATCTGTTGAATGGGTATAAACGTAATTTCATAAGGTTATTATAAAATTTTAATGAATCAAGATTTCTAAAGTACTCAGAATAGTGCACAGCATATAAAAAGTTGTTAAATTCTATTAATCGCATCAGAAAATTGTAACAAGTTTATTTTTTAATATATCATGTAATAATCACTTTATTTCCATCAATTTTATTCCCAAAATGGCTCTAAGAAACCCAGGTTCAATATAATTAGCTATCTAATTAACCAAGATTTCTGTCTTTTGAACACTGATATTTTACGAATGAATTAAGGTGGTTGTATATATGTTGCAGTAGGTTATTAGATTAAAAAAATCTTAATATGATACAGGTCTTTCTCAGTTAGTAGTAATAAGTAGCATATTTTCTCATGAAGAAGTGTTATCTCTGTTTCAGATTCTGTATGTGCGTTATCTACGTTACACCACGGACACTGGACTGCTTACCACTGACTGTCCTAGGTTTTCTCGCCATGTACTCCTTCCACCTTCGTGAACTGAGCTGGCTGGGAGGAGGAGCAGGTATGCGACCAGTGGTACACGGCAACACAAAAAGAGCTCCAGCCTGGATAAAACAGAACGCACTTTAGTGACTGCGCACAGAAAGCAACTTCAAAACAGCATCACCTGACAATTCTCTACTCACATTTCACCTACATACCACACCTTTAATAACGCTCTCTCCCAAAAATTTCACTATAAAAGCTAAAAAAACAAAAACCCAAAACACAGCCTCACCTCTACCAAAAAAGAAAAAGCCAAAAAACGTAGAAAGGTTAGAGTTAGCTATAAGCGTTCCTTTTCCTTCCACGGAGTCACATATCTGAAAACCATATTTACAATATTTAAGTTCAGGTTGTGAGTATAATTTCTTAGTTTATCTGCAAATCAATGAGAGGCCACAAATTTATCTGTCCTCAAAAGATTCTGGTCACACTAAGCCATAATTTTATAACTTTGGGTCTAAATGGATTATTGTTCTGGCTTCAAAATTAGAATCAAAAGGCAATTTCATAACTTCTGTTCCTAGATATCAGAGACTTAATGCTAATAGGTATAAAATTCAGAGAAACCATGAACTGCATGCCAGAAAACATATAGCAGCGTCCAAGTGATTTATGACCAAGCTCAACTTAGTCATCCTCATATTCCCATGGCTGGGTGCACAGATGCTCATTAAATATTTGTTCCCCCAAACAGAACAGAACATATTTAGGTGATTTCTCAGTTTGATTAGGCACTGAACAATACAGATTGCAACCCTGAACGCTGTACTTTGCTTGTTATTTTAGAAATGTGAGCTACAAAACCAGCACATCTCGATAAACACATTTTTTAAATTTGGGTGAAATTTAGGCACAAAGCATCTCAAATCTAAAGCAAAGTCACTTTTAATTGTCTTTTGTAGACAGATGGGTTCTATGAGGTATGTGACACAAAGTTAATTAACTTTTTGCTGCTATTTATTATTTTTGCTTACGTATTCTTAACAGTTATAAAAATAAGTCTACCGGGGCAAAAAAAGGAAGGTAAAATTAAATATGTTTACTTTCCTTTATTATTACAGCCATAATCTTTTTAAGTCAAATATATTCTACATACTCAAGATTAGACATTAAAATAAAAATATTTAGGAAAATAATCATTAATTCTAAAAGATATCTGTTTAATTTTCTAAACATTAAGTCCTAATTCTTCCTCCTTGCATAAATAAGACTTCTTAGCCCAAAATGCACGACAAGACCATCTGGCCCAAAGGGCAAATGAAGCTGTAATGTCAGTATGCCAGACCAGAGTCCAGTTATAGTTTAACAATTACATGACCGTTAAAATCATAGTTACAGCTTAACAATGCAGAGATGCTAAACACAGTTCAAAGCATAACTTATACCCTGGTATAAACATCCCGATCCACCATCCAGATAAATAACCACATTTCTGAGACAGCCTGTTTTTGATTAAACATTTACTACAAAAATGAAAACAGACATTTCTAAATCACATCTGCTCTAATTTCCTACAAAATAAACTTACGTCAGTAGTTTACACGACACTGACAACAAACTTGGATTCTGACGAGCTGTGCTCACTCCTACACGAACCCTTAGGCAGACTCTGAGAGACTTGAGAAGGAGGCTTCTGGCCTCACCTTCTGTTTCAAAATTTAAGACGACATTCCAAACCCCGTTCAGAGGGCAAACACCGAACAAGCAGGCACTAGCATGGCAGTCGTTATCCTAGCCTTATAGATTCTCGTCTTCAACAAAGATGTTCCTGCCCACACGATGAATAGAGATTACGACTCCCCCACAATTTTATCTTGCCTTTTTCTAATCTAATAGGCATTCTTCTAAAAGGTCTTTACTTTTATTCTGGGGATAATCAAACATTCTTTTTAAGCTCAGACGTCGACCTAGGATCACATAAATCACTGGAATTTAAGCACTGCGGTAGCCTCCCACGGAGGGACCTTGCCCACTTTATTCTCTCCAGTACCTGCAACAAGCAAATGGCAGGCAGTCCAAAAAACAGAATAAATAAATGAAAACCATGGTATAGAGCACTGGGATTATTTCAAGCAATGAGCATGCAATTTAAAATTTTCTTTCAAAAAACGTAAGAGACTAATTTTAACCCAATGTAAAAGGACAATGAACTGTTTCACATTTACAGATCTATCAGCCAAATTACATAATCTATGTTTTCAAAAATTATCCCTTTTGCTGCGTTAAAGTAGGAACATGTATTTAAAGATCCAATATTTGTCCCTGACTGATAAAGTACAGTCCAATACTCTATAGTCACTGCCCAAGAAACGGTAAGAATGACAGTCTAACACAACGACTTAACTAGAACAGCTGAAAACATGACATGGATACCGACAGTTCAGCGTCTCCTGGGTTGGCCTTGCCCATCTTCAATAGATGGATTAGTAATTATTTTGTACCTGTGCCGAATTACAGGTATATGCCTGATTTTGACCTGAAACATTATCTATAAAACTAAGGACTAAAGATTTCATTGTAACTTCAAAAACAGGGTACCTAGAGCTTTATACATTTCGAGAAACTGTTTCACTTAAGTGTGTCTATCATCTGGGCCATATAAATATTTTGCCACAGAACTGAAATCAAATGTGAAAGGAGTAGGTTAACTATAATCTAACATAGCCTGAAACCTTAAAGCAATTACCAATCATGAAGCTTATTTTTGAAAATCTCTTCTAAAAAAACAAAAATCACTTCCTGTCTGGAGTGGACTCTGGAGTTCTAAAAAGTCAAAAATATTTTCATATGAATTAGGACCAAAACAATGTGTTATGTGAAAGAAACCAAATCATCACACAAAGACAGATTAAACAAATATATATTCCCTTTTCTCACACATCTGTAAACACTGAGTTAAAAACAAAACAAAACCCCCCTTTCTGTACCTCGCCACACAGGGAAGAAATCTGCTCCACCAGCAACCTGGAGCTCTGCTTGGTGCTGTTTCTTGTCAGTCCCCTGTACTGAGGAGTTAAAGGAATGAGGAATGGTTGGCTGTCAAATAACTTAACTTCCTAAAATAAGTCTGATCCTCCAACTCACAGGATATTTAAAATCATTTATCAAAAATTTTAAACTAGGAACTCACAATTACTCCTCTCCTTAAGGACAATTATTTTTCTGATTCTGAAGATCCACCAAGAAGCAGGGATACTGCAAACTATTAGAACCAGAGATTTTAAAAACTGGAGCTTCTGAATAAAAATTCAAGAACACCGTATGTACTAGTGTTTCATTTCCAATCAACAACAAATTCTTTTTATACAAAACACTGTTATTAGGCATATTCTTAAAACGTCTTAGATATATTTTCTTTAAAAAGATTCTAAAATACGCTGAATATTTGCAGACAGTGTGATGGCATTCATATTGACTTAGGTATTTAAAGCAATACAGTAGAATGGCACTTTTATCTATCCTGTCAATGTCAAGAGAAACATCTGAACCTTCCAAAAGTATCTAAATAATTTTGTTTTTCTTCACAGACTCCTAACATTTTTCCCTCTTCCCTACCCCACAAACGCGTGACAATTTCAGGAAGCCTCCCGCCTATCCTAAAGGCGTAAGCGCACTACCTGAAGGAGGGTTCTTTTCTGCAAGTTGTAGCCCTTCTCTTAAAACAACGGCAATGAAAGGTAACTGATATTATTAAAAAATGAAAAGCAACAAAAGTACAGCCGCATATTTAAGTGTGGTGGTGCCAGGAAAAAACTCTATTTGACACAGAAACTGTGGTCTATGATGAACAGGTAAATGAAAAGGATACAACTCAAATTCAATGTCTGACATATAGCAGGAGGGCAGATCTGATAATTTTATCATCTGCACAAACTCTAAAGCAGGGCCATAATAATGAAAAACCTAAAAAAGAAAATAAAATTATGTAAGGGTTTAAATACCAGAAATAAAATGAAAGTGAACAAATTAGTGATCAGGTTTTAAACCTTTAAAATTGGTCTTAAAAAGACAGTATTTATATATTATGCAAGCCAAACACTTCATTCTCTATAACAGACAAGAATTTCTTCCATTCCAATTCTAGCTTTCCGAGTGGAGAGATAGACATGGAGATTTCCTAGAAAGGAAAGTTTCCAGAAAGAGTTTACAGGAAGAAAGTAAGTCTAAAAAGAGGTAAGCAACAGAGCACAAGAGTTCTCAACTTATCCTGTTTATCTCTAGCTAGACAGACAGACACGCCAGGAGGCTAGGTTACTGCAGTGGGTCTGAAAAACTGAAAAAGAGAAAGAAAGGATGCACCAGAATGGACTCTGACTGGTATGCTGAGATGAAAAAAAAAAAAAAAAATCCTTGGAGAAAATACCAAAGTAATTAAAGAAAGAACTAGTGAAATCAAGAGCGCTAATTAACGAAGCAAGCTCCACTTGAAGAAATGAGATTAAGGATTTCTTTGGATAGAGTCTAAAACTAAACTAAGACTGAGCTAGTGAAGAAGGTATTTCCAACGTTGGGGTTAGAGTACTTAATAGGAAGGGCAAAGAAAAGCTAACCCATCTTCAAGCAACACAAAATCTTAAACTTGCAGGAATCTGACAAACTTTAGCAGATACGATTATGTGTGTGTATGTGTGTGTAAACACAAAAATACAAGACACACACAGTGTGTATTTACACAAAGATTCGTATACTCAAGGGTATGGTTTTTTCAGTATTCACACGTGGATGTGAGAGCTGGCTCATAAAGAAAGCTGAGCGCCCAAGTATTGATGCTTTTGAACTGTGGTGTTGGAGAAGACTCTTGAGAGTCCCTTGGACTGCAAAAAGATCAAACCAGTCACTGCTAAAGGAAATCAATCCGAAATATTCATCAGAAGGACTGATGCTGAAGCTTCAATACTTTGGCCACCTGATGTAAAGAGCTGACTCGTTAGAAAAGGCCCTGATGCTGGGAGAGACTGAAGGCAGAGGGGACGACGGAGGATGAGATGGTTGGATGGCATCACCAACCCAACTGACATAAGTTCGAGCAAGCTCTGGGACTGGTGACAGACAGGGAAGCCTGGTGTGCTGCAACCCACAGGGTCGCAGTCGGACATGACTGAGCGCCTGAACTGAAGCATGCGTTTGTGTGTGTGAACACAGAGACGGAGAGATCAAAGCCTGTCCTCTTTCCGCTGTGTCATGCTCCCTTCAAACTGAATCCTAGAAAGCTCAAAAGTTAAGTTCAAACCTAAAGTGGCTTCAGGCCTATAGTGACCTAACATTAGGATCATTCCATTTTGAAAAGAATCTAAAACAGTGATAGTTTTCCCAACATTCAATGCTGATAACACACTGTAATTTAAGAACAATTATAATAAAAGTTGTATGAATCAGCACACTTAAGCACATGCATTAGCTAAGTTAACTGAAGATTCAAATGTATCTTATAATGATATTTATGAATGGATGATTGCAAAAACAAACACAGATTACCTTTGGCAAAATATCTTTATCCTTTGATGGTATTAACTTTTTGTTAAGAAAGCAAGTTTTTAAATTAGATGTACTAAAATTCTTCTGTGTGACTCCCTTTAAACAAAATTCAGGAAAACTTACTTCACTTCCAAACTGAAAAGAAACAAAGAGAGCTCAGTTACAGACATCATGAATTAAGTTATGAAGATTAAGACATCTTATTGCAACATAAAAGTTGAGGGGAAAACCATATATAAATTCATTTCTGATTCCTCGGATCAAAATGCATTTCTTCCATTTACGTACACATCATTCATGTTTCAACTTACACATGAATTTTCCATGAAACGCTCTCCTTGGCCTTTCACTAGCCCACAAGAGTATGTTAAGCCCACTTTCTGGAACCACAGGGGCTTCCCTGATGAATCAAATGGTTAAGAATCTGCCTGCAGTGCAGAAGACTGGGGTTCAATCCCCAGGTTATTAGGAAGATCCCCTGGAGAAGGGAATGGCAACCCACTCCAGTATTCTTGCCTGGAGAATCCCATGGACGGAGGTGCCTGGTGGGCTACAGTACATGGGGTCCCAAAGAACTGGACACAACTGAGCGACTAAGCCTAACAGACTGAAATACATCAAATACCAGAAATACTTATTTCAACGTGGATACAACTTACATGCAATGAAATAAAGCAGCTTGGACAAACATGAACTCAACTAATGTTAAAAGCCATGTTTTAAAATAATGTTACATTCTAGAACTGCAGTGCCCCAAACAATCATAGTGCCTATTTAAATTTAAATAAAGTGAAAAATTCAGTTCTGTGTTTGAAGTAGTCACATAGAAAGTTCTAGTAGCAACATGAAGCCAGTGGGCTATTGTATAAGCATAAATTCAGAACATTTCTATTAATGAAGAAGTTCTACTTAGATAAGTGTTTTTCCAGAACACCTTCAAATTGTACATTTTCACTAGGATTCATTTATATTATCTGTGTTGTAAATAAAGTTGAAAGGCCTGCCTTGTAAACTGTGGTAACAGAAATCCACTTACCTTCCTCTCCCATATCTGAATCTTTCCCCTCCATAGCTCCTTTGAATCAATAGCATTTCTGAGATCCTCAAAAGATACAATATTAGCAGAAAGGTATTCTGCAATTTTCTGATAATTTCTATAAATAAAAAGTTCATGACAATTCAATACAGGCTTTTAAATTTGACTTAGATTTGATGGTTATAGTTAACTACGAGCAAAACAAGCAAAATGTAAAGTTTACATTTCTGCTTTTATCTACTAATATTATAGAACAGTCATTAAACCAGCCTCTGGAGACGTTTCCAGCATATGTTCAGTCAATCGCAGCATCACCATGGACTGTGAACACTCAGCCTTAACGCTACAGATGACTAGGTTCTCCTACTGCTATTTACCGGCTTTAGCGTGTCAGACACACACATATGTACACACACACAGACAGAAAGAACGGAGTCCACAGCTTCAGAAGAGCTGCTTTCCCGAACTGTCCCCACAGCAGTTCTGCGTGAAACGCCTCAACAGCTCTGACAGACTACCCTGACTCCATGCGCCCAGCTCCTCCCGGAACGTCAGTGAACAAGGTCGGATCTCACTTTCGTAATTCCCCAGCAAATACCACTGTGCTTGGCATAGTGACAGCGGTCAATAAACAGTTGCTGAATGAAGAAAATCATGAAGTGAACAAATCCAACACCTATTTAAGGATCAAAACTAACGCACAGTTGATCCTTACTCAAGTGTCATAAAACACAACAGTATTTCTCTATTTCTACATTGCACATAAAACAAAAAGCACATGACATCATCAGCCCCGCGTATCCACACACCCGCGGCATCATCACAGTGCCCACTGGATGATACAGGCCTATCTAAAACCACGCAGTGTGTCTGGAGAAGAATGCTCAATGATGGTTCAAAAACAGTGTCCGTAATATTTACTAAAAACTTAAAACTTCTGAGAAATATAAAGATGAAATAAGGGAAATCCAAGTTCTTCTCAATGAAAAAATTCTCTAACTGCAGTAGGACATATTGGGTTGGTCAAAAAGTTTTAGTTTTCCCATAAAATGTTGGTTTCTTGGCCATCCCATAAAATTGTCACATTTTTAAAAATCTTCAAATGCTGGGTCTATTAAAAGCAGGGAAGCAAGTTAACTGTAAAAACAAACAGCACAGATAGCTTACATTTCACAATGATCTCCTGCGATAGTGACTTTTGCTGAATACCATTCCTTCAAATGTTTTAATGCTCCTACAGCAGGCAAACAGTCTCTCAGTTTCGGAGGATCTTTGTCAGAAGGCAACAGTATTATATCTATCATTGCTCTACCTAGAAAGAAATAAAAGCATTTTTATAAGTTTTTTACATTTTTGTTTTGGAGCACAGTTGATTAAATGTAACTTTTTAAAGACGTTAGACCCTAAATGCCTCAAAACAGTATTCTGGACAATTGAATTTTATGTTTATTTAGAAGATGAAGGAGGATTTTAACTTTAATTTCTGAAATTCTTCAAAACAATACACATCTTCAGGAGTCTGAAATTTTTAAGTGTTCATCACTTGATTTAAAGCCATCTTATCTTGAAACAGCTAGCATATGCCACAAAAACAATGGACTATGCCATAATCACTTGCCAATTATGTGCCAGTGGTTAATAACACATCGCTGTGAGCCCATCAATGCTACTGCTGCTCTGAACAGAGGGGAAAAAAACGTGCAATTCATTATGCTCCTCTATGCTTAATCTTCTTACACAAAAGGGAATGAGCTAGTGTAGAACTGTGACGCTCAAATAAATTATTTCTCTTTTTAAAGAACAGTAAGACACTCAGAAAATTCAATTATACTGACAATATCACTGGTTCCTAAGAAAGAAGGTTAACTTCATGAAACTTTAAATTTTCTAAAATGATAAATTTTACTGAAGGATAAGAAAAATCAAAATCAAACAGAAACCAAACAAAAGTATGACAATGAAAGCATTTCAATTTGCCAAAATAGCAACTCTACATTTCATATTTTGAACTTCATAGAAAAAAACTGATGCTTATCTGTCAATGTACTCAGCTGTTTTCCATAGAAGATCTTTTATGCTAAAATACAGTCCTGAATATAAGGACTAGATTGTGAGCTGAAGTCCTTTATGATAACCACAGACTTTACTTACCACTCTATACTCAGCTCCGCGTACAACGCCTGACACGTAACAGACACAACAGATATCTGCTTAATAACTGACCTCCGATAACGAAAATACTCAGAAAACTCTTTAAAAGTATTTGTGGATGCCAAAGTATATCAAATTTTTGATGAATCAAGTAATTGATTCACCTTAAGAAAGATTTAAGATAAAATACAGTCTTAAGAATAAACAATACAGTATTTCATAAAATACGCTTCCCATTACGGAAAAAAAAAAATGAACTGCATAAAAAAAATTGAGTCAAGGGCTCCTTTTCCTGTATGACTTTCTATGTGACAATATATATGGCTGACTTTACACCAGGAAAGAATGCTACCCAAATGATTGACGTTGAAGAATTTCTTTTTCCAGGAGTTGTCATGGGACAAGTGTTCTAAAGACCACTGTGGAAAACAATGGTAGACAGCAGAAAGATTCTTCTTCAGTAAAAACTGAGGAAGGAGACAGACGAGTATTTTATTTTGTAAGTTCTAATTTTTGTCTAAGTAAATAAAAACAATTTAAAAAGCTAATATCTCAACAATGTATTTTATGTAAGTAGTGGAGCGTTTTTTTTCACGACTTCAAATAAAAATCATTCTTCATTTTGGATTTAAAAATCAGAAGGGAGAGCACAAGCATGAAGACTCAGTTTATCATTGCTTCACACACAGTGTGAGGTAAGTTACAAATACTGAAGGCAGCCACAAGGTATTACCAGGAGCAGGAAGCTTGTCTGATAACTGATGCAAACTTTCTGCAGATTCTTCATAAAGGCTAAAACAAAAGAGAAAGTAGGGGAAAAAGTCACATATAACCATGATTGGGTCATATTAAGCAAATGGATCTCTGTGCCAGACGCTATCAGGCACGTCAGCATTATCTCATTTGATCTTCATCACAATCCCACGAAGCAACGCTCTTAATACTGTTTTCTCTTCACTTTAAATAACACAATTAGAGTTCACATCAGTCGTAGGTATGAAAGCTAGGATTCAACCCTGAATCCAAGTTCTAAGCTACACTCCCCAAACAAACAACAGTGACAAACAAGGGGGGGGAAACCCTCCCTAAACTATATCTAGTACATTAGATATAAACCATAACTAGTAGACCAAACATTTTTCTGAACCCTACAAAGTAAGGTATTCCTAAGTGGTGAATAAAGACGGCTACTGCTTTTCTCTGAATGACATAAAACAGATGACAGGAAAACATGACACTCTCCTTCGATTCTTTAAAATCTATTAAAAATCTATTAGTTTTATCCAAATAATGAATTTTTCTCAAAATAGCCTATTATACAGCATAAAGGTACGTGAATCCTTTATTATAAACTCACCATTGTCTAAAAAACTTAAGGCCTCTTATGGTAAAGTGCAGTTTTCAAGCTCCCTCTTGTGGAAACAGTTATTAAGTCACTTAATGGAAACGACTGTTTTTGCACTCACCATCTTCGACAGTGGTGAGAAAACATGGAATGGTTAAGGGCCCTACGGCTAGAAGGCAGCTTAGAAACCATCTCGAAGGCCTTCAGCACTTTACAGATGAGACAGGAAACCCCAGACAAGTTCAGTCACTGGCCCAAGGTCAGGGCCACTTCCACCAGCCTCCGTTTCAATGCCCTTTCTGGCCCAAGGTCAGGACCACTTCCACCAGCCTCCGCTTCAATGCCCTTTCTAAACTTCTACGTCTCCCCTCATTAATCAGCATAAACAAATACGATTTGAGAGCAGGAAAACTCGAAGTCTGCAGTAATTTATAGAAATATAATACTTGAATATTAAAATAAGCAAAAGCAATTTTTGTAATGAAGTATTACACAAGACCAAAATGCCTAGTGGGCTTCCCTGTAACTCAGTTGGGAAAGAATCTGCCTGCAAAGCAGGAGACCTGGGTTTGATTCCTGGGTCGGGAAGATCCCCTGGAGAAGGAAATGGCAACCCACTCCAGTACTCTTGCCTGGAGAATCCTAGGGACAGAGGAGCCTGTCCAGCTACAGTCCATGGGGTCGCAAGAGTCGGACACCACTCAGCGACTAAACCACCATAGAGAGAGTGTACTTCATGAAGAAAAAATAGTGACCAAAACTCACATCACCTGAGTCGCCATGTACGTCAAACTACAGTTCAGAAAACCCAAAAGTGCATCCGATCACCCATACAACTCTCAGCAGCTCTGGGTCTCAAGGTGCCCGAGACGCTGAGGACACACAAACTGAAGAGACACACTTCAGCTTCAAAAGCAAAATGAAAGCCACACTGTGGTGCGAACGCTGGCTACTCCCCTCAAACAGAGTTTCTATCCAAGCGCCTGGAATTTACCATCAAGCAGACTTTTTCTTCAAGCAAGTGACACATTAATTACCACCTTTCACGACTCCTACAAATAAGTAAGCTTAAGAAGCTAAACATTTTCAGATACAAATTTGTGCATTTTAAAGAATTTTAAAATTAAAGGCCCAAACTACCCATCTTCCAAAATAAGAGTTGAAATTTTTAATTACGTAAAATTCCCTCACTGTAACCGCTAACATATCAAATCCTCACCCTCATGGCTAAAATACAATCTAATGTCGAATATTGTAAAGACGTTAAAGGACGCATGTAAGCATACTCAGCCAAGGATAATGATTCCCTGCTATTGCTATCTTCTTCCTCAAAGCACTCAACAGCACTCAAGCATTCTTCCATATTGGTCTGAAGAACATCTTCGATGTCATCTTTCTCTGCACCAAAATGTATCTCTTCCCAGTGTGAACTACAAAACTAACATACCGAAAGACTGCATTAAGTAATGGGTTCGCGAGTTTATCTGTATTAACAAAGACATTGACCAGGTACCATTTTCTTATTTATATTACCTGATAAAATCCACATATTGCCTGAACTGCAAAGAACCACTTCCTGGAACCAGGTATGCCGCCCACTGAACAGGCTTGAAAGCAAAATCATACTGATTAGAAGCAAAGAATACCACAGATAAGCAGATGTCACAGCATGTATACTGAGAGCTATGCAGCTTTGATGCACATTATACAGTTCTCCAAGTTATATATACATATGTGTGTGTGTGTGTATATACATATAGATAGAAAATACGGAAATTCAAACAGGAAAAGCTGCCTAAAGAGCGAAATGGTTCGCTCTCTATGAAGACTCTGCTTTAGTTCATCGCAGCTCAAAGTCTACATCGCTATTTTTAACCTTCATTTAAAATCTAAAGATGCTGGAAAATACACCCACTCAATTACTACTGAATAAGACCAAGAAATGCAAAGCATTTTAGGGAAAACGGTTCCCTCCTGAAGATCATGAAGGTTTGGTTCAGCCTTACTAAGGAGAGAGAAGATAAAGAATAACCATAGCTTTGAAACGGGAGATGGTCTCCTTGGAGACTGGAATGTTACATGACGATACGAAATTAAGGGTCACCACAGGGTACGAGTCAGAAGATCAGTGAAAACTTCAGAGCAACGTACAGAAATCGGATTCAAAGGAGGGGGAAGGAGATATATGGTAACTGCGGTTTACCTCGTAGAAGTTAGGAAAGATGCTAAGTGCATCTTATTACCAACTTCTTACCAAATTGGTATCTTATGACCAATTTCTGCCAAAATTCCAGAAGACTTTACCTCCTAATTCCTTAAGAAAATAGAAGCCATTAGGTAATAAACAGGCCACCCTTCCTGCATCTCCATTAGGCCTTTCCTCATTCTTCCCTGTTGACACGTAAGAGGCACCACCCTTCCGACCAAGGCTACCCCGCAACTTCCACTGGGACACCAGGCTGCTGACTTCCCTGCATCTTTGATCTCTCCTTCTCCACCATTTCCTTCCCATTAACATCTAAATATGCACAAGTATTTCTCAAATTATTTTTTTGAATCACCTTTAAATTCATCTCCCCTTTTTAGTTAACCACTATGTCTCTCTTTACTTTCCAGGAAGATGGACTTTCTGAAAGCACTGTCTACTCCTGGCCGTCTCTATTTCCTACGTACCTTTTCTATTCCCTTCGAATCCAGTGTAACCTGTTCTCTTGTCCCAGCATGCCACTGAACTACACCCACCAAGGTCACCAACGGCTGACATGTTTCAAAATCTAGGTTTTTAGTCCTATTGGTACTTGACTTCTCAACATTAAGACTAAGAAAGGAATAAAAAAATGACACCTTTGACTATTTTCTCCGGAAAACACTTGCTTTCTGTGGGAAACCTATCTTTCTCTAAAAGCTGGTGCTCAGATCCTTTCAAAAATGAATTCCTTGGAATTCATTTCAAGATTTTCTGCTCTTCTCACTCTCCAAAACAATCCCATCGTTCTGCATGGCTGAAACTGACATCTATATATTGATGAATCCATCATCTTTCTCCAGCTCCATTCTCCTTTGGAGTTCCAGACACATGTATCCAATTCTTTTTTTAGTCTTTATTGAACTTAAAATTACAACACTGCATCTGTTTTATGTCTTGGCTTTTTTATCTTAGCTTCCTGACCAGGGACTGAACCCACACCCCTTGCTCCGGAAGGCGAAGCCTAAACCCCTGGACCACCAGGGAAGCCCCACGTGTCCACCTTTCACAAAATATTCTCACTTTGCAAAATCTTTCAGGCAACTAACCACATGTCCTTCACTGACCATGTCATTTTCCACCAAAATCCTGTTGTAATAACGGTAGTACTAACTTAGACTATACCAACTTGCAAAATTAATGAGCACTATCAGGATTTGGCAAACAGGACAGGGAAGCACATAGACATTAGAACTAACTCCCCAAAGATGGCAGCTGAAACTCAAGAGAGGTTCTCTGATGAAAGAAACAGAAAGGAACAGAGCATTCAGTCATGAGAACAGGCACACTCTCCCTGGCGCCTCCAGAAACTCCCTTCAGCTTCCAGACCTGTTCTGGCATCTCTACTCTCAGACAGAGGCCAAGCAAGGGAAGGAAAAAAGAGGGTAAAGACCAAAGAAGCAGTAACTGGATCTATATAATGCCAATAGAAACCAAGGAGAGAAAATATTTCCAAAGTAAAGGGTGATCAAAAACGTCACAGATTATGAGGAAGTTCAAGCAGATAAGAATGGAGAAAGGATGACAATTATGAAGTGCTTTTAAGAGAATTAGTAAGAATTGAGAATTTAAAAAAAAAAAAGTTAAGGAGATGGCTATAAGAACATTAATAACGTATTTGTACTCAGAACACAATCATACATCCTCCTTATAAAGCCATGTTACTCTATTTTACACAAAGCTAAAGATGGCACGCAAACCTCATAAAGGGAACAAAGCTCAAGATGAGAATATAAAATAATTTTCATAACAACTTTATGACTTCCAAGCATCAGTAAATGAAGGAAGGCAATTTTCCCGTTGCTTTTCCTGTGTTTCTTTTCTAGCTCCCTATCGCCAGGACTTGCACCCAGTCAACAAGTGCTTCTTGTTGAGCTTAAAGACAGAGAAGATAATACAGCAGTGGGCAAATGATGTGTATTTATATTTTTTTTAATCTTGTAACAGTAAGTAAAGGAGTGTGCCAAAAGAGACTGGAGTTTTAAATTAGTCTAATATTTGTATTATTTCTGCTATATGAAATTTTTATATAACACAGAAATCCTGTGTTATATAAAATTTGTTACAGAAATATTTATATATTCTGTGTTAATTGGTAATGCATTATAGCTTTGCACTAATATCTTCCTATAAATACATTTAGCTAAAATATTAAATGACATTATTAATACCCCCCCCAGAAGCAAACAAAGAAAAAAAACAAATGTTTTTTGGACTCTCACGTTAGCAAACTAATTAAATTTATTTCCAATACAAATGCTACGCCAGTGAAAAGAACGGTTTATGTTGTACTTACCAGGGAAAGTACTATCTTCTGGACTAATTGAAGCACTAATGCTTCTTTTCAGGAGATGATAAACATTTGCTGCTCTTAAGTCTGAGAAAGAAAAATCAAACTCAGCTGGGCTCAAGAATTACACAACGTAAACCAATTCCAATTTCACCATCAGAGCCTCTCCAGAACAACATAGGATACATAAAAGGTCTACACTCTGTTCGAATTTTCACATAATAAATCCAAAGCAAGCAGAGAGAATAGGTAAGTTCCCGGCTTGCACATGCTTGCCAGTTAACACAAATCCAAAATCTCCCTCCACCAAATAAATTTTAAACCAATGGGTGGGAAATCCTGTTACAATACTCTGTACACAGCCACATATACTTCCTCCTCAAAAGACCTCGCCATCAAAACAAACTAAATAAAATACAACAGATTCCAGATAGGGGCATCAAAAAGGGTGCAAAAACGGTCAGAATCGTCTTAAATCTGTCGCTTGTATTTTAACTTATTCTGCGTGCGGAATGCCTCCTCCTGCGACGATGTACACTCCGGGAGAGTAAGAGCCCTTTCCGTCTCGCTGCTTTCCGTCTGACTCGCACTCGGCACACAGGAGGCAGAACTGCCTACTGAATGCATACACGTCTCAAGAGCAGAAATTCCATTTCCAAGGCCCCGAGAACTTTCTAACTGTGTCAGCAAGTTCCGAGCGCGGGCGGGCGGCACCCGGAACCTTGGCCCTGTCCTGCGCGCGGGCGGCACCTTCCTCGGGCCCGACAGGCCGACGCTCCGCGCGCGGGCGGCACCTTCCGCGGCCCGACAGGCCGACGCTCCGCGCGCGGGCGGCACCTTCCTCGGCCCGACAGGCCGATGCTCTGCGCGCGGGCGGCACCTTCCGCGGCCCGACACCCGACGGCGCCCGGCTCCCCGCGGCCCCTCCGCCCCGCCCTCCCCAGGAAAACCCGGTCCCCAGAGTGCTCTCCGCCCCGCGAGCCGCTCCCGCGCTTTCTCCGCTCGGCGCCTACCCGGCGGCCTCCCGGGGCCCTCGACGCGCGAGGCCTCGGGCCCACGGCCCGGGCTCGCCGCCGCCGCGGCCCTGCCCTCGCCCCAGACCGCGAGGAGCAGGTACCGATCCATCCCTCCGCGCGAGCGGCCGCCACAGGCGCCCGCGTCCGTCCAAACCGCCCGCGCGCCTGAAGCACTTCCGGCGCGCTCTCTTCGGCTCGGCGGGAAACGGCCCGCCCCCCGTCGGTTTCCGCGCCCTTTCCAGCAGGCGAGTGACTGGCGGGGGCTATTCTCTCAATTACCGCATCGTGTGCTGGCTTCCTGACGGAATGGTTGTGGTGGGAAGCCGGGAAGAGACGTGGGAAACGCGGAGAAGCAGACGAAGGCATGCTGGCCTAGGAACCGTCCCCCGCAGCTCCGCGCGTTTCCCGCCGGGCCGTGATGCGCGGCGGCCCCAGGCCCTGGCGGAAGCGCGGGGCCGCCGCTCGGGAGCATGGCGAGTCTGTCCAGGGCGCCGCAGGTGAGGCTGCGCCCCCGGCGTGGCGGGCTTCCTCACTGTGGCGGGAGGCGGCCGGACTTGGCGACGCCGAGGCGGATGGGGAGCCAGGCGCCTAGGCCCGGAGATGCGGCGATAAAGCGCAGGCGAGGGTCGCAGCTGACCACTTCGTGAGGCGCTCTCGGTGCCCCTACTTCGGCGCTTTCAGTCAGCCCCCTGCTCTGGTCTCCCCGCACCCCGGAGCGGTGTTAGGGCGACAGTCAGGGAGCTAATCAGGTGGATCTCCGAGGGCACTGTGGACCACTGGAAGAGTTTGTGCAAAATAAGGGCCGCCGTGGGGTGGCGGAAGGTGAGGTTTGGGCTTCCCGGGTGGCTCAGCTGGTGAGGAGCCAGCCTGCCAATGCAAGGAGACGCGAGACGTAGGTGCGGTCCCTGGGTGGGGAAGATCCCCTGGAGGAGGAGATGGCAGCCACTCCAGCGTTCTTGCCTGGAGAATCCCACGGACAGAGGAGCCTGGTGGGCTGCCGTCCGTGGGGTCGCAGAGAAGACGCACACGACTGAGCGATTCAGCGCAGGTATGCAGTTCAATGGGCTTCCTTGGCTCAGATGGTGGAGTGCTGGAGACCTGGGTTTGATCCCTGGCTTGGGAAGATCCCCAGGAAAGTATTCCGGCCTGGAGAATCCCATGGACCGTATAGTCTATGGGGTCGCAGAGTCAGACACGACTGAGCGACTTTCACTTTGGAGGGTTTTGAGCCAAGTAGTAACCTGATCTGTCTTAAGTGTTACAAGGAGTATCCGACTGCTGAGTTAAGACCGAATTGTTCAGAAATGGGAATTGGTGGACGGCAGAAGCAAAGAATCTGTTTGGAGGCTGCCGCAATAATCCAGACTAGACATGCCGGGGGCGCGAGCCAGGCTCAGTTGCTGTGTAGCGGTGAAAACTGGTCACGTTCCGTGTGAAGGTGGGACCGGTAAGATTTCTGGAAGGACTGTGTGGCCGACAGCAGCAGAAAAAACCAAGGACTAATCCAAGGTTTTTTTGTTTCAACAATCTAAGGGAGCGTCCATCAGCTGAGACAGGGAAGGCTGGGACTGAAGCAGGTTTCAGAGGAAGAGCAGGGTTGGGTTTTGGATATGTTGCTTTAAGATGCCTCTTAGCCTGGTCCTGCCCCAGGTGAGATTCCGTCCTTGAACTCTTTGTTACCTGCCCCTGATGAAAGAGATACAGGAATTAAAGTTAACCATTAAAAAGAACTGGAGCAGTTTGACGTTGGGGCAGCATTTTAATTGCCTTATCAAGGTTTTGTTGGTTTTTTTTTTTTTTTTTCCTATCAGAGTATTGGTCTGTAATGCCTTGGGGAAAAACTGGTCTTCTGCTACATACAATTTTAAAAACACTATAGTGTGTACACCAGGTGGGCTGTTGAATACAAGTGTATAGTTCAGGGGGCTTCCCAGGTGGCTCAGTGGTAAAGGAATCAGCCTCCCGGTTCAGGAGATGCAGGGATTGTGGGTTTGATCCCTGGGTGGGGAAGATCCCCTGGAAATGGCAACCCACTCCAGTATACTTGCCTGGAGAATCCCATGGCCAGAGGAGCCTGGCAGGATGCAGTCCATAGGGTCTCAAAGAGGTCAGGAGTCAGGAAAAGAGGTCCAAGCTGGAGATTAAGTCATAAGCATACAAATGGCCTGGATGAAGTCTTTGAGGAAGTAAATAAAGAGAAGAGAGGAGGACCAAGAACAGTTGTGGAACATACCAGCCTTTCAGAGGCAAGAGACAGAATCAGCATGATGGGTGAATGGGGGTGGACAGTGGTGTTGCAGAGATTAAGTGAAGAAAGAACACCCAGGAGAGGGGAATGATCAACTGTGTCACAGACTTAGAATTGACCGAGGGATTTCGTGATGTGATGCTGGCAACAGTGTGCGGCTGGGATATGGGAAGCCCGGCTGGGGTAGGTTGAAGAAAGCGTTGTTTCGGTTGCTGTTTAGTCCCTAAGCTGTGCCGCCTCCTTTGCGACCCCACAGCCTGCATCCTGCCAGGCTCCTCTGGCCATGAGATTCTCCAGGCAAGGACACTGGAGTGAATTGCTCTCTCCTTCGCCAGGGGGTCTTCCCAACCCGGGGATCGAGCCCTACCTCCTGCGTTGGCAGGCGCTCTCTTTACTGCTGAGCTACCAGGGAAGCCCTGGAGGAGGAATGAGGAGAGAGATTTGGAGCAAAGACAATGCTCTGCAAGAGTTTACTGCCAGGAAAAGGGAAGAGATGAGGCAGCCATTGGTAAGGAATGGAGGTCAGGAGTAGCTGTTTGTTTTTAACTTTATCGTGGATACTCTCAGTCAGATACTAAAGCAGAGCATCACCCAGTTTCCGAGGCTCACAGTCGGTGCCATTTCATCTGCGCCTCATTTACCTATGTCGTCAGTAAATGCTTCAATACGTCCTTTATAAGATAAAGAGGTTTTTAATCCCATTACAGTTTATCAAAGCTAAGTGAAAATTTCATATCCATTCCTTAATATGAATTATTCAGTATATTTCCAATTTTCTCACATATATATTATATAAATATTAATACAGAATATTTTTATGGTTTTTTCTTTGGAATGGGATCCAAAGTACAGTAAGTTGCTGAGGTGTTTTTTTTTTAAGTCTCTTAATAATGGGTTCCTGTCCTATCTTTTTTTATTTGCAATTTATTGAAGAAACAAGATTTCCTGCAGACAATTGAATTTTTTTTTTTTTTAGTTCATATGCTGAGAGAGAGATGGAAAGTATGTGGGCTAGAAGCTCTCCTTATTTGCAAAGAAAAGGATCATCTGTGGAAAAAAAGGGAACTTACAAAAAGTTACTAGAGCTGATAAATGACTTTAGCAAGGTTGCAGTGTATGAGACCAAAATATAAAAATGAAGTGTATTTCTGTATGTTAGCAACAATCAGAAATTTAAATTAAAAATGCAATACCCTTTACAAGGGCATCAGAACCTATGAAATAGAGATAGACCTGACGAAAGATACACAAGGGGAGTGGGGTGGAGACTAGAGAAATGAGAGCAGGGAAACACAGATGGGAAAGCAGGGTCACCGATTAGAGGCTCGTGGTGGTTCAACTTAAGATGAAGCCAGCCAGCCTAGCTGCACCAATACTTTCTCCAGCATTGTTTGGCAGCTTGTGTGTATCCACAGAGAAAGGATCTGATCAAGATCTTCCTGGCCTGTGATTGTCTTAGCGTTTGAAGGCAGTGTTAGACACTGCAGAAACCCTGCGGCAGCCTTAGGTGTCAGTCTAAGGCAGGTTTTTGAAATGTAAGTTTATTCAGTATCATCCATCTGTGCTTCTCCAGCTTCATTTCTGCTAGTTCCCTGGTGGCTCAAATGGTAAAGAATGGGCCTGCAATTCAGGAGACCTGGCTTCAACCCCTGGGTCAGAAACATGCTCTGGAGAAGGGAATGGCTGCCCACTCCAGCATTCCTGCCTGGAGAATCCCATGGACAGAGGAGCCTGGCAGGCTACAGCCCGTGGGGTTGCAAAGAGTCAGACACGACTGAGCGACTAACCCTTTTTCACACTTTGTTTCACTAGAGTTAAACTCCTAAATACCGGCCACTCTTCTTTCAATGTAACGCATCTTCTGATCTCAAAGTATTTTTGAAGACCTTCAGAAACAATTTCTGCTTTCTCATTAACCCTCCATTCTATTGTACATGGTACAAAAAATACAAACTGTAAAAGGAAATAATATCTTTGGAATGTTTTTAATAAAGCATAATCCATACTGCTAATAGAAAAGCAGGCAGGAAGAATGACTGCATTAATCTCTGCAGAAGAATGAGGAAAGATCCCCTTTCTCCAGAAATAGAAATGAAAAAAGTTATCTAACGATGGGATCCTTTTCGTCGTAATTGTTGACATTAACTGTAGATTATGTGCAGTGGTATATAATAACAAACTCAGGTGTTCCCATTTAATGAGACTTTCCCTTGTTTCCTCTTCCATCTCTTAAGCAATGGGCCACTTTTGCCCGAGTTTGGTATCTCCTAGATGGGAAGATGCAGCCCCCTGGCAAGCTTGCTGCCCTGGCATCAGTTAGACTTCAAGGACTGCATAAGCCTGTCTACCATCAACTGAGTGAGTATCATTTCAGACCTGTCGGTAGATGCAGTTTTCATGTGAGGACAGAATTTTGAAGATGTTTGGACTGCTGCAAGGATCTGGGTATTTTTGCCTTGAAGATCCCTTATTCCATCTTCGCCGAGATCCTGTTGGGGCACTAAAATGAATCTTGCTTCTTCATAGGAAAACCACACAGACCATTTCTCCTGAAACAGTCCCATTTTATGCCATTGTCCCGGAAAAACTATCAGTAGCTCTTCCTTTCACTCTCAGAAATGTCCTGACTTGGACTTTAAACGCTCACTCTTCGGCACGTCTCCACATGTCAATGTGCGTTTCAATAGAGAGCTTTTGAAAATACACAGATAAGCTTGCTCTCTCTTCTAAAGACTTTCCTTCAGAGAGAGAGATATATATATAGCTAGTTAGGTATGGAAAGTTATTTTTCACTATTTTGAGTTAACAAATTTGCTTTTCCATATCCTTTTTCCAAAACAAAAAACAGTTGCTTTCGTACTGAAAGCCTTCTGCTTAGCCCAGGCAGTTTTGATTGACTTCACTTTCCTAGGCACTCCCTGTCCACCCTGCAAGGCCTGGGTGTCAGTTCTTACTCTTCATCTTGCTTGGCCTGTCAACAGTGCTTTTTGCGACTGAGTTTTAACTTTGTTTTGAAATATGAAATATACAAAGATGTGTATAGATGGATAGGGATGTATTCATCTATCTATATAAATATAGATAATACCTTTAAGAAAATTAATAATAGTAATGATGAAATAAATATCCATCCACTCAGCATTTGGGTGGTTTACCTCCTTTTTTGTTTCTTACGCACAACATTGCTATCAATATTCTTGTACTGTTTTCCCAGGACACATGTGGAAGAGTTTCTCTGAGGTCTGTCTGTAGGACAGAAATTACTGGGTTCAGAGATGCACAGGAGCCTGGTCAGTCTTCATATGCAGAGGTTTTCATTGTTCCTCATCTGAGTAACGTTCTGCTTTGGTAGCTGGGACGTGCTCTGGTTTTAATTTGCATTTTCCTAATTGCACATGGAGGTCAGTATCTTCATGCATATGTTGGCCTGTTTGCCGTTTCCCATTCTGTGAAATGTCTGCCTTTTCTTCTTCCCTTTTTTCCACTGCTTAGTCTTTTACTTTTTCTCTCACTTGTCTTATAAAAATTTTCACAGTTTCAGAAAAGGTCAGAATAGTACAGTGAATTTCTCTGTATCCACCTAGATTACACAGTATTTTACCATGTTATTTTTACTCAATCATTTGAAAATAAAAGATGATCAGTATATCTCCCCCTAAATACTTTAGCATCTGTCTCCTAAGAATATTCTCCAGTGTAACCTGAATGTCATTATCACACCTGAATACTAACCTTTGTAGCTCTCCCTGTGTGTGTGGCCATCATTTGCAATATTGTTTTTCGGGGAAACTGTGTGTCAGTTTTCAAGTAAACGTGTATAATATTTATAAGCACAGAAAACGTACATAATAAACGCTGATTAAACCAATAAATGTTAGAAAAACACCTCAAACAACATATTTGTAAATTTAAAACTGCTTGCAGTTTAAGTTTTGGGGTTTGTTTTTTTTTTTGCAGTTTAAGTTCTGATTTTAGTGACATCTTAGGGACATGGGTTTGATCCCTGGGTCGGGAAAATCCCCTGGAGAAGGAAATGGCAACCCACTCCAGTATTGCCTGGAGAATCCCGTGGACGGAGGAGCCTGGTGGGCTACAGTCCATGGGGTCGAAAAGAGTCGGACACGACTGAGTGACTTCACTTCACTTCACTTCGGGACGGGAAAAGTCCAAACTTCTGCTGATAAAAGTCGAATATTACATACAGTGAAACAAAAATACAATTTAGTCTTTAAAAAGTAAATTTCTGATTTCCTAGAAAAGCTGTCCTCCATTCCTAGGAAAGAACGGCCTGGCATCGAGGCTTGTCTGCGTTCTGGCCGAGTGTACGCTCTGCAGTGCGCGAGGAGAGCTTTTGCAGTGATGACTTACTTGTGAGGAAAGTGAAGCTGCTCAGTCGTGTCCAACTCTTTGCGACCCCGTGGACTGTAGCCTATCAGGCTCCTCCATCCATGGGGTTTTCCAGGCAAGAGTGCTGGAGTGGATTGCCATTTCCTTCTCCAGGGGATCTTCCCGATCCAGGAATCGAACCCAGGTGTCCCCAGGCAGACGCTTTACCGTCTGAGCCGCCAGGGAAGCCAGCAGAACTTTAATTCAGTGGGTGGATAAGTGCTGTACTTGAAAAAGAGTTATGTGGCTACTGCTGACTCCATCTTCTCCCCAATTTTGTGAAAGGAGCACGTTCTTCTAATTCCATGGCATTTCCATCTTGACCCAAACCACAGTTTCCGTAAGAAAAAAACAGCCATGTGAAGGGAAGGTTGGTTTGCCACAGCATCTCACCGAGCCCGGCGGGCCCCTGTGTGCGTGCAGATGCGGGAGTACACGGTCTTTGAGCCACTTTGCACGCACTCCCTTCTAACTGGAGCTGCCCTCCTGAGCTGGGCATGCGAGTGCTTTGTGAACATGCTCATCTCTCGCTGATGAATGGAAAGGCAGGGCCCTTGGTGATTTCTACATTATGACTTACTCTTCGTGAGAACGCCATTCTTTTCTTGTCCACAGGTTAATCAGTTGAGGAAGACTCTATGATGATTTAAAAGAAGCAGAGGGAAACCATTCTTTAGGATGATCTGAAATTATCAGATCATCCTAAAATATTTCTGCTGCACATAGAATAAAATCAAATAAAAGCTTCACACAGTTCTTAAAGCTAATATTGTGAATGTTCGCAATTCAAACATAATTCAAGCAATTCAACTAATCTGATCTCTAGTGTTCTGTTTTGCATTGTTTATTTAAATCTTTTAAGAATTTGTTAGGGGAAAAAAGTTTAAAATGCTCTTAAAGTTACCCAGCTAAAGTATTTTTCCTTCTTACTATTCAGTTGCGTCAGTCTATTTCAGATGTTAGCAATGTCATTTAAATTTCACAGTGTTAATCGCACATTTGTTCTTCAGCTCGCTCCTAGAACATCGTCATACAAAGCACTGAAGGTTTTTGCTCCTAGTTATATCTAGAATGAGCAGGGTGACAATATACAGCCTTGACGCACTCCTTTTCCTATTTGGAACCAGTCCGTTGTTCCATATCCAGTTCTAACTGTTGCTTTCTGGCCTGCATATAGGTTTCTCAAGAGGCAGGTCAGGTGGTCTGGTATTGCCATCTCTTTCAGAATTTTCCACAGTTTATTGTGATCCACACAGTCAAAGGCTTTGGCATAGTCAGTAAAGCAGAAGTAGATGTTTTTCTGGAACTCTCTTGCTTTTTCGATGATCTGTCAGATGTTGGCAATTTGATCTCTGGTTCCTCTGCCTTTTCTAAAACCAGCTTGAACATCTGGAAGTTCACGGTTCACATATTGCTGAAGCCTGGCTTGGAGAATTTTGAGCATTACTTTACTAGTGTGTGAGATGAGTGCAATTGTGTGGTAGTTTTAGCATTCTTTGGCATTGCCTTTCTTTGGGGTTGGAATAAAAACTGACCTTTTCCAGTCCTGTGGCCACTGCTGAGTTTTCCAAATTTGTTGGCATATTGAGTGCAGCACTTTCACAGCATCATCTTTCAGGATTTGAAACAGCTCAACTGAAATTTCATCACCTCCACTAGCTTTGTTCGTAGTGATGCTTTCTAAGGCCCACTTGACTTCCCATTCCAGGATGTCTGGCTCTAGGTGAGTGATCACACCATTGTGATCTGGACATGGAATGACAGACTGGTTCCAAATAGGAAAAGAAGTACATCAGGGCTGTATATTGTCACCCTGCTTATTTAACTTCTATGCAGAGTACATCATGAGAAATGCTGGGCTAGAGGAAGCACAAGATTGCCTGGAGAAATATCCATAACCTCAGATATGCAGATGATACCACCCTTATGGCAGAAAGTGAAGAGGAACTAAAAAGCTTCTTGATGAAAGTGAAAGTGGAGAGTGAAAAAGTTGGCTTAAAGGTCAACATTCAGAAAAGGAAGATCATGGCATCTGGTCCCATCACTTCATGGGAAATAGATGGAGAAACAGTGGAAACAGTGTCAGACTTTATTTGGGGGGGCTCCAAAATCACTGCAGATGGTGACTGCAGCCATGAAATTAAAAGACGCTTACTCCTTGGAAGAAAAGTTATGACCAACCTAGATAGCATATTCAAAAGCAGAGACATTACTTTGCCGACTAAGGTCCATTTAGTCAAGGCTATGGTTTTTCCAGTGGTCATGTATGGATGTGAGAGTTGGACTGTGAAGAAAGCTGAGCACCGAAGAATTGATGCTTTTGAACTGTGGTGTTGGAGAAGACTCTTGAGAGTCCCTTGGACTGCAAGGAGATCCACCCAGTCCATTCTGAAGGAGATCAGCCCTGGGATTTCTTTGGAAGGAATGATGCTAAAGCTGAAACTCCAGTACTTTGGCCACCTCATGGGAAGAGTTGACTCACTGGAAAAGACTCTGATGCTGAGAGGGATTGGGGGCAGGAGGAGAAGGGGATGACCGAGGATGAGATGGCTGGATGGCATCACTGACTCAATGGACATGAGTCTGAGTGAACTCCGGGAGTTGGTGACGGACAGGGAGGCCTGGCGTGCTGCGATTCATGGGGTCACAAAGAGCCGGACACGACTGAGCGACTGAACTGAACTGGACTGATCTCTAGAATACTTACCTCTTTTAGGAGTTAATGTTTACGTACCAGCAGTAAATTGGAACAACACCCCTGTTCCTATCACAGTGTCTTTCTACTCCGTGGGTTTTGCGGTGACTTCCGTGATCATCTGTCACATCAGCTATGCAGGAGTTCAGGGATACTAAAAGAAGAAAAGAAACTGAAGTAGGCATTTGGATATCTGTGCATCACGGCTGGAAACAAGCATAAGAGCCAAAGCCAAACTTCTGTTATCTATCAGTCAATTGGAACAGCTGTTTTTCAGACATTTCTCCAACCAAACCCTACAAGGTCAGTCCATAAAAGCAGCGCTGCACGTCGTGAAGGGGGAAGGATGCCGTGGATCCACGATGAGACCGCAGATCTCCTCACGGGAATCTTCGAGTTTCCCCTTGATTTGATTAGTTTGAATTTTATTTGGCCATTTAGCCCGATATTATAAAGAGAAATCAAATAAAGTTAGAAATCTAAGGTCATAAATTCTTGTAAATAAACTCAATTCCTATTTCTGAAAACTGTTTACCAAACTTTAATTTTTTTTCCAGTTTGAAAGACATTTAACTAGTTAAATGTGGTTGGAAAAAGCCTTGGGTTAGTAGTTAAGCGTGAGAGCATAATACTGTCTTCTCTGAATTTGAAATGAATAACAATTGAGATGTTCTACATGTGTTTCCAATTTACCTACTGGTAAAATATACCTTTTTTCATCTATATGCATATTGTTCTCATTTTTCTTTTATTTTTAAGGGGAAGTTTATATTAGATAGTTAAAAGTGGTGATGTGTAATTATTATTAAAGTGTAATTATCACATTTTAACGAAGTATACTCATTAGTGGCCAAAGATAATAAGAGTAGCAGTAGTTGGGCTTTCAGAGACCTTGGTTGCTATGGGCTCTTTCCCAGGTTCTCTTTCACCTTCCAGCGCTGCGATTTTCCGAGTGTCTAGCCAGCTCCTCTGCACTCAGCTGTTCTGTAAAAGAAAACCCCCGTCTGTCCAAGGACTGTGATGCTGCAGACATGCTTCGTAGTCGCTGGTGTGTTCTTTGGACTTTGGGAAGCTTTGTAAATAACCAAGTGCGATTTTTCTTAAAGTCAGGATTTTTCAACCAGAATCCTTTATTCTTTCTTTGTTCTTTTAAACCCAGGTGACTGTGGGGATCATGTTGTCATCATGAACACAAGGCACATTGCCTTTTCTGGAAACAAGTGGGAGCAAAAAGTGTACTCCTCACATACTGGGTAAGATGATGCTTCTGTCCGGGAAGATAGGCAGTGGAAATGTATCACTTTAATATTGTTGACGATATTTAAAGGAGTTCAAGGGAGTTCCCGGGTGGTCCAATGGTTAAGACTCTGCACTTCCGCTGCAGGGGCAGAGGTTCAAACGCGGTCGGGGAACTAAGATCCCGCATGGCACAGCCAAAACACAAAAATAAGAAAACAATTGTGAAAGAAAAAGAAATTTAAGGAAACACTGATTCTGTTCGTGATGTGTGTACGATTTACTCAATCGGAACACCACACAACTGTTCCAGATCCTTGTAACTGCCCGAGGCTGTTGGTTTTCCTGAGCGTATCTGTCACGCTGACCTCTCTGATGTAGATTTCTCTCCTTTAGTCAGTCTTCTCATTTCTTTCTGCTGCTTCTGATTTGTCTTACTGCTGTTTCCAGAAGCGTCTTGAACTTCTAAAAGTGCATGACAGGTTGAAAGAACGGTGAGGAGAGTCCCCAGTTGGAAAGACACCGTTACACCTTCCCACAGCATCCCTGTCAGATTGCAGGTCTGCCTGTCTTTGAATAGTCGCAGTCTCCTAGCTCCTGAGGCAGCCCGTCATTCTGCCTTTGACATGGTCTGGATTTTGGGAAGATCGCAGTGCTGTTAAGTCATCACCTGTCTCTTCAGCTTTCATAGTGGCCTTTTGTTGCTGGTGTTCAGCCGCTCAGTCGTGTCTGACTCTCTACGACCCCATGGACTGCAGCACGCCAGGCCTCCCTGTCCTTCACCATCTCCTGGAGCTTGCTCAAGCTCATGTCCATCGAGCTGGTGATGCCACCGGCCATCTAGTCCTCTGTCCTCCTTTTTTGGACGGTGTGAAACTGTGTCTTCCGCGTGGCCTCCTTCAGGTGACTGGGACAGTGGTCAGCACGCACTACTGATCTGTCTTTTCTCTAAACACGGGTAGTTCGTGCAGCGTCCTTTATGTGGCTTCCCTTCGAAGGTCTCCGTCATACCTCGCTCACTGCTCTCTGGGTGCAGTCATCACTGGCCAGTGCCCTAACTGAGTGACACTCCCCCGGCTGTGTCCTGACGGCTTTCTGGTGCAGGGCGGCCCCTCCCTCTTTCCGGTATGCCGTCTTCTGCTGCGGCCGAAGGCTTCTTCAGGGCTGTGTCGCCGTGTGCTGCGCTGAGTGTGCTGTCGGCTAAAGCTCGCTGGGCCTCTCCACCCCCCCACCTGCCTTCCTGTGTTTCCGCTGCACTTTAATCTGGCTGTAGCACCCTGAGTTTACTCCACGCTGAGTCTCGTCTCCAGCCTTTGAAGATCCTTTGAGACCTGGATTGTTTCAGGAAATGCGTTAGCTAGCCCTCAGTTTCTGGTCGTGCACAAACTTTATTAAGCATAGTTTCTTCAGTATCATGCAAGATACAGTTAGACATTGACCTTTCATTCTTGATCAAAATTATTTTATTTCCAAGTGCACCTTCATCTTAGACAAGCCAGCTTTGAGGTTCCCATCTGTTTCTTTTCGTCTTTTGCCCAAGTAGGTCTTAAATGCTTGGAAAAACACTTTGGCTTCTTGGCCAACCTTTGCCCATTCCTATACTTATACACTTTCATGAAATCTTTAACAAAAATTAATTCACATTCATTTTTAGTCATTTTTACTTTTGGCAAAGTAAAATATGTAAAACAAGTTTTATAAAGTTTAGAGGCAATTGGGAAAGAAATATGAAAATGCAAGATAACCATGTGATAAGGATGGGGAACACATGTACACCCATGGCTGATTCATGTCAATGTATGGGAAAACCACTACCATATTGTAAAGTAAGTAGCCTCCAGTTAAATAAAAGAAAAAAAAATAAACGTTAACTCCTTCACACACACACACAAAATAACCATGTGATAAAAGCATAAAGTATTTTCTTCCCAGAGAGAAAGAATGCTGCTACTAAGTCGCTTCAGTCGTGTCCAACTCTGTGCAACCCCAGAGACGGGAGCCTACCAGGCTGCCCCATCCCTGGGATTCTCCAGGCAAGAACACTGGAGTGGGTTGCCATTTCCTTCTCCGAGAGAAAGAATAGAGGACAATTATTTCTTGTTCTGAGGGTGAAACTCCATGAAACAAATGAAAGAGTATCATTTTGAAAATTACCCATTTTTCTCAGCATACTTCTAAATTTGCTTTCTTAAATTTTATTCCTAAAACGTGGTTCTCTAAATCCTCTGCAAAATGTTTTTAAGTGTTGAAAGAAACCTGTAAAAGGAATCATATTTAGATAACTTTACGTTTCCCTTGCAGAGTCTGCTGTCTTCATGTTTTCTTTTTCGCTTCCTTGAAAATCATCCAGGCTTTTACTCATCCATTCAGTGTGATAAAGTCTTACATCTGCACATTGGTTTTGCTTTAAATCTCTTAAGCACTGTCACAAACACTTTCCTGCTCGACTCTCATAAAATCTTGAGAAGTAGATGGGGCAGATGCTAGCATTTTTCTTATCTGAGCAAACCCATAAATAAAGAGATGAAATGAGTTGCTTCATATTACACTGGTTGCTGTTGGCCAAACCTTGATCCCAGACCTGGGCCTGGGGTGTTCAGGTTACTAAGATCTCTATCCCAAATTTTCTTTAAATCTCCATGTATGATTTTGATCTGAACACAATGAAATATTTTGTTACTTAGAAGCGGCATATGACTCGCTGGTAATAGGAAATAGGAGCACGACCCGTTTGGAGTATTAACTTGCCTTCAGAACCAAGTAGTCTATGCCTGTTTTCCCTAGACCCGACCCCTAGCTTGTTCACTTTGCCCGATTTTTTCAGGGAACGTTAAACACATTTTGGCACTGTTTTGTTTTCCCTTCATTCAAGCAGAAATAAGCAATTGTGAATGTTTGAATGATGAATGAATGAACTTAAATTCCAATAGAAACGTAGTTAGCCAGGGGCCTCCGCGGTGATGCAGTGGATAAGAATCCGCCCTCCAGTGCGAGGGACACGGGCCTCGCCGTTGATCAGGAAGATCCCACACGCCTGGGGCGGCTGCTGAGCCCACGCCGTAGAGCCTGCTGCTGCACGGAAGCCTGCGCGCCGGGGTCCGCGCTCCGCGGCAAGCGCAGCCGCCGCCGTGAGAGCCCGCGCGCCGGAGCAGCGCCGCCGCGCGTGCCGCCACCGGAGCACCCGCCTGGAGCAGGGAGGACCGAGCGGGCAGCCTTTGCCTCCAGGGCACCGCCCCAGCCCAGCGGTCGAGCCCGGTCTCCTGCATTACCGGCGGAGTCTCCACCAGCCAGGCCCCCAGGGAAGCCCAGTGACGACCCAGCACAGCCAACAGATTGATTATTTTAAAAATGGTTAGCAAGGAATTTCTAAGATGTGGAACTTTTTATGAATTTCAGTTCAGTCGCTCAGTCGTGTCCGATTTTTTGTGACCGCATTGACCGCAGCCCGCCAGGCCTCCCTGTCCATCACCAACCCGCAGAGTATACTCAGACTCATGCCCATTGAGTCAGTGATGCCATCCAACCATCTCATCCTCTGTCGTCCCCTTCTCCCGTGTTCAGTCTTTCCCAGCATCGGGGTCTTTTCCAAGGAGTCATTTCTTCGCATCAGGTGGCCAAAGTATAGGAGTTTTAGCTTCGCATCAATCCTTCCAGTGAATATTCAGGACTGGTTTCCTTTATGATTGACTGGTTTTATAAAATAATGATTCCTAAATTTGACCACTTAATAGCATTTCATATAGCATGGTTACGGCTTAATTTTTAAGACATGATGCGTAGTGTAGTTCCCAGAAGCAAGTGTGTGTGTGAGTCGCTCAGTCGTGTCTGACTCTGCGACCCCATGGACTGTATCCCGCCAGGCTCCTCTGTCCATGGGATCCTCCAGGCAAGAACACTGGAGTGGGTTGCTGTTTCCTCCTCCAGGAGAAGCAAATGTACTTTCATAATAAAAAGGTTTCATATTATAAGAGAATATTCATTTCAAGGATACTGTCCATCGCCTGCTCCCAGTTTTAATGTGTTCGTTTCTTTCAATAGCTACCCAGGTGGATTTAAACAAGTGACAGCTGCTCAGCTTCACCGGAAGGATCCAGTAGCAGTGAGTGCATTGCATTTTTTATTATTATTTATCATTTGTGGCAAGACTGGTTCAGAACCTGGGTTTCCAGTCTTCCTTCTCTTCTAACAGAGCTAGCATTCAGGGCTGAGTTCTTCACTGTATCATACAAGTTTTGATAAGTATCAGTAATATTTCATCATCATTCAGTTCTCTATCTTTTCTAATTTAATATACTTTGCATTTAGTCATAGAATTTTGATGCTTTTCTTTTTAATTTCCTGACATCTGCATGATCACCTAGAATATATGATTGCTGAAAATGTTTTGGGGAGACAGATGCATGTGTGCGTATATGTTTATATTTTAATTATATCAAACATGCTAGATATGTTCTTCCAGTCTTACACTCTATTTTTGTTATTCACTTTATTATCTTGAAGAGCTATGTTTAAATCTCAGTTATGGATTTATTGATGTTTCCTTATAGTTCTGTCAGTTTTTTCCCTTGTATGTTTTGAAGATTTAGGGTTAGATAAATTTAAGTTTGGAATTGTAATCTTCCTGAAGAATCGATCGGGGTATGTACTGACTTTATCTCCAATAGTGCTTTTTAACTTATAGTGTATTCTTTTTATACATTGATATAGCTGAATCAACCTGTTCTATTTCGATGCCTCATATGTCATTTTATAGTTTATTTCTAACTTTACTGAGCTAGATTTTATCTTCTTAATTGGAGGATGCCTGCGAGCTAGATCCCACCTTCCTAATTGGAGGATGACTGTGAGCTCGCTCCCACCTCCCTAATTGGAGGATGCCTGCTTCTCAGCACTGTGGTGGCTTCTGCCACGCGTCTCCGTGAGTCAGTCGTAGCTGCCTGTATCCCCTGCTTGAGCCCCGTCAGCCCCACCCTGCCCCCTCGGCCATCACCGAGCCCTGAGCTGGGCTCCCTGTGTTGACAGCAGGTTCCCCCCAGCTGTCTGATCACACACGCCTGCCAGTGCAGGAGGCGCAGGTTTGGCCCCGGGGTGGGGAAGAGCCCCTGGAGAACCAAACGGCAACCCACTCCAGTGTTCTTACCCAAGGCATCCCATGGACAGGGGGGCCTGGCGGGCAGCCGTTCACGGGGTCACAGAGAGTCGGGCTTGACTCAGCGACTGAGGAGCGGGCTGCATGCGTCGGTGCCCCTTTCTGAGTCCGTCCCTCTCTGCTTCCCCCGCTGTGTCCACAAGTTGAGCTGGTATTATTTCCCTTCTCCTCCCCTTCTTGCTTGCTCTTGGATTGATTTGAGTTCATTTATTAGAAAGTGAAAGTGTTAATATGGACTGCATATAATACTAGTAAAAAGTCGTTGTTAGGGCCACTGCTAATATATACCATAACTTTTACAACAAATTATAGTTTTAATACTTTATGAATGTTTTTAAATGTCTTTAAAACTAGTTTCTAGTTTGTTCAGGTATGCTAAATATACACCAGAGGGCAGTATAATCCAACTTTTGATGTTAAGAATTTGGCTTTGGATAGCATTTGTAGAAATTGTTTCAGACTATTTTTTATAAACAGATTGAAATGCATTATGAAATATTTGATGATAGCTTTAAGTCTTGATTTTGACTGTGTTTTTAAAAAAATGGTTTCCTTAGGAAGAGGTCAGTTACTTTACCACCAATTCAAACGCTCAGTGTTTTTCGGGAATAAAGTACATTGATTAATACGTTTAAATAGTAGGTTTTAAAATACTTTTCAATATCTTTTTGAAATTACATGGCAGATCTTTATTTCTAAACTCAAATAAGTGTATTGATTCAGCCCTTTCTTTATACCCTTTCTTCACCTGTCCTACATTTTAGTTTCCTTAAGAGTGTCTTGTGTTCTCGCATTTTTCCTCTAATACGGTTCCTTTCTCATATGCATTCCCTCTCCTACAGCTTATAAAGGTATCTTTTGTGAAGCAGCCGTCACATGCCCTGGGTCCAGATTCAGTTAGGAGGGTCTTTACATTCATTAGCCCCGCCTCGCTCTGTCTCTCTCTCTCTCTCTCTCTGAGCCCATTAGCCCCGCCTCGCTCTGTCTCTCTCTCTCTCTCTCTCTGAGCCCATTAGCCCTGCCTCGTTCTCTCTTTCTCTCTCTGAGCCCATTAGCCCCGCCTCGCTCTGTCTCTCTCTCTCTCTCTCTGAGCCCATTAGCCCCGCCTCGTTCTGTCTCTCTGAGCTCCTCTGAGCCCATTAGCCCCGCCTCGCTCTGTCTCTCTCTCTCTCTCTCTCTGAGCCCATTAGCCCTGCCTCGTTCTCTCTCTCTCTCTCTGAGCCCATTAGCCCCGCCTCGCTCTGTCTCTCTCTCTCTCTCTCTCTGAGCCCATTAGCCCTGCCTCGTTCTCTCTCTCTCTCTCAGAGCCCGCGCTCCCGTCGGTGTGGCTGAAATCGCTCCACCGCGTGTTCGCGTCGCGCCACGCCTATGTTTCGGCCCGTGTGTTTGTGCGTCTGTCGTCTTTTTTTCTCACCTGGCAGCTGGTAGCCTTTTCATACTTTACAGCTTTCTCTAGTTTGTTATGTTTGCATTTTTCAAATAAGGGATATTTTTAAGATACCAATTTGTTAATTCAAGTAAATGAAACTAATTGTTTTAAGAACATGAAAACCAAATGCCAAGAAGCTGTGCTAGTGTAGTAAACCGGCTGTTAGGACGGTGCTCACAAGATGCAGTGACTTGCTAGTCCAGACAGGTTGCTTAGTCTTAACATTGTCACTTTCTACTAAAGACTTTTAAAACATTGAAAATCTTAAAGACTGATATCAGTGCTGCAGCACTGACAGAAGTTTCTGCTCTGGTGAAAGCGTGGTCTGCACTGTTGAATACAGTGACCACGAGTCACCTGCGGCAGGTTGGCCACTTGAAATGCAGCTCATGTAATTCAGGCACTGAATTTCTAATTGCTTTTAGTTTTAACAGTATAAAGTCTCTAGGATATAAAGCCTTAGCAGCACTAACATAGAAAACAGATGGGAAATATACGTGGGGTGGCGTTAGCATTTGTACATATTGAGGCTTTGTAGTCTGATTTGATGAGAAAATAAAAGGATAAGGGAACCCTCTGCAGTGCAGTCCCATTGTAACACGTACTGTGTCAATGGGATTAGTTTAATACATGCCGGATTATGTCCTTGAAATATGAGTGCAGAGGAAGAAAGTCAGCTTGCCTCTCCGGATGTCTCTCAGTCGTTTCATGCAGCTCATGCAGTGTGTCTGCGCACACTACATACACGCCAGGAGGCCCACGGGAGGTTACAGAGCACAGGCTGACACGCACGCAGAGCCGCACCCAGGGCAGCGCTGAGGACGCCTCGGACTCCCCTGGTGGGCTCGTGTGTACGAACCCGGATGCCAGCGCAGGGGCCTTGGGTTCCATCCCTGGGCAGGGAGACCCCACGTGCCATGGGGCAGCTCAGCCCGTGCGCCACGGCTGCAGAGCCCACAGGCCCTGGAGCCTGCTCTCTGCACCAGGAGGAGCCAGTGCCGCAGGCCCAGAAGCCGCTGCTCGTCTCAGCTGGAGCGAGCGCGAGCGCCGCGGCGGAGACCTGGCACAGCCTGAAAGAGGGCTTAAGCAGCAGGCAAACCGTGATGGTGACCCAGCAGGCAGGAAAGCGAGTCACAGGGAGCGTAGTGTGCCCTCTTGGGAGCGGGTATGACAAGGGTGAGGGGGCCTGGTCTTCCTGATAAGTGACAGAGAGAAACACATTGTTAAGTGTGTGCGTGTGTGATGTGTCTGTCCTGGGAGTAGGCCTCCCTGGTTTGAATTCCAGTAGGGTGGGTTCTGTACCCTCACTGAGTCTGTTTCCTCCTCTGTGAAGTGGCACTTAGTAACATAAACAAGGTAACAGATCTAATGCAGTGGCCCCTGGACACGTGTGAGTTCTCAGTGAACTCCCACCGTTCCCTTTGTTCTGGATTTGTGACTTAGAGTCCGCCTCATGATGGTGCGGTCCGGCTGAGTTCATTCACTGGCAGTCTCCTGATCACGCACCTCGGGAAATGGGATTAAACCTCCCTAGGATCTGCTGTGGGAGAAGGCAGTGGCACCCCACTCCAGTACTCTTGCCTGGAAAATCCCATGGACAGAGGAGCCTGGTGGGCTGCAGTCCATGGGGTTGCTAAGAGTCAGACACGACTGAGCAACTTCCCTTTCACTTTTCACTTTCATGCACTGGAGAAGGAGATGGCAACCCACTCCAGTGCTCTTGCCTGGAAAATCCCATGGACTGAGGAGCCTGGTGGGCTGCAGTCCATGGGGTTGCGAAGAGTCGGACAGACTGAGCGACTTCACTTTGACTTTTCACTTTCATGCATTGGAGAAGGAAATGGCAACCCACTCCAGTGTTCTTGCCTGGAGAATCCCAGGGACGGGGGAGCCTGATGGGCTGCCGTCTATGGGGTCACACAGAGTCAGACACGACTGAAGCGACTTAGCAGGATCTGCTGTAACCTGGATGTAATAGATTATTTGGGCCACAAGCTCTTGTATAAGCTCAGAGAATTTCTTATTCCATCTAAAATCAACGCATACACAGGTTTTCTTAATGTCTTCCTTTTTTTCCCCCTTTTTCTAAATACAGATAAACAGATTTAAAAGAAGATGGTAATGTACAAAATAACAGAAGTTCTTTTTTATTGTGGCCACGTATTGCTTGGGTTTCAGTTTTGTTCCTTTCATATTCACAGAGTCTTAGCCCGCTGCTCTTCCTCACATCTCTTACTGTGTTTATATTCCCATCGCGTGGTTCTTACTGAGTGCTCCGTGTATCCGTTTTTCAGATTGTAAAGCTAGCTATTTATGGCATGCTGCCAAAAAACCTTCACAGAAGAACTCTGATGAAGAGGTTGCACCTTTTCCCAGATGAAGTAAGTCCTCGAAGATCCTTTATTAAATTTTTAATTAAATATTTTCTCATTTTAAAATAATTGTTTTGTTTTCAGTAATTTTATGTCGACTTTTGAAGTATTTTTTTGCCTTTTATAGTAACTACACTACAAAAACAATTGCTTCTGTTTTAAATCATAAAGTGAACCATCATCAAACTAAAAATCAAAAGTCTAAGATCCATATTTTCATTTTAATAGCTACTTTTTTAGAACAAGGAGCTATACTCAGAGCCCCGTTTAACTGAGGGTTCTCATAGGGAATTTCATGAACTACAGAGAAGTATGAATTCAGTGTGCTCTTTTGTGACCTGTCTAGCTTCTATGAATCATAGACAAATAGCTTGGCTTTGATTGCTAATTATTTCCCATGATATAACTTCAGAGTCCTTGTTCCTACTCAGAACTTGTTCAGCTAAAAAGAACTTGAAAATAGACAGTTTTATTCCTGACTATTATACTGGTATGAGTACTTAGCTCTTCTCTCCAGTATAATATAAACACTAGAAGTTCTATAGAAAATCGTTGAGTCCAGGCTCTAGACTCAGACTGTCTGGGTTTGAATACATGTCCCTCCATTTACTGACTTCGTGGCCATTATTATCTGTTTTCTCGTCGGTGAAATGGGTGTAGTAATTGCACCTGCGTCATAAGATTGTGTAAGAATTAGATGAAACAACACTGTTTAGGTACTTAGACCAGGCCCTGGAATAGTAAGTACTAGTCGGTATCAATATTACGGGTTATAATTGTCCTTATAGTTCCTAGTAAAAGAATAATATAGAATTCATTCCAGAATATCAAGTTCTATCAGCTATTCAAGGCACTTGTAGGTTCTATTGTTAGCTTAAATAATGCATAAGTAAATTATTCAGACTTTTACCGAAGTGGTAATTGGTAGCTTTGCTTTGCATGAATGAGTAGAATAATTTCCCCCGCTCGTTTTACCTGTGAGGTAACAAGCGTGGGAGTAGTATCATCATGTAAGGATAAATGACCTTGGGCATGCAATTGAAAGAACTTTAAACCTGTTTCTGACTGTACTTTCACTTATTTTTAGCAACCATGATTTCTAAAAGGGACAAAGAAAACAATAATGTCATTTTTCCCAGTTATCAAGGTAGATGGGTTTTGGTGTAAATTACTCAAATGAATAAATGAGCCCATTTCCCCAAAAATGGATTTTGCTAAATTTTCAAAAGCTTGAAACACACTTTACCGTCGTGGCCACGAGGAAACGGGCGCTCAGACACTGTGGGCAGCAGTGCGAAGCGGCGCAGCCCACGAGGACTCCAGGGGCAAGGCGGCAGGTAACACAGACATACGTGAGGAGGTTCCTGCTTGGTCCAGCAGCCTCGTTCTACAGCAGGCTGCCCCGAAGAGGCACATAGACAAGATTACTGTTTCCATACTATCCGTAATAGTAATGGACATAAACAAACGCTTGTGCATAGGAAATTGGCTAAGTTATGCTACATCTGTTTGGTTGAGTCGCGCAATTATACAAAAAGGAATGCCAGATACCATTGTGACTTGGTAAGTAATGCTTTCCAAGATACATTATTAAGTGAGAAAGAGCAAGGTGGAAAAGGATATAGGTAGCATACTACCTTTTGCAGGCCCTTATACATGCGTATGTTCACACACACGTATATCTTTTTGCATAAAGAATCAAGATTTTATATATTAAAAAAATAAATGCCAGTACCAATAGAAGTAAGTAGAACTAGTTCTCAGACTGTGTTTTCTAAGTGCTATTCCATATTAAAAGCAATGTGATTCTTAGAGAAGTGGTTGATGCTAGGTCTGGAACAAAAAAATTTATTTTGGAGTACACACATGTACAAGGTTATTATTTCTGCATTATTCATAATAGCAAAATAATAAGTAACAGAAAGTAAGTCAGTGCTCAAAGAGGGAGAAATATCAGCACACAGAAGGCAACTTGAAGTGGTGCCCACTGAACAAATGCGGGACTGTGAGCCTTGAAATGAATGGGCGTAATGATGGATTACTTTGAGTAGAAAACAGAAATCTATGAGCCCACAATGATAGTCCAAAAATTATTTTTAACTTATTGTAATTTCCCTTCTTTTTCGAGAAGGAAGAGCTCTTCTTTAGAGAAGAATGTCGTCTAAACCATGTAGGAAATAATACTGATTAGAAAACCCACCATCGTCAGAGTGTCGTATACCCACTGAGTTAAACGCCGCAGAACAGGATATTCACAGAGTTTCAAAACACTTCCAACACATGCCACAGAGAACTATTTAAAAAGGGAAAAGATTCTTCTACGTTAAAGCCCTCTGGTCAACCACCACCCGTAACCAAGACATTACATTTATCATCAGTGTGGGATAAACTGATGTTGTACGCCTCCTGCTTCGAATGAGGCACTGAAGACCCAACATAAACTATATAGGGTCCTGCCAGAAATGTTTATCCTGAATCTGATCATGAGGAAACAGCTCAAAAATCCAAAGGAAAGAGGATATTCTGCAACACAGTTGGACTGGCCGCTTCGAAATTAATTTCCTAAGAGACAGATAAACCAGGGAAAGTCTTCCAGTCAAAGGAAACTAGACTAAAGAATGCATCATGCATGTTAAACAGCATAGTAACATAATAGCTGTAGCCTGTGACACTTGACCTTGGGGCAGAAAAAGAAAGCTACATAGGACTTCATTAGACCACTCTGGGGAATTAGAATATGTACTCTGTGTGTGTGTGTGTGTGTGTGTGTGTGTGTGTGTGTGTGTACACACTCACTGTTCAGTTCAGTTCAGTCTCTCAGTCGTGTCCGACTCTTTGTGACCCCATGAATCGCAGCACTCCAGGCCTCCCTGTCCATCACCATCTTCCGGAGTTCACTCAGACTCACATCCATCGAGTCCGTGATGCCATCCAGCCATCTCATCCTCGGTCGCCCCCTTCTCCTCCTGCCCCCAATCCCTCCCAGCATCAGAGTCTTTTCCAATGAGTCAACTCTTCACATTTGGTGGCCAAAGTACTGGAGTTTCAGCTTTAGCATCATTCCTTCCGAAGAAATCCCAGGGTTGATCTCCTTGCATTCCAAGGGACTCTCAAGAGTCTTCTCCAACACCACAGTTCAAACGCATCAATTCTTGGGCGCTCAGCTTTCTTCACAGTCCAACTCTCACATCCATACATGACCACAGGAAAAACCATAGCCTTGACTAGACGGACCTTAGTCGGCAAAGTAATGTCTCTGCTTTTGAATATGCTGTCTAGGTTGGTCATAACTTTTCTTCCAAGGAGTAAGCGTCTTTTAATTCCATGGCTGCAGTCACCATCTGCAGTGATTTTGGAGCCCCCGAAAATAAAGTCTGACACTATTTCCACTGTTTCCCATCTATTTCCCATGAAGTGATGGGACCGGATGCCATGATCTTCGTTTTCTGAATGTTGAGCTTTAAGCCAACTTTTTCACTCTCCACTTTCACTTTCATCAAGAGGCTTTTAGCTCCTCTTCACTTTCTGCCATAAGGGTGGTATCATCTGCATATCTGAGGTGATTGATATTTCTCCCGGCAATCTTGAGTCCAGCTTGTGTTTCTTCCAGTCCAGCGTTTCTCATGATGTACTCTGCATATAAGTTAAATAAGCAGGGTGACAATATACAGCCTTGACGTACTCCTTTTCCTATTTGGAACCAGTCTGTTGTTCCATGGCCAGTTCTAACTTGCTTCCTGACCTGCATACAGATTTCTCAAGAGGCAGGTCAGGTGGTCTGTATTCCCATCTCTTTCAGAATTTTCCACAATTTATTGTGATCCACACAGTCAAAGGCTTTGGCATAGTCAATCAAGCAGAAATAGATGTTTTTCTTGAACTCTTGCTTTTTCAGTGATCCAGCGGATGTTGGCAATTTGATCTCTGGTTCCTTTGCCTTTTCTAAAACCAGCTGGAAAATCAGGGAGTTCTCGTTTCACATATTGTTGAAGCCTGGCTTGGAGAATGTTGAGCATTACTTTCCTAGTGTGTGAGATAAGTGCAGTTGTGCAGTAGTTTGAGCATTCTTTGGCATTGCCTTTCTTTGGGATTGGAATGAAAACTGACCTTTTCCAGTCCTGTGGCCACTGCTGAGTTTTCCAAATTTGCTGGCATATTGAGTGCAGCACTTTCACAGCATCATCTTTCAGGATTTGAAATAGCTCCACTGGAATTCCGTCACCTCCACTAGCTTTGTTAGTAGTGATGCTTTCTAAGGCCCACTTGACTTCCCATTCCAGGATGTCTGGCTCTAGATGAGTGATCACACCATCGTGATTATCTGGGTCATGAAGATCCTTTTTGTATAGTTCTTCTGTGTATTCTTGCCACCTCTTCTTAATATCTTCTGCTTCTGTTAGGTCCAGACCATTTCTGTCCTTTATCGAGCCCATCTTTGCATGAGATGTTCTCTTGGTATCTCTAATTTTCTTGAAGAGCTCTCTAGTCTTTCCCATTCTGTTGTTTTCCTCTATTTCTTTGCATTGATCGCTGAGGAAGGCTTTCTTAGCTCTTCTTGCTATTCTTTGGAACTCTGCATTCAGATGCTTATATCTTTCCTTTCTCCTTTGCTAAGTTGTTTCATCAGTGTTAGTTTTCCTGAACATGAATATGTAATGTGATTACGTCAGAAACAGTTCTTATATTTAGAAGATATATATGCTGAAATATTTAGGGATGAAATATTGGCAGACAACTCTCAAATGGTACAGTCAAAAAGAGTGTTTGGTGTATATGTGCTTATGAATAGATAGAAAGCAATCATGTATTTTAACAATTAGTGAATTTAGGTGAAGGCTAGATGAGTTCACTCATTTTCACAACTTTTCTGTAGATTAGAAATTCTCTTAAAAATTGCATAAACTGGGACTCCCCTGGCAGCCCGGAGGTTAGGACTCTGCCTCCAGAGCCCAGAGCCCGGGATGGATCCCTGGTTGGGGAACTGAGATCCTGCTGGCTGTGAGGCGCGGCCAGGAAACAGGAAAGCATGAAGAGGGAAACCTGTGAATGATCGCCTTCCCCTAGTCCGCCCCCCGCCCCTGGCCCGTGCTTCTGTTTTCTGCTTTTATTCTTTTCCTCATTTCCCTCTTCAGCTAACCACCGGCTCTGCAGAAGGCATCATCACAGAGAGGGAAACTCTGATAACACCCTCAGTTGGCCCGTGAGGGCGCCCTTCCCTGCGTGTGTTAAAGGAGCGCTTCCCCACCTTTCTGCTTCTGCTTCACTCAGCATCTCCATCCCTAACTGCACGCTGGTTTTGGTCCATTCTTTCAGTGGATTCCTTAATAGTGGTGAAATTTGGTAAGCTCATTTCAGTCAAAATTCTGTTCAGTTCAGCAAGCACTTCGCAGAACCCCACTAGGTTCTAAATTCTCTATGCTGAATGAGCAGTTGGCAGTGTTAAAATTGTCTTTGCAAATGTGATCTAAGAATTTTTTTAGTAGTTTTCCAAAGAAGTGTGAAATATTCATACATTTTCATGAATACCAAACTGGCAGGTAGACTTCCTTAGTAAAGATGCAGGAGTAATTAACATCTGATGTGTCTGGGCACCCTTTGCTCATTCTGGTTCTGTGCGCTTACACTTGTGTATTTGAATATGCTGGGCAAGGAGAGGTAAATGGTTTTCAAATGCTTTTCAGTGAAGAAACAATTGTGAGTAATGTTTATTGTGGCTTTATGTATGTTGAGAGTGACCCAGCCTACCCAAACCATAACTTTAAAGTCATTTTAAGTTTAAAAAAAAAAATCTTTAAATTTTTGGCATATTGGGTTTTAGAATCAGCTTACAGTGTAAGAGGTCTGTGATCCTTTGAAACTATTTTTAAATTGTATTTTGATTCTTAAGACGAACTTGAGTAGCGTGTTTGATGCCGTGTGCTTGCCTAGACATTTGACTCCCAATTATGCTATCGCTCTCTGCAGACAAATATATAATTATCCTGTTTTTTGAGAACGGTTAGAAGCACACTAAAACTGAAAAGAGGTAATTATATCTGCAGTCCCTGTGGAAATGCCCATAGGACACTTCTGTATTGGTATCTTGCTGTTCCTTCGATAGCCTCTCCTGAATTAACCTATCATTCAGATCCACAGTGTGATTCCTTTGCCTTACTTCTGTTCCAGGAGCACAATACAAAGGCCAGTTCTTTTGGTTATCCCCGCTCTTCGTCTTAGCATCCCCTGTTTGGTGCAGTTCTCTCAAGATGCCTCTCAAATACATGCTTTACTCTGTGGTCTGCTCTCCGTTTACTCGGGTTCACACTTTTTCACGCTTACCTTTCTTTCCTTTTGTTTTTCTGAACACTCTGGAAGGCACCATGAGTAGAGGCACAGGGTTTCAGCATAGACCAGTGCATGAGTGGCTGGAGGGGGCTTGCTCAGAGCCGCGGGCACTTGTGGAGAAGGGAAGTTGGAGGGGGGAGTGAGCACACTAGTGTGGCTCAGGAGTTAGAGCTGCATCCGGAGAGATTCTTAGCCAAGGAGTAACTTCTTAAAAATCGGAAGCCTTTAGAAGCCATAATCTTTTGATTTTTCTTTCTATATGAGCCCCTAGCACAATTTCTGGTTCACAGAAGGAGTTCAGTAAATGCTTGCTGGCTAAATAACTCGAGGATCCAGCAGATTTTCATTTTTGAAAGGTTTTTTTGGCAAAAACATGAAGCATAAATTGAAAAAGGTTGTGGCACTGGAAGCAATAGGCCTTGTGCAAACAGTCATCAGATGAGACGTTATGGGGGTGACCCAAGGCAGTGCTGCTTTGCTGTTGGAAGGAGGAGGAAAGAATTAAACAATATTCAGAAAAAGTAGAATTTAGTGGCGAGATACTTGTCAAAACTGAAGATGTCTGACTTATCATTAGAAATGTTTGTCAAGATTAAAATATAAAATGTGTTATTGTAAACAGTCTTCTGTTTATTATTTCTTAATACTCACTAAGAATTACTAAGGGCTTCCCTGGTGGCTCAGAGGGTAAAGCATCTGCCTGCAATACAGGGGACTTAGATTTGACCCCTGGGTCAGGAAGATCCCCTTGAGAAGAGAATGGCTACCCGCTCCAGTGTTCTTGCCTGGAGAATTCCATGGACAGAGGCCCCTGACAGGCTACAGTCTGTGGGATTGCAGAGTCAGACGCAACTAAGTGGCTAACACACTTACACAAGAATTACTAATTAATGACGAAGAGTAGATTTTAAGAAAATTAAGCCTAAATTTTCGTTTTATCTAGGATATACCAGAAGATATTCTTAAGAATTTAACAGAAGAGCTTCCTCAACCACGAAAAGTGCCCAGACGTCTAGATGAGTACACGCAAGAAGAAATAGAGGCTTTTCCGAGAGTTTGGTCTCCGTGAGTCTTTCTTTTCCTTCCCATCTTTGTTTTTATTGTCTTTTTAACCTGAGTTTAGTGTTTCCGATTTCCTTATCCAAATGGTAAGGTCCTTGAAGGTGGGAAGTACAAACTTTTTTCACTCCCTTGGATACTTTTTGCAGCTTTCCCCTACAAATAAACTCTAGCTGTAGATGGTAGAACCAAAAGTCTCAAAGTCTTAAGACTTTGCTAGGTAAGTGCAAGGATGTTCATAGGGGCCTATAAATTATCAGATATTTTGTTTGGGACAGCATAACTTGGATTGATTATAGTCTCTTGAAATGAAACTGAATTGTCTTTACCTAAAACCGAGTAATTCTCCATTTCCGGGGTTGCTTCACTAAGCCAAGAGTGCGATCCAATGAGAGTCATCCGTTCTGGATGCTTTCCAGCCTGCCCAAGTAGAGGACTAAGAGAAGAAACAATGCTCTCCTCCCCCGTGCAGTGTCTCCCGCCTGTGGCCGGAAGCCTGCTCAGGTCTCACACACAACTCCCGTCTCGCCGTCTCTAGGCAGCTTTGCCTGGCTCTTCGTCACCTCCTCAGCTCACGTTCTCCTCCCTTCACAGTGCTGGGCCCTCAGTAGCAGCCTGTGCAGAACTGGCGCCCCTTGTGTGCCGGTTAGCTCTTCCAGGACTTCCTGCTGTCACCTCTGCCTAAACCAGCGTGCCCCTCACCTCCTCCGCGGGGTGACTCTCACCCATTCTTTAGGCATTAGCTCAGACATCTGTCTCCTCGGAGGGGCCTCACCTGAACTGCAGGAGCAGACTGTGCCCCGCCGTCTTTGGCCGCGGCACCTGCCGGGCAGCTCTGTCACTGCGCTTACCTCCTTGAGAGCAAGGGCCGCATCTGCTCATCACTGCAGCCGCAGCAGCCCGAACGGTCCCTCCCATGGCAGGGCTCAGAAAGGCTCACAGGATTTGCACAGGTCTAGAGAGAGCCACACGTTTCCCCCAGGATACTTAACCCGGTGCACTCTGAAGACCTGTGTCTCTCGATTGGCCCTTTGGCCAGGTAGGTTTGTGAAAATTTGTTTTCCCAGAATTAATAGTGTGCCCAGGAATCTAATCCTTGATCTAATCATTGTGTGTGTGTATAATTTCACTCTTGGCACACACAAGTCTTTATTCTGTTTTAAATGTTTTTGACTTTGCTGACTTATTTCAAGGTTCACCTTTATTTATTAAGTATGCAAATAATGAGCAAAATAGTATTATTAGTGATCAGTTATATTAATACTTTCAAATCGCCCTGCACGCTGCTAGATGGCCTGCGTGCGTCGTATGTAATTCTCGCGCCAGTCAGAGAGATGTGCCATTCCTGTGTAAGACTGAGTCGGAGGCCTGGCTAATTGTAGTACAGCCTGAATGTGGAACTAATTCCAATCCTGTGTTCTTTCCACAAAAGCAAACTTTCATTGTGGTTTTCAACAAATATTATTAGCACTCTCTGTTGTGCAAGAGACTGCAGTGAGCAGTAGGACACGCGTGGGATGGATCACCATTGAAGCAGTTACAGACTGCTGCTGAGTTTATACCACGTACTGTATGGCTGATAGACGCCACAGGGGATACAGACGGTGAAACCTCTTAAATGCACCTTCTTTCACCTGCATTGGGTCTTGTTATAAAAGAATGAGTTATTTTACTATATTTAACCTCATGCATTAAACACGCACGTGATTGTGTTTGCTGTCATCCCTCACTAGACTCCATGGGGACCTGTATGTTGTCTGGTTAGCATCGATCACGGTGACTGACTCATCAAGTAGGCACTCAGCAAACACTTACTGAATGAATAAATGAAGAAATAGAGTGTCTTTTTTATCAGGTTTTATAAATGAGGTTAGAAATAATCTTGAGAAGATATGAAGCTATTGATACTTTCATGAAATTTATATTTTAGGAAAAATCATTTTAAGTTGTTCTTAGAGATTTGCATGGTCATTTACTAAAGACATATCCAATCTGCCTTTTCCTAAACTACGTAGAAGTTATATTATTTATCCTTAAAACTCAGCCCACATAAACATAGAACATTTTTCTAGGAAGATGTTAACATTTGTAAAAGTTCTTTAAAGGAGATGTGGAATTTGCCACAATTTAATCCTTAACTTCTAGAAATCATTTATTAGCTTAAATTTACCAGTCTGAAACCTTTTCTTTACTAAAAATTCACAATAAAATAGACTACATGTAACATGGACAACATTTGCTTCAAACGTAATAACTCTGGAAAAAGCAGACTCAGGCACTCGGTTGAAAAAAATGTTTTAATTTGGGGGCCTTACTAAATGTTCATTGCAGAAAATAAAAATACCGTATAAACATAAGCAAGTCACAGCGCCACACTCAGCGTTCCGGTGTGCTTGCCCCCTGGTTCTCCGTGTTAGTTTCTGTGCTGCGTGTGTGTGTTTGAATGTTTTACAAACTTGGGGAATCATGACTTTGTGCGAAATAAGGTGTCACTGCATGTTTTCCCAATTACAAGATTTTTTCCCCACAAGCCATGATCTTCAGTGGCTGTAAGATACGATACCAGTTTTATTCTGTAGATCTAAATAGCTTGCACCTGGTCTTCTCACAGAAACCCTGTCATAATTCTTGCCAAGATGGGAAGGTCTTTTTAGAGACTGAGACACCGAAGGCACTCTTCAGCCGCGTGACCACACACGCGTCACGCCTGTGGCCACGCATGTCGTGCGCGCTCCACAGTGTGCCCTCAGGGAGCCACACCAGCGTGGCGCCGTGACAACCACCCACAGCGAACGGCACGCAGTCAAAGGGCACTGACCCGACTGCTGTTTTCATCGCTAATGTCCTGGCTCATTTAGAACAAGCTAGAAGGTGACCGAGTGCCTTCTTTACCTTAAGGGAAGTAGAAAGGGCTTTTCTAGAATTATTTTAAGGAGACTTTTGGTGAAACTGGGAGCCGCCTGACCCATGTTTCAGTTGTTGTTCTGGGATGGACTTTCCTGCCCCTTCTTCCCATCCAGGCGTCCCTGTGAGCTTTGGTCGGGCGTGGCCTCCCCGCCACTGCCACACGCTGTCTGTTAGCTCTGAAGTGTGCACTCCCTGCAGCTACAGCATCCAGCTGTTAGCCTGTCCAGCAGTTATTCTCCTCAGCATTAGAGCTGACACCAAGTCTGATTTTTTTCTTTAAGTCACGGAATGCTTATGACCAGGAAAAATATATATATATACATTTTTGTATCAACCAAAAACGTATTGCCTACGAAACAGGTGCTCTTAGGTCAGGGCCGTCTGATGGACTTTCCACGTTGATGCGTGGCTGAGCTAGTGCAGTAGCTGCTGGCTTCTGTGACTGGAGTGCTTACACTGTGGCTAGTGTGTCTCAGAACTGAATTTTTGAGTTTATGTAACTTAAGTTTTAGTGGCCTCATGTGGCTTCTTGTTGTTCGGTTGCTAAGTCGTGTCTCTTTTGCGACCCCGTGGAGTGTAGCCCACCAGGCTCCTCTGTCCATGGGATTTCCCGGGCGAGAACACTGGAGGGGGTTGCCACCTCCTTCTCCAGGGGACCTTCCCCACGCCCGTGTCCTGCATTGCAGGCGGGTTCTTGACCACCGAGCCAGCAGGGAGGCCCCTCTTGTGGCTAGTGACTGCTTTAATGGACTGTTTTAGTTGTTTACTACTTAATAAAGTTCAAGTATAAAATAGGATATATGTTAGGATCACGATTAAAATATTTGACACACCATGCAATCCTTCAAAATGGGATTCCCCATTACTAAGGGATTGGCTTTCATGAGAAGAAAATTTTTTCTCCTTTTAGAGAAGGAACCAACTTAAAATATGCTTTTGTTCCACCCCAAATAGCTAAGGCAAGAATATAATCTTCCTTTAGAGTATAGTAATTGGAAATTATTCAAGATAGATATGACAGGTAACCTGCAGAGACTTCACTGGAACGAATGTCCCTAGATTGCACCATAAATAAATAGACATGACAATAGCTAGCTCTGGTTTCTGTTTCCCTAGCAATAAAACCTAACACATTTATAGTATAAGAATGCACACTTTGTAATTGCAACTATCATGAGCTTTTGGTTCAGTGTGAGCTCTTCAGCTTTTCTGTTAGAGATGGAAATCTTCTGAGCAGCAATAACAGTTGTCAGACTAAGCTTTGGATGACCTTGAAACCAAGTCACCCGGTAGGTGACTAACAAAATTGTATTAATTGAATAGCTAATCATTTTAAATCACTTAAAAAGTTACATTCCCTCAGGGCTAACTTCAGCATACTCTAGATTTTCTTATGCTGGTTGTTTATTTTTAAAACAATGGTATACAAGATGGAAAGAAACTGATATTTATGAGGAAACTCTAAATGTGTCGCATGACCAAAGCCATTTTCCCAGAGAAGCGTCGTCCATGCACCCCAGTTAGGTCAGTGTATACCCTGGGGTATTAGTGTCTTTACATCTCACGGGTATAGAGACTTCCTGGGTGTATTAGTATCTTACATCTCATGGACATAGGAACTTCCTGGGTGTATTAGTATCTTACATCTCATGGGTATAGAAACTTCCTGGGTGTATTAGTATCTTACATCTCATGGACATAGGAACTTCCTGGGTGTATTAGTATCTTACATCTCACGGGTATAGAAACTTCCTGGGTGTATTAGTATCTTTACACCTCATGGACATAGAAACTTCCTGGGTGTATTAGTATCTTACATCTCATGGGTATAGAAACTGTGTCAGAGAATGTTATGTCAGAGCTCGCTATAGAGATACATTTTGCGTCTCCTTACGCATTCGCCGTATGAACATGGTGATTGTAGGGCGTGCACTTAGAACTTATTTCTCAGGAAAAAATAGCACTGTCTCCTCTCACAGTTCAGTTGCCTGAGACTGTAGCTTTCAAACGGTCAGCTTATTTTAATTGTCAATAATTATTTCCAGGATCATTGAGGTTTTGCCAACATGTTACAAAACCACAACAATCATGGAAATTATAATGCTGTCACTGTAATGGAAATTTTTCATTATGCAGGGTAAAAATAAAACTTGTTTCATTTGAAACTTTTTTAATTTTCAGTTTTTTAAAATTCTGTAGGAGAGCTTTTCTTTGGAAGAAACTAGCTGTAAGGAAAATTTCAGCTTGAATTGCTTCACAGTATCCACAGAATGATGAAACAAAACCAGAAAAGAAATGTGTTTTTTTACTCCTCACCCGTTAAATCCGTCATGCTTTATTTTAAGCATAGCCCCCACCTTTGCAGAGAAGCTAACTGTGGAAAGTCTCAGCCTCTGTGAATGCTTAAAGACAGACTGTGGGATGAGAACCCAGCCCCTGGTCTGACACTGCCCACAGAGCGCCCTCAGAAGCGAGCCTGGGCCGGGGGAGGCTGCCAGGGTGACGGGCCCTGCAGTCGTCTTTGCTGGAAGCAGGGTTAGACTAAGGCAGTTAAACGGTTCGTCCATCCAGCTCTGTAGAAAGGAAGACAGAGCCAGGAGTGAAAGCGCGGCAGAGGGGCCTAGTAAGCATCCCGTCCAGGCAGTAGGCAGTCCTGGAGGAGGCAGGGATGTGAGCTTTCTGCTCGCCCTCCGTGTGAAAGCTGTTCATCCCCCAAATCTGCCCATTAAAAAATAATAATTCCACCTATGGCTTTATGAACATGTGCTTCAGATCAGAGACTTACTTAAGACAGTGGAGAGGAGTTTTACCTTTTCAGAACCCATGAGGAGCTGGTATCTGGGCATCTTCAAGATTTTCCATAACTATGTGCTAGTTCAGTCATGTGGCGTTTTCCTGCAAGATTTAACTTTGCTCCTCTCCACAGTCAGAAGCTATTGGCTGGGCTCAGGGAGCAAGTTCACGTTCCAGCTTTTCCATCATTTCAACCAGCTCAGCATTGGCTCAAACCATAGACCTCAACATTTCCAGTCCTGAATTTTGCTCAAATCAAGCCTTCTAAACTATACTGTTCTTTTGGATAGGAACACATTAGGACTGGTTGCTAAAATAAAAAGCAGTCTCTGTGTAAGAAACCAAAACCAAATCATTTATATTCCCTAGCCAAGAGAGCTGTGTCCTAAAAGTGACAGTTGAGTGCAACAATAATTCCTATTCATTTTGATTGGAAAAAAAATTGATTTTTAAAGAACTCAAACAATCTTTTTTTGTATTGGAGCATAGTTCATAGCTCAGAGGTTAAAGCCTCTGCTTGCAATGCAGGAGACCTGGGTCGGGAAGATCCCCTGGAGGAGGGCATGGCGCCCACTCCAGGGTTCTTGCCTGGAGAATCCACTGGACAAGGAGCCTGGCGGGCTGCAGTCCGCGGGTTGCGGCGTCGGGCACACCTGGGTGAGCACACGCAGCGCAGCGTGTGTGTCAACCCTGGCCTCCTAATTCGCACCCCCTTTCCCCTTTGGTTACCTTAAGTTTGCTTTCCGTGTCTCTTTCCATTTGCAGACAAGTTCATGTGTATCATTTTTAGATTCCAGACGCAAGTGACGCCACGTGACATTTGTCTTTGCTTCGTGTAATAATCTCTAGGTCCGCCCGTGTTGCTGCAGATGGCAGGGTTTCATCCTTTTTACAGCTGAGCAGTGTTCCATTGTGCCTAAAAGTGAGTCTAGTTGCAGAAGCATTCCCATTGGACACCTTCTGCTCAGGCTGGTGGTGCAGTGTCGGTGAGTGAGTCTGGCGCACCGCTGCTCTGCCTGTTGCCTGGACAGCTGGCATCTGCAGTTCAAGGAGTGTGGACTGGGGTCCCAGACTTCCTGGGATGGTTTATTCTAAATAACTCCGTTCTTCCAGTGAAAGTGACTTAAAACTCTGTCAACTTGACCATTTATATCTCTTAGGATTTTCCACTGTCCAGATTTTATCCTAGTCTTTTAACTTTTCTTGGAGTAGGCATTTTACTTATTATTTAGAAGTGAAGAGATATAAAGCCTAAAGGAGAGTAAAATATTTTTGAAATTTATTACACTTAAGTTATACTCAGTTTCATGAATTTACAACAGAAATTTGAATGCTATTTTTCCTTTGGAAAATAAATCCATCATAATGGGATGAATACTATTGTCTCTCTATTTGAACTACAGTATAAACCATGTGTTTTATAGCTTTTTCAATGTATTAAAAAACCAAATGCATTTTTTTCTGCCATTTTACAATGAAAGCTAAAATTTCCAAAAAGACTTCTCCTGAACTCAGAAGATTCCTCCATAGCAGCGTCCCCAGTTTCAGGCGGTGCAGACGTGTCGGTCTCTTCGCGTCCTGTGTTCTGGACGTGAGTGTCCGCGTCTGTGAGAGCATCTGCTCCACTGTAACGAGCGACGGTGTCGTGCTTGTGTAATTTGACACGCGGCAGCTGGTGTTTCCCATAAGGATACGTGTGGTAAGGGATTTGCTAGAGCAAATGGGGAACCATGTGAGCTGTGGTATGAGTTCAGATGCCCAAGCAGTCACAAGCACCATAGGATACTTTCTACAGCTCCCACAGGCCTTTGTGTCTTCATTCGAAAAAAATAATACTATTGTGCAAAGCTGCACTGCTTTTAAAGTCAGTTTTCTGCTGGTGACAGGTATTAAGTTCTAAGTGAGTTGTTGCTGTGAAGCACTGAATACCTATGAATGTTCAGCACACTTTAGAAAATGAATTAAAGAAAGTCTTGCGTAGGCAAATTCTTTGAAGATTCATCAATCTCCCAAGTAAACCCTAAGTGCGTACATGAGAACACCAGACTTTCCGCCTTCTCTTCGGAGTTCAGTGTGTGTCTCCCTCTGTTAAACTCTCTCTAAAGACGGGCTGCGTCTCGCTCTCTGCCGTTTCCAGCGCCCACCGTGGACCTGATGCTCAGGCATCTTGGTTGAAGGAGACTGAATGAGTGGACTCTTACCTCCCTTAAAGAGGAATTGACTTTTAATTCATTGTGTGATGAATTCATATGTTGGTCTTTGTTGTTTATTTAAATATTGCTTAATGCCTCTAGTAAACTAAATTTTCTCTCAACAGTCTGCTTCGGTGCAACTCTGGTGTCCCCAGTTTTGGATACTTTGTATTACATGTATAAAGGAAAGAGCCTGCTAAGTTAAGTTTTATTTCTGTCAATAACTTTCTATTAAGAATTAATAGGTATTAGCTTTTTATAACCAGAGAAGGCAATGGCACCACACTCCAGTACTCTTGCCTGGAAAATCCCATGAGCGGAGGAGCCTTGAAGGCTGCAGTCCATGGGGTCGCTGAGGGTCAGACATGACTGAGCGACTTCACTTTCACTTTTCACTTTCAGGCATTCAGTTCAGTTCAGTTCAGTCGCTCAGTCGTGTCTAACTCTCTGCGACCCCATGAATTGCAGCACGCCAGGCCTCCCTGTCCATCACCATCTCCCGGAGTTCACTCAGACTCACGTCCATCACGTCCATCAAGTCCGTGATGCCATCCAGCCATCTCATCCTCGGTCGTCCCCTTCTCCTCCTGCCCCCAATCCCTCCCAGCATCAGAGTCTTTCCCAATGAGTCAACTCTTCGCATGAGGTGGCCAAAGTACTGGAGTTTCAGCTTTAGCATCATTCCTTCCAAAGAAATCCCAGGGCTGATCTCCTTCAGAATGGACTGGGTGGATCTCCTTGCAGTCCAAAGGACTCTCAAGAGTCTTCTCCAACACCACAGTTTAAAAGCATCAATTCTTCGGTGCTCAGCCTTCTTCACAGTCCAACTCTCACATCCATACATGACCACAGGAAACACCATAGCCTTGACTATACGGACCTTAGTCGGCAAAGTAATGTCTCTGCTTTTGAATATGCTGTCTAGGTTGGTCATAACTTTTCTTCCAAGGAGTAAGCGTCTTTTAATTTCATGGCTGCAGTCACCATCTGCAGTGATTTTGGAGCCCCCAAAAATAAAGTCTGACACTGTTTCCACTGTTTCCCCATCTATTTCCCATGAAGTGATGGGACCAGATGCCATGATCTTTGTTTTCTGAATGTTGAGCTTTAAGCCAACTTTTTCACTGTCCTCTTTCACTTTCATCAAGAGGCTTTTTAGCTTCTCTTCACTTTCTGCCATACGGGTGATGCAATCTGCATATCTGAGCTTATTGATATTTCTCCTGGCAATCTTGATTCCAGCTTGTGCTTCTTCCAGTCCAGCATTTCTCAAGATGTACTCTGCATAGAAGTTAAATAAGCAGGGTGACAATATACAGCCTTGACGTACTCCTTTTCCTTTTTGGAACCAGTCTGTTGTTCCATGTCCACTTCTAACTATTGCTTCCTGACCTGCACACAGATTTCTCAAGAGGCAGGTCAGGTGGTCTGTATTCCCATCTTTTTCAGAATTTTCCACAGTTTATTGTGATCCACACAGTCAAAGGCTTTGGCATAGTCAGTAAAGCAGAAGTAGATGTTTTTCTGGAACTCTCTTGCTTTTTCCATGATCCAGCGGATGTTGGCAGTTTGATCTCTGGTTCCTCTGCCTTTTCTAAAACCAGCTGGAAAATCAGGGAGTTCTCGTTTCACATATTGTTGAAGCCTGGCTTGGAGAATGTTGAGCATTACTTTCCTAGTGTGTGAGATGAGTGCCATTGTGCAGTAGTTTGAGCATTCTTTGGCATTGCCTTTCTTTGGGATTGGAATGAAAACTGACCTTTTCCAGTCCTGTGGCCACTGCTGAGTTTTCCAAATTTGCTGGCATATTGAGTGCAGCACTTTCACAGCATCATCTTTCAGGATTTGAAATAGCTCAACTGGAATTCCATCACCTCCACTAGCTTTGTTCATAGTGATGCTTTCTAAGGCCGACTTGACTTCACTTTCCAAGATGTCTGGCTCTAGATGAGTGATCACACCATCGTGATTATCCGCGTCGTGAAGATCTTTTTTGTATAGTTCTTCCGTGTATTCTTGCCACCTCTTAATATCTTCTGCTTCTGTTAGGTCCAGACCATTTCTGTCCTTTATCGAGCCCATCTTTGCATGAGATGTTTCCTTGGTATCTCTAATTTTCTTGAAGAGATCTCTAGTCTTTCCCATTCTGTTCTTTTCCTCTATTTCTTTGCATTGATCGCTGAAGAAGGCTTTCTTATCTCTTCTTGCTATTCTTTGGAACTCTGCATTCAGAGGCTTATATCTTTCCTTTTCTCCTTTGCTTTTCACCTCTCTTCTTTTCACAGCTATTTGTAAGGCCTCCCCAGACAGCCATTTTGCTTTTTTGCATTTCTTTTCCATGGGGATGGTCTTGATCCCTGTCTCCTGTACAACGTCACAAACCTCATTCCATAGTTCATCAGGCACTCTATCTGTCAGATCTAGGCCCTTAAATCTGTTTCTCACTTCCACTATATAATCATAAGGGATTTGATTTAGGTCATACCTGAATGGTCTAGCGGTTTTCCCTACTTTCTTCAATTTAAGTCTGAATTTGGCAATAAGGAGCTCATGAAGGAAATGGCAACCCACTCCAGTGTTCTTGCCTGGAGAATCCCAGGGATTGGGGGAGCCTGGTGGGCTGCCGTCTATGGGGTCGCACAGAGTCAGACACGACTGAAGTGACTTAGCAGCAGCAGCAGCAGCTTTTTATAACAGCATTTGAAATGTCTCCCAAAGTTTTCCTGAGGTTCTCAACTGTTGTAAAATGAAAGCTGTTATCATTTACAAATTGTTGTTCAGTCCCTAAGTCCTGTCTGACTCTTTGCCACTCCATGGACTGAAATCCTGCAGGCTTCTCTGTCCATGGGCTTCTTCAGGCAAGAGTACTGCAGTGAGTTGCCGTTTCCTCTCCAGGGGATCTTTCTGGACCAGAGATCGAGCCCACGTCTCCTGCATTGGCAGGCGGATTCTGCAGCACCGAGCCACCTGGGAAGCCTTATTTCCAAACGTGTTACCAGTGTGTAATACCAGTTGCTAGTTCAAAACTCCGTGCTTTGTGTTTGCAGTGAAACGGAGAACTATGGCTAATACAGGCTAAATCACCTGCCATCCATTTGGCACAAGGCCAAGCCATTTCATTACAGTTCATTAAGGCTTCAGACAGCATTTAAGTATCTGTAGGCTGAAAAGGAGTATACCAGTTGCCAGACTTCTCGCTTTTAAAAACTACTTAATCTAGTGAGGAGAGCATGCAGACCTAAACGTAAAATAGGGTAAGTATGTGAGCAGCACCTGAGGATTCAGTTCTGATTAGCGTCATGCTGCTGTACATACATTAGCTTTCAAACTGATACAGTTTTAAGAATTTAAAGAACCTTAATACAGTGACATTCACTCAGTTAAAGCTACAGTCAATCTTTCTTTGATGATAGATGTCAAAGGAATTTTAGTATCTAGTCTCTGTAGATGTTACCATAATTTATAGTTAGCCACTGTTGTGTCAGAAAAGCATAAAACTGCCTATTAATAGAGTCCTCTGGTGGGTAAAGAGCCAGAAGGATGCTGTATATCCACTGGGATCACCTCTTGCTCATAAGGAATTGTGTTGTTTTCTGTTGGGCACAGCTTAGCTTTAGAAATTTCTACCGAAAGTGCTTCTTCCGCACCTTTAGTCACATCGTCTGTCTTAGGAATAGCTCTGTGGGAGGTCTGAGGTCCATGGACCAGAACTGCCTCACAGGGGAGCTTGTTAGGAATGCAGAGCCACGACCTTTTACAGACTTAACTGGATCAAAATCTGCGTTTTCACAAGAACCCAAGCGATTCGCATGCCCGCTGAAGTTGGAGGTGCACTCAGGCACATGGCCCTCCCCTCCCATCCTTGTACTGGGCGGCCTGCTTTTGGTGGAAGGGAGTGAGCAGGCCGAGCGTGTTGTATGTGTCCCTGCTTTCCTTTGTGTGGGTGGAGAGAAAGACAGAGCCACACTTAACGCAAACACATCCTTCTTCCCACGGGGGTACCCCCTGAAGCCATGTAGCATTTTTAATTGCCTCCCACATAAGTTGACTTTTCTAGCTCTGCTAACATCTAGACTATCTAGTCCCTTGGCCGTGATGCTGTTCTCCACACCACCCCCACCTCTGAAGCAAATTAACCACCTGCCAAAGATTCTGAAAGAGGAAAGGGCGACTCATGAGCGCAGGGACGTTTTCAAGGCGGTCACTACAGTGACGAGTATCTTAACGCCTTCACAGCACACAGGATGCTGTCCTAATTGCTGGACTTGTAAAATGGATTATATCGGGACCATGCCTTCCGTGATGGGCACACACGAATAGAATGGGGTCCTCTGAGGGACCGCCTTGTCAGCTGTGTGGGGTTGACGACAGTCTTTCTCACTGTGTGGCTAGGAGGGTAACACCAGACCATGCTTGTGGGGGAGTTAGTGTACTTCATGGCCTCTAAGCACCGGCACTGTCATCTACAGAGACACCAAATATTGTTTACGTTCAGAGCAGTGTTGCCTCGTTTACGTAGGGCAAGCGCAGTTTGAGAAACTAATAGAAGCAAGCATGGAGTTCCCTGGCAGTCTCAGGGAAAAGAGCCCTTTCTCAGAAAGGAAGAGTTGTGTAGCGTTTCCCAGAACATGTGATTTTGTGGGTGGGTTTTGCAGGGTTAGTCAAGTCTACCAGGCAGGGAAATGTCAGAGATATTTCAAAGGCAGAAAATACCAAGCGCCCAAGTCCAGTGGAGTGAAAGTTCTTGTCTGGGCAGCAGCAGGGAGGGTCGTGGGGCCAGGACAGACGGGGTGTGAAAGAATGACTCGGAGCAGTTGCCTGGGGCCGTTACAGATGCTCGTTGTGTGTGGACTTCTGAGACCTTTGAATCTGACCGTGGAGAGCTGGTGAAAAGGCTTCCGCTGGGGAGTGGGATAGCAGTCTGTTAGAGGCTTGGGCGCGGCCAGCTGCTGTGGCTGTAGAACTGCAGTCTGGGTTAGAGACGCGGGAGGTCAGGCCTTCAGGCGCTGTGGCCTAGACTGTTAGAGACTCAGATGTCTTTCCCTCTCCCGTTCCTCCTAAACTCCAAATCCTGCTTACTGGCTGCCTGCCGTGTCCAGACAGCATGCGCAAGACCAGGCTCCTTCCCTTCAAACTCTGTTCTGCCCGTATTCCCCTCCTGAAAAAACAGGTAGCACTGCCGTTTCCCGAGTTCCTCCAGCTGAAGACTTACAGTGACCCCTGGAGGGCCTTCTGCAGCAGCCCCTTCCTCTGCGGTCCCTCCGCCCCCTCCTTCCCTCTCTTAAGTCTCACCTGACGGGCCTCGTCTCCATCCTCCGCCCTGTCTCCGCAGGGTCACAGAATCGAGCTTCGTTAGCCCCTTTCCTTCAGGTCACAGTCAAGCACGTTCACCTTACCCGACAGGTCACAGCCTTCGCACATGCTTAGTACTCCACTGAAAGGTACTTTCGTCATCTCGTTGCGAATGAATTGGCTTTTGGTGCGGAAACAACCAGATGGTGGCTGAGCACACTTAATTTTGGGTGGAGCTGTAGAAACTCCTTGTCAGGACGCCTTGTTAGTGTCTTAGGCTTCCTTCCCTTTTTTGATTATGTGAACCAGCTGGATGCGAGAAGAAATTGTTTCTTAAAAGACACTGGTGTCTCTTGACTGGGAGCTTGGACTGTATTGAGTCACGCATGCAAGACTAGAAGGGCACATTTTGGAGCCTCTTCCAGCTGTTGTTTATCAAGTTGTCATTTCCCAGACTTTGGATTCGGTTTTTACATTTGAAAAGAAATTTCAAAAACAGCCACAAAATGCTGCGGTTTCTCTTCTTGTTACAGGACGATGACGGTGAAGCATGTTTGGATAGTTTTAAAGTGTAACGGCGTTCGTTCACTTAGGTACCAGAATCTGCTCTTCCTGTCCGGGCTCTCTGGTCTTCTTTTTTTTTTTTTTTTAATACGCTATAAATGTAGAAAGGGTGAGATAAGTTGTTTCAGGGCAAACAGAGTTCACTTTTTAAAGGAACTCAAACTATCGAATATTTTTACAGCTGTTTCAGAAATATCTATTTAGTTTACTTACTACTAAATTCATTCTGAAAATTCTGCAAGCGTCCAACACCCACAAATACACTACACTACACTACACTACACTACACTATAAAAAATAATGAGACACAAACAGTTCTTACATTTTGTAAGTTCCTTTCCCTCATTTTCTCCATTTTTGAAATTTAACATCTCTCTGAAAATGTTCTTTGTTTTAATTTACTACTAGAAGGAACTGTCAGGTAAGATTAATCCTATAAATACATAAATGAAGGAAAGACCTTATGTATGTATATAGTAAAAGACCATATATATACATATACATACATATATGTAATAAATGTATGTGTAATTAAAGTACCAAAGGACTGGTGTTTATACAATTGTTTTGTATGCTATTATATTAAAATTAAATTTAGTGTAGGATATAATATAAATAGGGAAATTATTTGCTCATTCAGAATATACTGTTATTAGTTAAATCCATATCTTTTTATATAATCCTTTCTATTAAAAGGGCTTTGGGGAAATTGAATTCAGGCTTATTTGTACATACATTCATGTATAGGCACGTAGGAGCTTTTATTTATACTCTCAAAAGAACTTGGAAATGGCCACATAACTATTCTACTTTGCAGTAATTTGGCCTTAATGTTTTTCACCAAAAATTCAGACATAATATTTGGAGATATCTCTTGGTGAACAGTTACTTTCATTTTAAATTGGAAGAATGATCTTCCTGCATCGGGCAGGGGAAAGTGAAATAACGCATCGTTAAGGAAATAAACCCTGGTTTTGTCTTTCAGACCTGAAGACTATCGGCTGTAGGAGAAAGAAAATTCCAGAACATAACGGTGGTGCTTGAAACTCCTTCCTCAGGGCAAGATGGAGCAACAGCTGCCTTCCGACAGGACGCCTGCTCTGGGGGCTGAAAGTTTGTCGGGGAGGGTCGGGCAGGGATATCCCTTCCTTAGGAGATTACAGTAAAATGTCACTTGATAGAATCGTTTGATTCTATAGTGCTATCTGAATGTTGGAAGTAAGAATAAAACTGCCCCTTGCTTAGTTCAGTGTCTCATTCAATGGGGAAAGCAGACCCCAGGTCGCGGCCAGCTGTGATCGCCAAGCGCCGGCAGCGCCGTCCCCTCAGCTCAGCTCCCGGTTCTGGGCGCCCGGGGAGGAGGCCCTCCGCACGTCTCCTTTCAGGGACTGCTGCGTGTGGCCTACCAGCTCAGCAAGGCAGGGCTTGCCTGAGCTCCGCTCACACTGCTTCCCCTTCTGTGTCCCACAGAGCTTGCTGCTCTCCGTGTCTGCTCCCCGAAACCTCACTGCCCCACCTGCGACGCTGTGTGTCCACGAAGCTCCTGCTGGCCCCTCTTCTCCTCTGTCCTGGGTGCTGAGACTGGCCCACTGGAATCCGTGTGTCCAGCAAAGTCTCCTCTGTAAACTCAGCAGCTAAGACCCTGCATTTGGGGATTTTATGGTGGTGTGCCCTAGCCAGTCAAGGGGCGGGTTTCAGACCAGTCCTCCCGCTCATGCAGCAGACACATGCTAGGCCTGATACAGGCGCTGGGAGCAGAAGCCACGTCTTGCCTGCACCTTCACACCCAGTGAAGAGCCCGCCGTCTGCCGCGGGCGGAAAGGAGCTGGGGCCGACCCGCGCGTGCATACCTGCGCCTGGCAGTAGGTGCAGAAGTGACTGTGAGCCGTGACTGGCGTCCCCCTGGGGGACACGGTAACGGTAAACACAAAGCATCGCTGTTAAGCACCTTTAACGGGCAGAACACAGCTGCTTGATATAAAATTAATTCCTACATCAAGCAGTACTGTACACGAGACTCCCTCCCCATTAAAGATGGGCCCGAGACAGTGGCAGTGAATGATCCGACCGCGTCACAGGCCTGCTGGTGCGATCGGGCCTTGAGTCCAGGCAGCCCGGCTCGGGAGGCATGGGCTTAGCCACCACTAGAGGCGGAGAAGCAAGCATTTACGTATCACAGATTCAAGAATAAAGCAACCATGGCCTGCCACGAGGAAGTGGCAGTTACTTTCAGACTTTGGGCCAGAAAGAAGCCCCACCCCTTCCTTCAGACGTGTGATGTTGGGTGTGATTCGGTGTGAAAAAGCCCCCAGCTCCTGCTGGAGCAGCTTTCGCAGGGAGGGTTTCTGTATCCCCAAAAGAGGTGTACCTCAAGCACCTAGAGCTATGCCCGGCACATACCCATGGACACGGGCCTGGTGGGCTCCAGTCCTTGGGTCCCAAAGACTCGGACACGACTGGCCACAGACACAGGCCTGTTATAGTGTCAGCCCTGCACTTCCATGGATGCAGAACCAGCGGGTGCAGGGGGCCTCTGATGCCACAGTGCGAAGGACTCGGGTTTTCAGAGTTTGGCACCCACAGGGAGTCCTAGGAACCATTCGCCCACAGATACCAAGGGACCACTGTGTTAAATATTCAACAGGAGCATTGAGACTCACTTGCTGAGTGAGAGCCCATTTGGCCGCGGAGGGGCTGTCAATCCTACAGACCCGTGTAGACCTAAGAGGGCTATGTTGTTGGACTGAATTCCTCCTGCTCTCGAGGGCTCACTCCATTTTGCATTCAGAGTAAAGAGGCTTTTGTACTAAATGGCTTTCAGAAGCAGGAGCTATCAGACTTCCCGGTCCTGCCCATTTGCCATTCCTTGAGAGTTTAACAGCCAGATCTCTGTGTTTCTTCAGAGAACATAAACACAGGGAGCCAAATAAAACTCACAGCTCAGGCAGGGGACCGGGAACTCAAGGGGGCAAGGCAAGCTGAACTGTTAGAATCGTTGCCCATATCAAAATAGGTTGAATAGAAGAAACGAGAACTGAAAAAATAAATGCAAACTCTTCCATGAAGGAAATTCTACTCCAAGCATCATGGGGAGGAAAAGAAAGCTGATAGACATACTCGGTTGCAACATGTGTCTGTCACACGCGTCTGTCACACGCCAATTAGAAGAGAGAAGGAGTCAAGTCACTCAAACCAAAATTCTGTTTGCTCACGTGCAGTTTTTCGCCAGGTGCTAAGTGTCATGCTATTGAGTAACACCAGCTAAGCGTGAAAAGCACCATCCAGCGAACATAATGGCCAGCGGAAGAACAATCCACAACAGCCGTCTCTCTGTTTACCCATGTGATTGCCTGCTATTTCTCTTCAGTAAAGCACGAGTTAGTGTCCTGATTATAAGCAGCAAAGGAAAAGGAAAAACCTTAAGTACTGTGGAGTTTTGAAGGGAGAGAAAATGTATTTTGCAACAGCCAGAGGGTATAAAGTAATCACATTAACAAACACAGAGACAACACTTAAGAGCTTGATCAAGTTTCCAATAACCGCCTGCTTTCTGGGGAACTGAAAACCAAAAAGCACTCATTTGCAATGGGTTAAGGATAACTGCGGTTTCCCAGGTGGCTCAATCCGCCAACCAATGCAAGAGACTCAAGAGACGTTGGGAAGATCCCCTGGAGAGGGCATGGAAACCCACTCCAGTGTTCTAGCCTGCAAAATCCCCATGGACGGAGGAGCCTGGTGGGCTGCAGTCCATGGAGTCATGAGTGGGGCACGACGGAGCACACAGGCTAGCTAGCCTCCTGCGGCAGGAGAGCAAGCGTGTCCCCCGAGCTCAGCCGGGATCCTGCAGACGCGTGTCTACGAGAAAGGGCGAGCCACAAAGCCAGGAGAGCTGGGCTTCTGTTTTAAGCCAGTTCAGGGGAACGAGAAATAGAGCGATAAGCCACAGATACCAGTGTCTGGTTTCCCATTTAGCTCGGAAAACTAGTGTTCCTCCCAGCTCTCCTCCATGGTTCAAACGCCACAACTGTCTGCTATCAACACCTCCACCGAGCAAGCTTCATGTCTTATCCAAATAGCAGTCTATGTTTACTGTAATTTTTTTTTAAAACTAGGAACTTGTGATGTTTAAAATTCTGAGAGTTTTCTTGTATCACAAGATGGGGTAAGGTTTGAGATTTCTGCCTCAAATCTGTTTTCCCATAAGTCCGTAACACATCAGGCAGGGATTAGTTCACAGGACTGCGTATGCCACTTCATAGTATAGACAGCAGTGCTCACATATAAATCCTGGTTTAGCACAGCCTTTCATCAAGCAGACTCTTCTTCCAGGGTGGGTCCTAAGAGGTCACACTTGCCCGACTCCAGAAAAGGGGGCCAAATGGGAGAGACTGTGCTCAAGTCTGGCGTCACCTCCTTGTCATGCCTGGGTCCTCGTAGGGTGCAGCTCGCTGTAAGGCCTCCTGAATGGGTGTACTGATGCCCTTGACACAGCCAGCCCTCCTCTCCAGGCCTGGGGGATCCCGGAGTTCCATCAGGACCAGGGGGCCAAGACAGAGCTAAGGACTAACGCAGGTCGTTAAAGCCGTTCTCTACCCAGAACGCAAGGCTCTCCTTTCTCCGCCTGCTTCCTCCTCTAAATCGACAAAGCGAATGCAAGAGCTGTGGTCAGCGAGACTGATGAATAAGGTCTCCACGCGAGGCCACAAGCTGGCCCAGGGGCTCGGGTTGGAGTGATGAAGCAATGCTGCCGTCTTTAAAAACAGCTGAGGAGCAGGATTGGTTTTGCTTGCCAGGTTTACCCAAGATGAACGAGGTTTTGAAGAAATACGTGCAGTTATCAGGTTCTCCGCTATTCCTTCCTTCGCTCCGTTCTTGCTGATTTCCTCCTTGGCGGATCCAGACAGGGTCACAATACCTGTGCCCCGCCCCTCTTTTTTCTCCGAGCCTGTATGATTTGCTTCCCTACCTCCTGGACAGGGAGCTTAGTACCACAGTTGGTCAAGAGCAACATTACATGTCCAGGCCTCCAAGCTGGAACTTCTCCCTCTGGCCAGGTAGCAAATCCTGAGCCCTCAAAACCTGAAAGCCCCAGCAGGGATATAGCTGCCAATCTCTACAATGCCAAGTTTGAACTGGATAGAACCCTATTTACGAAGGCATGATGTTTCCAAGACAGACATTAAGATTCCATTTCAACTTAAGGACAGGCTCTTGCAGAGAAATGGTATTCCCTACCCCCACCACCAGCCCTTCTCTCTCTCTGCCCAAAAGTCTAAACTAAAGAGAACTGAGAGGTTTTGCAGCATCACTACTGCTCAGCACTCCTCCTCCAAAAAGAGCCTGAGACCGGCTCTCAGTAAGACAGCTGAGGCCGACTGTCATCGGGCTGGCGGCCAGCAAGGCGTCGGATCCCTTTTCCAACGAGGACAGCGTGAACGGGACCGCAGCGGGGGCTCACTCAGGCCAGGGCCCCTTGGTCCACGAGAAGCTCTGATTTCCGACCAATCTTTATTTCAGGCCTTAACTTTGCTTTCACCGCCCTCACTTTTCAATCCCAAAATTAATACTTGGTAAAACGTTGCAGACAGTGGCTGCCAGCGAGGGTCTTGCTCACGGCACACCTGTGCTTTATAGGTTGGGCTTATGGAGCTCCAACTTGTCGGCCTGTATTAAATCGTGGAGAAGCAACACTTTAACGGTGATGCCATTTTAAAGCATGAAACTGAAAAGGGTTTTTAATATTTAGAGGAAATTCTGAGCATAAAGCCTTTGGGACAAATTCACAAAGTCCAAATAAAATGTTTTTTAAGTTGTTAGAAAAGTATTACGAATTCGTTTATCATTATGCCTTGTTACCAGCGCAGTAGAGAAATCGTGGAGAAATGTAAGTACGTGCGTCCTTCAGAAATTCTGACCTCTAAGTCTGAACCTTGGAAACAGCCGTTAATTAGCCAACTCAATGGTCTGTATCCTTGCGTTTCCCTGGTGGCCCAGATGGTAAAGAATCCGCCTGCAATACAGGAGCGGCAGGCAGATCTCCTGGAGAAGGAGGTGGCACCCCACTCCAGTGTTCTCGCCGGGAGAATCCCATGGACAGAGGCGCCTGGCGGGCTGCAGCCCGAGAGTCGGACACGCCTGAGCGACTAGCACGCGTCTATATTAACACCCGACCAGCTGCTCTGCTGCGTCGTTATTCAGCAGATAATACGTTCCAGAAACTGTTGTGGGTTCTTGAGACACATGCGTGACTAAAGTTTCCTGCTGTCATGGTATGCTGCTGCGATTCATAATAAGAAATACACACTATACATCCCTATAGATCTGATGTGTGTTGGTATATACCTGTACTTACTATGTACCTGATTCACATCTACTAGATAGATAGATATATCTATTCTCTAAACTTATTTTTTAATTGGAGAAAAATCGCTTTACAGGGTTGTGTTGGCTTCTGCTGTGCGACAATGCAAGTCAGCCGCAATTAAACACACAGCCCCTCCCTCTTGAGCCTCCCACTGCTCTAGGCCATCGCAGAGTGCTAGGCTGGGCTGGGAAACACGTATCTATATTCACGTGTGTGTGTCAGTGTATGTGATCGGTCAGCCCATGTCTGACTTCGTAGCCCACCAGGCTTCTCTCCTCTGTCCATGGCATTTTTCAAGGCAGAAATACTGGAGCGGGTTGCCATTTCCTTCTCCAGGGGATCTTCCTGACCCAGGGATCGAAACTGCGTCTCTCGTGGCTCCTGTATTGGCAGGTAGATTCTCTACCCAAATGGCAACCCACTCCAGTGTTCTTGCCTGCAGAATCCCGGGGGCGGCGGGGCCTGGTGGGCTGCCGTCTACGGGGTCGCACAGACATGACTGAAGCGCAGCAGCAGCAGCAGCAGCAGCAGCAGCAGCAGCAGCAGCAGCAGCAGCAGCAGCAGCAGCAGCAGCAGCAGCAGCAGCAGCAGCAGCAGCAGCAGCAGCAGCAGCAGCGCGGCGGGGGCGCGGCGGGGCGCGGCGGGGCGCGGGCGCGGCGGGGGCGCGGCGGGGGCGCGGCGGGGGCGCGGCGGGGGCGGGGCGGGGGCGGGGCGCGGCGGGGCGCGGCGGGGCGGGGGCGCGGCGGGGCGCGGCGGGGCGGGGGCGGGGCGGGGGCGCGGCGGGGCGGGGCGCGGCGGGGCGCGGCGGGGCGGGGCGCGGCGGGGCGGGGCGCGGCGGGGCGGGGCGGGGCGGGGCGGGGCGGGGCGCGGCGGGGCGCGGCGGGGCGGGGCGGGGCGGGGCGGGGCGGGGCGCGGCGGGGCGGGGCGGGGCGGGGCGCGGCGGGGCGCGGCGGGGCGGGGCGCGGCGGGGGCAGGCGGGCAGGCGGGGCGGGGCGCGGCGGTCGCTCAGGCGGGCGGGCGGGCGGGCGCGGTGTCACAGGCGCAGCTGACCGCGCCCCTGGGCCTGGAGTGGCGAGGCTGCGTCTGGGGAAGAAGCCTGTGGCGGCGGGACGGGAGAGGCCGCGGGCGGCCCCCTGACTCAGCCCAGGAGGGGCGAGAGGCGGCACGGCGCCCCCAGGCCCCCTCCGTCTGGCGGCCCCAGGCTCCCAGGAGAGCAGGCGGTCCCGCACCCAGGGCCGAAGCGCCGGGCAGACGAGACGCACACGCGTCTGGCTCCGGCGACTGGAAACCCTCAGGCGCGCTTCACAGGCCGAGAGCGCGTCGCGTGGCCCCTCAGGCAGTCTGGAAATGAGTCTAACCTGTGCTCAGCAAGAAGCGAGCACAGTTCTGTGGGTTTTGCTGTTGTTTTTAATGTTTCGTTTTGTAATCTGGGTATCGCCCGTTAACAGCGTGAGAGTTTGAGCGGACAGCACAGGGCCTCAGCCGAGCACATCCGTGTGTCCCCTCCCGCCCAGGCTGCCGCTGACCCTGAGCAGAGTTCCCTGTGCCGGACAGTGGGTCCCCGTTGGTTCAGTTCAGTTCAGTCGCTCAGTCCTGTCCGACTCTTTGCGACCCCGTGAATCGCAGCAGGCCAGGCCTCCCTGTCCATCAGCAACTCCCGGAGTTCACTCAGACTCAGGACCACCGTTATCCACTTTAAATACAGCTCTGTGAACATGACCAACCTGAACTCCCTAAGTACCCCTCCCCCCCGGAAACCATAAGTTCATTTTCTAAATCCATGAGCCTCTTTCTGCTTTGTAAGCAAGCTCATCTGTATCATTTCTCTTTAGAGTCCGCATATAAAGGACGTCATAGGATATTTCCCCTTTTCTGATTTACTTCACTCAGGGTGACCGTCTCTAGGGCCATCCGTGTTGCTGCCAAGGGCAGTGCAAGAAGAGAAGGTAGTGTTGGCCGAGGCTAGACTGTCTCTCACACAGCAGCCAGCGTGCAGGCGCCGGCAGCGTGCAGGGGGGTGTCGGGTTGCGCCCTGCACCCTGTAAGACCTCCGCCCGGCCCCCATCCCCTGCCTCTCCAAGACTGAAGAAGGAGGCGCCCCCTCCCCCACTGAAGAGCGAGGCAGGGTCAGTGACAGCCGCGTCAGCGCTTTGATGGATCTCACACGTCTGGAGTGGGATCCTGGAGTGGTGCCTGCCGGGATCCAGCCCCAGTGGACGCAGGGTAATTCGAAGTGGGGATGGTGTGGCGAGGAAAAACTTATTTATTTAGAAATATAAGAGAGAGATTAGGAAATAATAGTGTAGTAGGAAATTTTAGTGGAGAAAAGAGGCTGAATAACTTGGTTTACGGGGAAAGCCAATAAAACTTCAGGACAAGAAGTTTGCACTTGTTTGAATAGCAGAGTGTGCCCTGCCTTGGGCTCCCTCTCTCACAGGACTTAAAAGCCGGGGCAAGTAAGTAGACACGGCGAGCCTCCCTGCTCCAGATTAGAATTCAGCCAGAAAATAGAGTAAAGAGGACACGGGGGAAACCAGTCCAGTGACTGGCCCATCCTCTATTGTCCAGAACAGCCTTTTATACCTTTTTTTGTGCATAGAGATCAATGGATAATATAAAATTATGCAGCGTCAGCAGCCCTGACTTATCGAGACCAGGCGTTCTCTCTGCATACCTAGTTGTATACGTAAGTCTTAGGTGACTTACATCATCTTCTGGCCAGAAGGCCAATTTAATGGCCCTTTTCTGATAAGGGTTTGTCAACCAGAAGACTTATTTGTGTTCTCCCCAAAGTCTGGTGCTACTCTCAGAAAGCACTAAATAAGTTACATTCTTACATAGCAGAGACACAACAATTTGTAACAATGAAAGAAGTACAGTGATATATAACAAAGAGAAAGTTCATTAACTCAAAAGTCTAGTGTTGCTAACATCAAAACTACTACATTCCTATTTCTATATCCCAATTACATTGATTAATATCCTTCAGGTGCCTAAAAGATAAAGAATATGGAGGCCTGTCAGCAGTCACTGAGTCAACAGTGAAAACCCATCACCAATATGATTTTTAGCTCTTTAGAAAAGGCTCTGTATCTTTAAGATGCTTTAAGCTTTGTGCCTCTGGCGGTTGGGGGGCTGTAAACAATTCACAAGTTGTAAAAAAGTTCGGGGGGAACCTGTCAGGCAAGTTAGAGAGCCATCAGAGGGGTTTGAACTGAAACATTCCTTTCCTATGCAGGAGACTGAAGCCCTGAGTTAACTTTTTTCCAGAGAAAGTCAGCAGAGTGGAAAGCACAGTACAATAGAATCAGGCTGACTCTGGTTTTGGGGGTAGATGTTCAGGAAAACCCACGGGAACCCCTGAAGCCAGATCACGCCTTTGCGTTATGTCGGGCTTCCTTCCTCATGACCTTTGCCATGGGCGGGATTCCTCACGCTGGCTCCCAGCAGGTGCCCACCGTGGGCAGCAGACTGCAGTCGGGCATGGTGCAGTCTCCATTCCCAGGAGAGAAGGGAAAGCTGCCCGTTATAGGAGGAACTGACCGCAGGCTGGCTCATCAGTTACCAGGAAGCATGCAGACGGGCACACCGTCAGCACCCCTTTGATGAGACCAAGTACCAGTGGGGGCTGGGGGTGGGGAGGGGCGGCCAGTGAGTCAGGTGTGCGTGACACGGGCACTGGCCCCACAGCATTAAAGAGGGAGCAAGAGAACAGCCCTCTGGGGCGGCCTGACCACACGGCATCTCTGGTGATACCAGATTTAGGGAGATGAGAAATCCAGTTTTTAATCAGCTGAGGGAAGAATGTATGGACAACAACTCCAAGCTAATAAGATCCCTCCTGAGTAACCGGGCTTCCCCGGTGACACAGTGGTAAAGAATCCACCCACCAACGCAGGAGATGCAAGAGACACAAGTTTGATCCCTGGGTCGGGAAGATCCCCTGGAGAAGGGCGTGGCAACCCCCTCCAGTGTTCCTGCTGGAGAATCCCATGGACAGAGGAGCCGGGCGGGCTACAGTTTCCAGGGTTGCAGAGAGTCAGACACGACTGAGCGTCCCTGGTGGTACGGCACTCATGAGCAACAAAGCAGGCGGCGGATTCCAAACAGCTGACGTTGCTGCCGTCGATGGCCTCTTGGATAGGCATGAAAATTCAAAACGAAGACAAGGAGGCATCAAGGTTCAGAAATGGCATCCAAGCCGTAATCCTTGCTCAGCTGTGCCAGCAGAAACCCGCGGTCTATCTGCACACTGCCAAGCTGCTGGGGAGATGGGTGACTGGGTTCACGGTCCCTCGGATGGCTCTCCAGTTCCTGAAAGCCATCTTCAGCCTGCGGGCACAGACCCGACTCTTCAGAAAGCACTGTAGACATGGGCCGTGGGTATTTCGGGAGAACGGTACATCGCCCCAGTGCTGTGGACAACCACACTGTACTGCTTTTGAGCTACAGCCATTCTTAGCTTTTATGCTGTCGCTCGCCCTCAGAGTTGTGGCTCTCTGCTGGTCTGATGAAACATGCTCACGCTGGTGTGAAATCAGAGACAGAACTCATTGGCAACACTCCAAGAGCGGGAGTGGGCCGCTGGAGCCGAAGGTTTCGTCAGCAGGGCTTCTGCCTGGGGTGCCCAGATCTGACAGCCGGAACGTTTGCCAAAAACTCTGCTTGTGAAGCTCAGTCCTTTCAGCCTGCACACTTGCCAGCTCAGGAATATACCATATACGTGAGAAAGGATAGGGACAGTGAAAACACATGAATGTTCTAAGAAATCCTCTTCAACACAGCTATTCGATATCTGAGCACATTCAAATAACAGTGATTTCTCAGCACGGAAGCTGAGCTGGTTGACGACTTTGTGACATGAGTTTTAGGATATGATGGGGATATAGTTTTATCAGGAGTCACGACTCTGGGTCAGATGACAGGATGGTGAAAAATGGAGATGAGTGTCCTCAGTGAGCACACGCTCTCGTTCTGTCTGACTCAGCTTCGTTTTGTTACCGTACAAAGTTCATCTCAATCTGAAGAAAAGATATTTTCACTTTTCTGGATTCCATTATAAAACTTCTTTTAAGTTCAGTTCAGCTGCTCAGTCGTGTCCGACTCTTTGTGACCCCATGAATTGCAACACGCCAGGTCTCCCTGTCCATCAGCAACTCCCGGAGTTCACTCAGACTCACGTCCATCGAGTCCGTGATGCCATCCAGCCATCTCATCCTCGGTCTTCCCCTTCTCCTGCCCCCAATCCCTCCCAGCATCAGAGTCTTCTCCAATGAGTCAGCTCTTCGCATGAGGCGGCCAAAGTACTGGAGTTTCAGCTTTAGCATCATCCCCTCCAAAGAAACTCCAGGGCTGATCACCTTCTTTTAAGTTAGGTAAGTTCAATTTCACTATACTGGTCACGGTAATCTTTTTAATCAATAAGATCAAATGCACTTAAACATTCTAGAAACAGTGAAATATGTTATTCATGCCAGCATATGTTTTTTATGAGGAAGATACAGAGAAAATAAATCATTACTAACGTTTCTGCATTTACAAACAAGTAAATCGTCCCACCCCTCCCACTGACCCTTTTATTCCGCTTTTAAAATAATCACTGCCTCCATTTTTCTAAATACTGGTGGCTCATTTTTCGTCATTCATTCATATCGTTTATTATGATGAGGGTTTTTAAAAGGTGACAGGTTATTTTTGTAAGGCAGTATTTCACTCTGAAATCTTCTGTGATTTTCCTGTAAAGTATTAAGCTTCTGGGTACACAGGTTTATTGCAAAATACTTTTCAAACAATAGAGAAATGTTAAACACGAACAGTTAAATGAAAGTAACACTTTGCACAATTCTATAACCAGGAGGTAAGCATGGTTAAGTGTCTGGAGTTTATTCATCCCAATTTTCAATGTGGATAGAATGGAATAGCAGGTGAATATTGTACTATTGTTCTGCGACTTGCTTTTTTAATTCTATCAAGACTTAAGCATCTTGTGTCAGCCAAACTTCTAATACAATTATTCAGTCTGATAAATAATGTAAAACTGTTGTAAATATATTCACGCAGTTAATTTTTGTTAAGGATAGTTACTCTGGAGAGTACAGAATAACCAGAACTTTGTGACAAAGGAATTATCTAAACTCAGCTTGTTTAGCACAAATGGACCATTTGCATCAGTGTTTCCAATGCTACAAGAAACCAGAACAAAAAGTTATTTTTTAAACCAAATATTTTGGTCCAGTCCTTGGCAACGTCCATTCCGCATTTGCACAGCCCTTCTCATGGGGGACAGGCCCACAGGGACTCAGTCCTGACGGCTGTCACAGTCTGAATTAGTCATCCAGCATCATTCCCCACCCATCTCAGTCTCCTTGAGTTACTATCTGCTGTTAACACTGTACTCCGAGAAGCAGAAACACCTCAAAACAACTTGCAGTTCTAAAATCTCTCTCCTTTCCTCCTCAAGCCTCTGTCTCACTCAGTGAAACTCCCATTCACTCAACCTCCTAGACTTGCTGTCGTGAAGCCATTCTTCCCTTCCGCCTGTCACCACCCAGCCTCCTGCCGTCGGTCATCAGACCCTGCCTGCAGACTTCTCCTTCAGCAGTTACAGCTGCTCCCCTCCCCCCTGTATCACGGCGGGCCCGCCCCTTCATCTGAACCCCTGCTCCAGGCACTGCGGGATGGATGTACCGGGCTGGCCAGGAAGTGCATTCAGGTTCTGACAAACCCTCGAAGGAGGGGCCGGGAGCCAGGGGAACAAACCCGAGAGGATCCTTCCTTTGCCCCTGCCGGGGCCCTGTGTCACCCTGGACTTTCCACTTGGCGCGTTTGATCATTTGTAAAAAGAGAATACTTGAGCTAGCTTGTGCAAGTCAGCCTAATACATCCAGAACAGACGCTAGTACGTGGGAGGTCGTCCTCAAAAGGTCTTTCTCCTTCTTGCTCTTTCCCCACACCAGCCTGTCTTATACACCACATAAAAACTGCGCCTTCACGTAAGAAGCCCAGTCAGGTCACTTACCGACTTAAAGACCCCCACTGACTTCCTACTGCTTTTGGGCAGAAATATGAACATTTTATCATGCAATAGATCTTCCAGCCTTGTACAAATGACCTTACTTGCTTCAGCTTAAAGCAACCTACACCAGCAAGCTTCCCTTTCCTCCCCCTCCACTATAACACACAGCCGAACCCCCAGCGAAGTGACGTCCAACTCTTACCGACCCCATGGACTGTAGCCCACCAGGCTCTTCTGTCCGTGGAATTCTGAACCCATGGCAGATACTAATTAAAAGTCTGATGGATGGATGGATGCCCAGAGATGGACAAGTACATGAACACATGGATACATTTACAGAAAGACAGGGTTTATTTCTTTATTATAAGCCCTTATTCAGTTCAGTTCAGTCGCTAAGTCATGTCCGACTCTTTGCGACCCCATGAATCACAGCACACCAGGCCTCCCTGTCCATCACCAACTCCCAGAGTTCACTCAGACTCATGTCCGTCGAGTCAGTGATGCCATCCAGCCATCTCATCCTCTGTCGTCCCCTTCTCCTCCTGCCCCCAATCCCTCCCAACATCAGAGTCTTTTCCAATGAGTCAACTCTCCGCATAAAGTGGCCAAAGTATTGGAGTTTCAGCCTCAGCATCATTCCTTCCAATGAACACCCAGGACTGATGTCCTTTAGGATGGACTGGTTGGATCTCCTTGCAGTCCAAGGGACCCTCAAGAGTCTTCTCCAACACCACAGTTCAAAAGCATCAGTTCTTCGGCACTCAGCTTTCTTCACAGTCCAACCCTCATATCCATACATGACCACTGGAAAAACCATAGCCTTGACTAGATGGACATTTGTTGACAAAGTAATGTCTCTGCTTTTTAATATGCTATCTAGGTTGGTCATAACTTTTCTTCCAAGGAGTAAGCGTCTTTTAATTCCATGGCTGCAATCACCATCTGCAGTGATTTTGGAGTCCAAAAAATAAAGTCTGACACTGTTTCCACTGTTTCCCCATCTATTTCCCATGAAGTGATGGGACCAAATGCCATGATCTTCATTTTCTGAATGTTGAGCTTTAGGCCAAATTTTTCACTCTCCTCTTTCACTTTCACTAAAGAGGCTCTTTAGTTCTTCTTTACTTTCTGCCATAAGGGTGGTGTCATCTGCATATCTGAGGTTATTGATATTTCTCCCAGCAATCTTGATTCCAGCTTGTGTTTCTTCCAGTCCAGTGTTTCTCATGATGTACTCTGCATAGAAGTTAAATAATTAGGGTGACAATATACAGCCTTGATGTACTCCTTTTCCTATTTGGAACCAGTCTGTTGTTCTGTGTCCAGTTCTAACTGTTGCTTCCTGACCTGCATACAGATTTCTCAAGAGGCAGGTCAGGTGGTCTGGTATTCCCATCTCTTTCAGAATTTTCCACAGTTTATTGTGATCCACACAGTCAAAGGCTTTGGCATAGTCAATAAAGCAGAAATATATGTCTTTGCATATTTCTAAAATTTGAAGATGGAAGACTTCCTTAAAGTCACTTAAAACGCGCCAAGTGTGTGGCTCTCTGGTTGCTCTAGGTTTTGCTGGAATATAGCCGACCTACAGTGCTGTAGTTTCAGGCGTACAGCAGAGTGAGTCGTACACATACATGTACCCACGCTTCTTTTTTAGGTTCACTCCCACATAGGTCATTACGGAATACCGAGCAGAGTTCCCGGTGTGTGGCCCTTACCAGTTGCCCATTTTGCGTACAGTAGCGTGTGTACGTCGGTCCCGATCTCCCAGCCCACCCCGATCCCTAGTGCTCCCCCAGGGCCCACTCGTTTGTTTTCTTTGTCTGTGAGTCTATTTCTGTTTAAACACCTCTTCCTCACATCCCAGATCGGATTCGCAAGCTCTCTGGAGCTGACCAGTCGCTCCTGGGCATCACTGCTCTCTCCCAAACGTTCCAGCTCACAGTGAGAGCGCTGTAGATGGAGTGCAGGTTTGACTCGGATTACAAACCACACTGCGCCAGCATGGGGTGACTCTGCAGAGATCCTCTGCACAGGGGTCAAGCGCTAAGCACACTGTGGGCAGTCTGACACCTCCTGAAGAGTGCACGCAGGTACAAGGGGGCACGGAGGTCAAAGAGCAAACCAGGGCAGCAGGGATGGCAGGACCACGGTTATGGAAGTCATCCAGGTGGTGGTGGTGGGGTTCAGGGAAGGCTTCACACAGGAACAGGAGCCTGGTCTGATTTCAAAGAGTGGATATGACTACAAGCACTTCTTTGAGACAGTTGAGAGAAGTTGGAAATTAAATGTTATTACGGAGTAACTGGGGGCTTCCCGGGTGGTTCAGCACAGAAGAACCCACCTGCAATGCAGGAGACGGTGGTTCAGTCAACCCCTGGTTTGGGGAGACGCCCTGGAGGAGAACACGGCAACTCACTCCAGGATTCTCGCCTGGAAAACTCCATGGACAGAGGAGCCTGGCAGGCTACAGTTTACAGGGTCACAAAGAGTCGGACACGGCTGAGCTCACACACACACACACACAGCGGCTGAGTGCTCACACACACACACACAGCGGCTGAGCTCACACACACACACACAGCGGCTGAGCGCTCACACACACACAGCTTGCTCTCCCCAGCCTCAACTCACACTCAGTCATCTCCTAAACTGAGCTCTTCAATCACTCTGTCCCAAGTCTGTAATTCTAGGAATCAGGAGTTTCTAACCAAAGTGATCAAAATTCTGAAGAGCAATGTCCTTTTATGAAATGATTACTTTCAGAAATGATATAAAGTATAAGTTAATATATCAGCATATTCCTGCCAAAATAGGTAAGGCAATAAAAATGCACTTCAGAATCAGCTTTTATTACAAGGCAAAGTATTGTAAACGTAAAAATCTTGAACTTGAATTACACCTTTTATTTTGAACATCTCACTCAATAAAAATCTCATGAACAAGGTCCAACTGATGGCAAACTCCAAACGAATGAAGTGTTCCCATAACTTAAATAAACAAACTTAGATCACCAAGTAAAATCAAAGCCTGGCTTATCTGCACAGTTCAAGAACGATAAAATGGACTAGAACCTCTAGCGCTTGAGCCTCACCGTTTACGTCAAACTTTGAGTGTCTCCTGAGTGGCACAGTACTCCATGCAGTTCCTAGGGCCAAACATCAAGGCATATAGAGTATCCTTCTCTCTACTCGTTTAAGACCAAGAAATCTGACATACAAAGGAATGAAGTGGCCGATGACACAGCCCGCTCGCTCAAGAGTCCTCTCAGGTGGTTCTGGGTCGGGTCGTCTAACCCTGGGCAAGCTTTCCTTCTCCTTAGCCCCGCTTTCTGTGTGTGGAAGCACCTGCGTAACTAACAGGGGGTCACTGTTGGTCTCCTGCTCACTATCTGCTTTCATTTCCGGCACAGGCACCAAAAAATATATGTAGTACTTGGATCCCCAAAGGCAACATGTAGACCTTTTTTTTTGAATATTTTAGATGAAAAGGTCTTAAACCAAGCTGTGTGAACTTCAAAGAAGTTCAAGAGACACTGCTGATTCAGGAAGAATACAGCTTCTGGTGATAAAAGACCCTGTCCCAACTTCTGGCCATGCCCTGTTACGAGATGCTACAGAGAAAAAGGAATACACATTCAGTGTATGGTTCTCTTTCAAATTTCTATTTTCAACAAACAACTAATAGAACCCAAATCTTTTTCAAGCATGGGTTTCCCTGGTGACTCAGTGGTAAAGAATCCACCTGCTAATGCGGGAGACCTGGGTTCGACCCCTGGTCTGGGAAGATCCCCTGGAAAAGGAAATGACAACCCACTCCAGGATTCTTGCCTGGAAATCCCACGGACAGAGGAGCCTGGCGGGCTTCAGTCCATGGGGCCACAAAGAGTTATCGACTAAACAACAATAACAAGTGTTTTCCTTAATGAGTAAAAGGCAAATTATAGTTTAGAATTAGAATCTATTAGATTCAACCTCATTTCCTCTTGTTTCCTAGAGTTTTAAAGGTTTCTCTTAAGCCCCAAAGACAAGTTCTTCAGGCAAACATTTGTTTAGCATCAGTCTTACATTTCCACAGTCACTGCTGTTTGGAGGGTTATAAATGAATAACAGAATTCTGCCAGTCACTTAGGCTCAAGACAATTGCTTCTTTTCTGTTGAAGCATTTTTTCATTCATTCACACTCGGAATGAATGAAAGCTTGAATGCGCGTCTAAAGGAAGGGAGCTGTCGTTTTTCTGGTTAAACCTCAGCCAAGACTGCACAAGTTTAAGGTGACATATAGAGACGGAATAGAATAAGAAGAATCAACATATGCACGTTGTTTTAAAATTTTATTTGCTTATTTAAAAAAAGGTTGGAAATAGGTTTGCAAAAACATATCTGCATGTACAAAGTAATCCATGCAGTTGAGGAGGGCAAGCTCTGGAACATACTGCTGACCAACTGTTCATCAAAACTGGAACTCTTTGTATCAGAGTCGGTGGGGAGTCATCAGGTTACATGTCAAAAGCCACTGAAAAGAGCCGAATCTAGCGTCACAGTCGCCAGATTCAGAAAGGCCATATTCTAACGCATATTCTTGGACACCAGTGAAGCTGGCCACCAAGTGATCTCAGAGTTAGAGGGATTAATTAAGCGAGAGGTAGTTTCTCCAAGCATGTCCCTTTTCCTCTTTTCACCAAGGTCATTCCTAGAGGGGATAAGGATAAATGACATCATCTTTGAATCCCTTTGAATTCCTGTTCTGGGGCCCCGTTTCCCTCAAATACAGACATTTCTGTCTTGTTGCATTTTAGGACTCGCGATCACCCAACGCAGAAAGGATTCCAGAATTCAACGTTAGGGCCAGTCTTTCTCTGAGGACACCATTAAAGCAACAAGCAGGAATCAGTCCTGTGGTGTACAGATTAAGGAGTTTCTTTTTAACACACTTTTCTGTTAATATAACAATCACATTAACGGTGTCCAAACAGGAGACGCAGGCTGGTGCAACAAGCCCCCAAGGAAGCATACAAACCACAGGGTCAGTCGCCTCACGCGCCTTTGCGGTCAGGCCTCTGAGCTCCGCGGAGACTGTCAGATCCCTGAGCCCCACAGCTCCAAGGCCTCCAGCTCGTCCTGGACAGGGGTGAACTCTGGCTGGTCAGGATGGGGAGCTAGAGGGGAGAGTGGGGTGGGGGCTTGTAGAGCCCAGGAGCCGCAGATTGCCGCCCTCCCCTCCTGTGGATCCGCAGAGGCATAGGTTTGGTCTAGAGTACAGAGATATCCTGCTTGGGTAGAAAGTGAGAGCGCCCTGAATCCACGGGGCGGTGCGCACCTTTTCCAGGAGGTTTCAGATGGTTAGTAAAGGAAGGGTCAGGCACACCGCAGGAATGCTTGGCCAAACTGCTTAAATATGACATGTTTTATTTACAAAAGAAAACCCGAATATCAGCAGGGTGACGAAAGAAAAATAAATTTTAAAAACCAACCTCATGTTAGAAGTCCAACACCAGGGGACAGGAGGCAGAGGGGCGTGATCAGAGGAGAAACAGACAGCAGGGGGGCCAGGAAGAAAGACACCCAGCGACGTGTGTGAGGCGGGACGAGGAGAAGGCGCCTTGCAGTGGCTACTCCTGGGCTCCACCTGGGGAGGTCTGGGGTAACTCTCGGCTGCTAGACTTACTCCTTCACCCAGGCTGATACGGAGCAGTCAGTTTTTATGACAACTGACTAATGACTTGGTTATATTCCAGTCTTATCGTAGGTTAAGTGTTTGGAGCAGGGAGGGCAGGAGAAGAGAGGGTGGGCAGGCGGAGGGGAGCAGGCGGGCAGGGGAGAGGAGTGCCCGTGGTCAGGGGCCGGGCTGGGTGGTCGGGGTCAGCAGGACAGTTCTGTGTCTGCAGCCAATTGCCCAGGCCAGTGGAATAGAGAGGAAGAGTTCCGTGTCAGTGCTGGAAATCATCGTAAGGGACCAGATCTTAACGAGAGACAGGGAAGTTTGAGAGAATGGGGAGGGAAGAGACGAACAGAGAAAAACACATCAGCAAAACTCTGACCAGTCCCTCTGGGAAAAAGGTTAAACTTCTTCTAAAGCAGAAAATTTCAGTTCATGGGCTAATAGGTTTATTGCCCCAAAGCAATTTCTGAACCTCTCTCCTGATGCTTCCAAGAGTGACTGTGTTAGAAAATGCCCCGTTATACACCCTCTAGCATGGAGACCACAGATGCTTTTAGGAAGCACAATTTTTTCAGGATCTCAGTCTGGTCGTTAATAAGAGGCAAGGACAGTGTGGCCACTTTTGCTTCTTAAAATAATCCCTGGTCATTTAAAATGCATGTGGTAGGGAGGATGTCACCCAACAGAATCTCCGGGTCTCTCCTAACCATGGGGAAGCCCTGAGGTTTAGGTGTCCCCAAAGCAAGAGTAAAATCTCATAGGACATCATGGCCACGTCACAGAAGTAACACAGAGAGGCCCCGAAGAATTTTCAGGTGTGTCCCTCAGTGATCAATAGGAGGTCAGAGGCCATCTGGAAGCGAGGAAGACGTAGGTGTGGCACTAATTCAAATCTCCCCTTAAGAGGTAGCCTCTGTCTTAACTTGCACTTCACAGGAGAGGCCTCTGGACAATTAATTTCAAAGGTAGTAAGCAATTCCAGCTTTGCTTCCTGCTCAAAATAGGTTTGCTTTTCAGAGGTCCCTCCCACCATTATGGTACTAAGACAGTAAGATTTGCTCAAAGCCCACGAAGGGCTGACACTTACCGCCCACGCCGTAGGCAGAACACGAAGAAGGGTCGCAGTATCCAGGCTGGCCAGATGGACCCTGTGGTCCAGGGACCCCCAAGTGGCCTGGTGGACCCCTTGGTCCAGGAGAGCCGGGGGGCCCCGGGCTTCCTGGTCGACTCTCCCCAGAAGGCCCTAAGGAGTGTCCACCAATGAAAACAGTTGGTCTCTTATCATCACAGGGTGAGGTTTCAGACCACCAATAAATAAACTAACTCTTACAAGAAGCCATCTTACACGTTGTGACAGCTAGGGTGGTCTGCCTCTTTCTACTCAATGAGTTCTATTCTTGAACTAGACTTCCTGGACAGAGGATCACACTGCAATCACACGTCCTCCCGGAGGTCAATGCTTTCAGTCAACGCAGGAAACTGGAAAGCAGAATGCATTCTTGTCCCTCACCTGTTGAGTATTAAGGGGGAGGAGCAGACCGCCCCGACCTCGTGACCTTCACGGAGCCTCCGTCTCCCAGTGCAGGCCCCTGCAGATCCAGCATGGGGCACGCGCACACACACACGTTTCCACACACAGAAGCACACCGACCCCAGCCTGGCAACCCCTGCTGGCTTATGGCCCCAGATGGCTGAAATAAATTGTTCTGCGTTTGAAAGAAATTATACTGCAGGGGAAAAATGAAAATTCTGAAATTGGACCCAATAGATGAATCCGAAATTCCTTTAGGGTAGCTTGTGTCAATTGAGAACTTAACACTGAATGAAAGTGAAAGGGCGACTGAAATTCCTGTGAATTTTAGGAGTACGTCAGCCTGGGCTTTTTCTGGCTCACGTGTTTGTTTTGTTCTAGACCTGGATTTCAACAGTGTTTCAAAGGCCTTTTTCAACTAGAAATGAATCTCTTCAAACAGAACCAAAATGAAAATCAGGAACAGGTATCACCCTGTATTTTAAAAGTGTTGCGAATCTCTGGTGAGCTCAGCTCCATTCAGCTAACATTCACCAAGCATGCACTCCGCATAAGGCATGCTCGAGAACAGTTCCTCATACAATCTCTAACAACAGGAGTATCTATACTCAGAGCTGACCTATTACACTAGGAATCTCTCCTACAAAAAGCATTTCCCCAAATCACCCATAGGTTGGCAAGAAAAACCGGTAAGTCACTAGATCCAATATGCTTAAGACTGGGACTGTAAATACCAGTAGGACTGAAAACTTATAATTCTAATAAACAAGCATGGCCATCTGGAGGCCGTCCTAAAAGCATATAGTAAGATTCACAAAACTCGAAGCTTGCACAAGCCCCATGGAGTGAGGTGGTCATAATGGCAGAAACTGTGAGCGCTCGCCACACAGCCACGCGTCCCCCTGGATTTGCGCCTCCCCTGCAGTTTGGTTGGGGCTGTGACTAGTCCCAGCCCATGGAATATAACCGGAAGGGACATCCGTCATCCTCCATTCAAGAAGCTGATCTTTCTCCTCAAGGCCCTTTGCTCTAAAATGAGGAGAAAGTCAGCCTACCCACATCAAACTTTGGGTACGTGTCAGTCCATGAAGCATTTGGGGATTGATTCATTAGTGAAGCATCGCCTAGCCCCAGCCTGACCCTGCAAACAGTGAGATCCCAGCACATGCTGCACCTCTGGGCCTGGTGTATGGGACACTTGTTACCAACACACTGGCCTTCCCATGAAAGGAATGGGAAACACAGCTGCTCCGGTTGGCCATGTGGATGTAACATAGAAACATGGATGTAACATTGAAACATGGATGTAACATGGAAACGTGGCCGCTCTGGTTGGCCACATGGATGTAACATGGAAACATGGATGTAACATGGAAACACAGCAGCTCCAGTCGGCCACAAAGATGTAATATGGAAACATGAATGTAACATGGAAACATGGATGTAACATGGAAACATGGATGTAACATGGAAACACAGCCACTCCGGTCGGCCACATGGATGTAACATGGTCACCTGCCTTGCCTGCAATGTCAAGGGAATATGAAGACTTGGGGTTTCCATCCTGCAGTTTGCCATTGGGTAGGAAGACTTACCTGCTGGCCCAGGGGGGCCTCTGGGACCTTGAGTTCCAATGCCTGGATTTCCTTTCTCTCCCTTCACACCAGTTAAACCTAGTTTTTTTTAAAAAAAAAAAAAAAAGGAAAAGAAAAGAAAATTCTCTTTAAATGAAATCTGGGTAGTTCTGCTTTTCCTGGGTTTCACAAGGATCTCTCTGATGAGGACACAATGACGGCTGATTTGGGGTTATGTTACCACAGGACTTTTTAAATTGAATCCTGACACTGGTGCCTTTTGCACAACCACATACAGAGGGCTGGCTCTGTGTCTGTGTGTGCCGTCTGTGTTTGTAACACTGCGAGTTTACCGTCTTCCCGCCGCTGAGGTGGCCAGCCCGCTAGGATCTGGCCGGCGTTTTGCACACATGGGCCATCGGACAGATGCGGCTGGCACTCCACAAGGAGCACAATAGAAATAACCGGTGGACATGTCTAACATTTTCCTTTGGGTCCACCCTGTAAAGCATCTGCAAAAGGCATGAATTATAATTAGGCAGCAAAGCTCTAAAGAGCGCGAGTTTCCATTAAAAACTTGGAAGGTTCAGGGAAAGCCTGTGTTTGATTTGGCTGATTCAGCTCCATAAAGATCTAAACCTATTCATGTTTCTTTTCCACTGAACAAACCTCTTCTTCCAAGTAATTTACGGTGCTATTAACAAACTATACATTTTCACAGGCAGAAAAACAAAGAAACGCACACGCTGACACCTCATCATCCCAACAGGTCCTAACACAAGACTGCTGGACAGGCGACAAGGGCGCGGCGAGACCCAGCCCAGCATGGAGGGCTGTGGCAGACCGGGGTCCGGGTTGCGTGGCTCGCAGCGCAGAAAGGCTTTAGTGCCTGTTTTCACATGTACAACAACACTTTGAGTTAACAGGATGCGGAACTACACCTCTTTGTTGCGAAGAAACTATGTGTGAGTTGGGAAAGCCCATGAGGGAACGCACATAAAAGAAAACAATCAAATTGATAGGCAGCGGCATGCGACTGGTCTAAAGTATTTAAAATCACAAATAACTTTTTTTCCCTTCTAAGTGCAAGGCATACTTACTGTAGAGAAAATAGAAGACCCAAAAAGCAATGATTCCAATCCTAGAAAATAATCACTTTTGACATCTTGGTTTGTAACTTCCAGAAAGAGAGGTATCGATGCGGTATTTGCTCTGGGGTGGCAGCTTCTCTACACTGCACAGAAGGGGCTGGCCTCTGGAGTCTGCTGTGCTCCTAGCGGCCTCTTTCTGGGGTCAAGGCATGCGTGTCACCCTTTAGGAAAGTTCTTCCCCCCGTTACCGGTCCTCGGGCTGCTCCAGCCGCAGGGAGGCTGCCCTAACATGCGTGTGTGCTGCGCGCAGCCTCGGTGGCACTTTCTGAGCCCACCAGAGACCAGGGCTACAAGGAGAGGGCGGGGCGCTGACCGCTGAGCACCGCCCTCCTGCTCCAGGCCTAACTGCTGTCCTAGGAGCAGACAGGAAGAGAGTGATTTCTCAAAAGTAAAACTGCATCGCATCTGAATTGAAAAAGCATATCATTTACAACACTTAACGCTCCACTGTTAAATTCAGTTGTTCAGAAAACCATCCTGAGTCTGCTGGTTGTTATTTGTAGCTACTAGCTTGGCTAACTGGGTAATAGTTGGAGTGGGTACTATTTTTAATTAGAGGGAGATGCTTCCTTGCTTGACAGTTGTGCCCTAACACGCATCGGAGAATTCAGCAGAAACCGCCTCTTCTGTGAGAATTGGAACCACCTTCCCCACAGGGACACACTCACTTTTAAAGAATTAGAACTCGAGAAAGGACACCGATGACTAACGGCAGGCTGCATGACTAACGGCACGGTGACTCAGGCCTCCCGTGACCTTACGGTACCCACGGATCAACGCTAAGGAGAGGCTCCTCGGGGACACCGCGTAAGAGGAAGACACAGGCGATTCGGCCGAAGAGGACATTCAGGAAAGAGTCCCTGCGAAGACACCCCTGATAGCAGCTTCCTGACGGACTCTGTCCTCACTCACAAAGAAAGCAGAAGGCAGGGCCCCTGTGGAGCAGAGAGTCTGGTTCTTTTAATTTTCTACTTACGCAGAGAACGAGAAGTGGCATTTGATATTATCCACAACGCAACTCAAAGTAGGAGAAGAAGGTCCTCGAAAGAATGTTCCAGCCCCCCAAGATGCCTCAGGGCCTCCCTGGTGGCTCAGCTGGTAAAGAATCTGCCTGCAGCGCAGGAGACCTGGGCTCGATCCCTGGGTCAGGAAGATCCCCTGGAGAAGGAAATGGCAACCCACTCCAGTATTCTTGCCTGAGAAATCCCATGGACCCAAGAGCCTGGAGGGCTACAGTCCACAGACTCACAAGTCAGACACGACTCAGTAACTAAACCACCAGATGCCTTAAAAGAAAAAAAAAGGGGCGGGGGGGGGGGGGAGACTGTAAGGATATAGTTACATATTAACAGAATTTTAGATTTCATTATCCTTGAAGTTATGAAATGTTCCAGCTACATATAGGCTAATATATCATCTGCTAATATTTGCCTATGTCTTCACTTGTGTTTCTCAGACTGACGGGATACTCATGAAGCTGAACTTGGTTGTAAATCTTTTCGGGGGGATGAAAAAGCCATGTGAAACATCCTTATGTAAGCAGCCAAGTGAGGACTGAGATTGAAGGCTACGTTCAGCGACCGCAGATCTCTGAAAAGAGAGCAGGAAACACTTTTTGTGAAAGGAGTTTTCGGGGCGGATCACTGTTAAAGTCTTTATCAAATGTGTTACAGCATCATTCCTGTTTTATGTTCTGTCTTTTCGGCCACGAGGCATGCGGGATCTCAGCTCCCGGAGCAGGGGTCGAACGTGCACCCCTGCCTTGGGATGGGCAGTCTCAACCACTGACCACAGCCAGTCCCTGGGTGTCTTTGATAAGCCTGGTATGCTGTAATCAAAAGAAAGGAAGTCAAGTGTTCCCAAATGTCAACCAGCAACTGTTCCTGAGACAGCACAGAAGTCTATAGACTGAGTGCCTGCCTGCAGCCACCGCCCACAATAGGGGCTCCCTCGTGCATCTCTCTGGTGAGGGTCCAAGGTGGGGCCACTTGGCACCGAGAGGGGGTCTCCAGAGCTAAGTGCCAGCACCCTGTCCACGAAGACAGGGGGACCCCCGAGGCCACAGCTTACTCCCCGGCCATCTCCACAAATACTTCTCATTCTTCAAGACTCAATTCACCCCTCTCTACAGCTGTAACGGGCAGAAGCACAACAAGTCCAAAGGCAAGGATTCTCCACTCCACTCGTGGCCGTGTCCCCAGCATTTCCAGGTGGCGGTGGTTTATTGCTGAGTCGTGTCTCTTTGCGACCCCACGGACTGTCCATGGGATTTCCCGGGCAAGAATACTGGGGCGGGTTGCCATTTCCTTCTCCAGGGGATTTTCCCAACCCAGGGATCGAACCAGGGTCTCCGGCACTGCAGGCAGATTCTTTACCAGCTGAGTCACCAGGGAAGCCTCTAAATATGGAATACTTCACGAACTTACGGTGCCTTCCAAACAGCACGTAACTAACAGTTATTTCCTGAATGCACAGATGGATGGTGGTGTGCTTCCTTATCATCTGCGCCTCCCTTGGCTCTGATCCCATCGCATTGCTTATTTTTACGTTCATCCGGCCTGGAACCAAGAGCCTGCTGAGTGCAGGGATCGCGCCTTATTTATTGCTCCAGCGTCAGATCCAAGCTCTCACATAGTAGGTGGTCCAGCAAACACTGGAAGAATAACGGGATGACTGCATGTCTACACAGCACGCAGCTGATGGTTAAGAGCAGGCACGACCTTTGAAGGATCAACACACAGAATCTCTTAGGCTGGAAGCCTGCTTTTACTTCCACACGCGCGGCTTTTGTGAAAACTGTTTTTTCCTAACAAGTTCCTTATGTGGCCATATCAGCTACTGGCGTCATGTAGAGATGAATATCATGGAGCCCAATCAAACTGCAGTTTCTGTCATTTTTTTAAAAAATGAGCATAGCTGATAGAAATGAAGACCTAACTTTCCAAAAATCCGATTTGAGCTAAGACTAAAATATCCTTAGTTTTCTGTGGAGTTACCAAAAATAATTAGAATAGAGTCTTTTCTATTATTTATTCATTCTTCCTTTTTCCCTTTTTTTAATGAGAATTTTTACGATCTACTCTCTTAGATCTTGCTCTCATTAAAAAATTTAAGATCTTATTCTTGTATTTCTTTCTTTTTAAAAGAAAATCTTTACAAGTTAAAAAAAAAACTTTAAAAATAGACTTTACTCTTTTAGAGCAGTCAGGTTCACAAGCAATACTGAAGAGAAAGTAGAGGCTTCCCGCACCCCCTCCCCTGCACTGCCTGGCCTCCATCACCATCGACATCCCTCCCTGGATGGCTGTCATTCTTTCTTTAAAAGTCTCATTGCGGGATCTCCCTGGCGGTCCAGTGGCTAAGACTCCATGCTCCCAATGCAGGAGGCCAGAGTTCAATACCTAGCTCGATATCAGGGAACTAGATCCCACAAGCTGCATCCCAGACCCGGTACAGCCAAATAAACTAGATAATATTCTTTAAAAGTCTCATTAGCAACCACATCACGGCTCGCTGAGCCCGCCTCCCCACTAACCGAAGACCAGCCCTCCGATGTTTTCTTTGCTAAAGCATCCGTGTTCATTTGTCTGCAGCAGGCCTCAGCTGCTGCTCAGTGTGCAACCCGTTCCCTGACCAGGGAGGGACCTGGGCCCCCTGCTCTGGGAGCGCGATCACCAGGGAGGTCCCTCCAGTGTTTTCTTCTATGGATGTACGAAGGCAGAGACCTGCTTGTTTCCGTTCATCCTTGTATCCCTAGTACCAGACACAGACCAGGCACTCGGGAAGTATCTGCCAAACAAAGGGACGGAGGAAAGGAGCACAGAGCCTGACTGCGGACAATCGGCACGCCACCTGTGCCGACACGCGGCCTCCCAGGTTTTGGATCTAAATGCTTTACACGTATAAACTCACTGTGTCTTCCCAAGAACCACGATGATGGGCAGTACTCAACCTGAAAAGCGGGCTGTGATTCAGACAGGTTAAGCGACTTGCCTTTAATAAGAGCCGCAGTTTGAACACAGGCCGGGTGATGCCGGAGCCTAGACACAGAGCTGTAGCACTCCCCGCCGCTCCACCCCAAGCTGGCTTCCGAGGCTGCCCGTGTCTTGCTTGCTGCTATCACGGCTCCTTGAGCTGCCTGCCCAACCAAGCTGCACGTTTTCTCCAGCTCCACACTCAGCAATCAGTCCTGTGGTTATCACATCTCCTCAGCTCATCTCCCCTGGTTTGCACTCTTGCCTTCTGCTCTGAGCAAGACTCGGGGTTGATTTTCAGAAGATTTATCTTGTTCACTCTGATGACTTGCCCAGGGTCTGGCCTTTGGTTATCAGCTTCCTGTTTTCTTTGGCCTGTTGACCTCCAAGTGGGGAGAGCCGACTCATTTCTCCGGTGCCCTGAGCGCAGCAAGCACTCAGGCTGGAGTCTCAAGGCACTCCCCGGAGCAGTCATTCATTCCCTCCTCATCCCAGCTGTTCGGAGCGACTCTCAGAATTTATGCCCAGGCAGATATGCAAGGCCTGGGTAATGCTTTCATTGTAATTCTACCAAGAAGCCACAGAAAATGTAAGACAAGGCTTCAGCTGTGTTATTATATTGTCTGTTGCCTGGGAAATGGCTGGCAATACATTCCAAGTAGAGTTAATTTTTCATTCAGTGTATGCTTGAATGCCTGCTAGGTACAAGGTCCTGGAACAAATACCTCATTACAAGATGGCAGATTAATTGGACTCAATCCAACAAGCATTTTATGCCCTTTTCCAGGCTTTGTTCTTTTTACGTTTGGGCTGTAGGATTAGTACCAGCACGTAGAGCTCCAAGTTTTGTGCTTCAGTGGCCAAGACTAGAACATAAATATTTTTGTTTTTCTTGTTTTTGAGCTGCAAGGCAAGGTTTGTGGGATCTTCATTCCCTGACCAGGGATTGAACCTGTGCCCCATGCAGCAGAAGCACAGAATCCTAACTGCTGGACCTCCAGGCACGTCCTCAGATTGGTTTTAAATGTAAACAATCTTTGCAAACCATTGCTAAGAGTCCACCTCTCTACAGCCTTCTCCTTTAAACAACTGGTCATGTAGCATGCCTCTATAATTCGGGATCCAGCAGGGACCATTCCCTCAGGAAGAGGGAACCTGGTGCAGAGATTTGGTTACATGGGTGAGAGAAGGGCTGAGAAGCCAAATAGAGATGAGGAGGCAACCCACACCCCGGCAGCAGCAGGAAGCAACTATGGCCGCCAGGCATGCAGGGACAAGGAGAGGAAGGGTGTGCCTGGTGTGCCCGGAGCCCAATGCCTGGGCCTTCTGGAAGGGTCTGGAAAGAGAGAGACAGGGGTCCAGTGGAAGCAGGAGCCACACAGGGGCTTGGCCACAGCCGGGGCGGCTGAGGAGGCCGGTTGGGGTGAGGGAGGAACAGCCTGACTTCTCTCCTCATCAGACCCTCGGCCCTAGCCCATGGCTCCCACTGGTTGAACCCGGCCAGGAGCAGAGCTCAAGGCAGCCTGGGAACAGAAAGACACGCAGCCACAGGAGGGAGGAGGGGCGAGGGGACAGCGGACCTCGAGCCCCCAGCTCATCAGCAACCCGACTGCACCTTGCTGCTTGCAGCCGGAGGGCAGGGAGGGGCAGGCGCCACACAGCAGGAAGCCTGGGGCTCTGTCCACTCGGCCGAGCCCCTGGGGTTACGGCCTCCTGGGTCCTAACAGGAAATGCCGGCCTATCACTTTCAGCTCCAAGGTTTGCATTGCTCTTCTTCAAACGCCATCATATCATGTCCAGCACTGATGGCTGGAAAAAGGATGGATGATTCAAACGTAGCAGAAAAACGAGCCAATTGCTGCAGTTTTAAAAAATGGGTATTATAGGTTCTGCATGAATACTCAGCTGGCTGGTGATATTCAAATAGGTGTTCAAGTTAGAGCGCGGTCTGGTCTTCGTCCTCACAGAACCGAAGAGCAGCGTGATGCTCCCCACTCTGGGGAAGGAGGGGGTCGCGTCAGGGTGCTGGGACAAGGCCCAGGTCTCACAGAGCTCAAAACAAAGCGCATTACGGCCAACAGCCCTCACCAATAAGCGGGACAAGTCACTACTGAGATGGACACAGCGTATGTCTGTGGTCCGCATCATGTTTTTCCAAGCTAGCAACAAGTTCAGAAAAGTCAGATTACTCTGCTACACACACACACACACACACACACACACACACACACACACACACACACACACACACACACACACACACCCTCCCCTGGTGGCTCCGCTGGTAAAGAATCCACCTGCAATGCAGGAGACCCGGGTTTGGTCCCTGGGTGGGGAAGATCCCCTGGAGAAGGAAATGGCAGCCACTCTAGGGTTCTTGCCTGGAGGATCCCGCGGACAGAGGAGCCTGGAGGGCTACAGTCCACAGGGTCCCAAAGGATTGGACACGGCTGAGCCACTAACACACATACACAGAGTGATTTCACGTCGAAGTTGAATTTAGAACCAAGAGAATGGAGGCGGCTAATGAGGACATCTCCTCTATGCGTGTTTTCACCTAGCTACACAAATGCCTTCTGTTACACTTATTTATTACAATGTATTTACTGCTTTTAAAGCTGTGCCAAAAATTCTCTGAAAATGGTTTATCATAGCTAATATAAACAGCTTTAGTTTTTATCACATAAACTAAAACTTGTTATTATTTCATTTCACTTGCTTATGCTCAGGGCCAGAAATTTAGAAAATGCCAAAGTACCTTCCCACATTTGAAAGAAAGGGGGTGGGGGAAGGAAATCGGGTGGATGCCGTCAAGATGTACAAACTTACAGCTATAGATAGGTGAGCACTAGGGAAGGAAGGCACGACATGGTAGAGACATTAATGTTATCAAGGGAGTGAATCTTAAGAGTATTTTCACAAGAAAAAAACCCATTTTTTCCTGATTCTTTAATTTTGTATCTATGCAACAGGATGGATGTCATCAAGCTTATCACGGCCCTGTTTCCTGATGTAGCTGAGCCAAACCATTGTGCTAAACTCACACAGTGCTGTGTGCTAGTTAAATCTCAATACAACTGGAAGAAAAAAGGAAAACAATGATAAAAAAATAAAGGAAAGATAAAATAGCCCGTGGGAATCTGCTGTATGACTCAAGGAACTCAAGCTGGGCTCTGTGACAACCTAGAGCAGTGGGATGGGGCGGGAGGTGGGCGGAGACTCAGGAAGGGGCGTATATGTACTTACAGCTGATCCGTGTTGATGCTTGGCAGAAACCCACAGAGAATTGTAATTATCCCTCAACAAAAATAAAGAAGAGAAAGTCTCTCCTCTCTCTAGATTGTCTGTGTGCAATACAGGCAGAAGGTCTTTTGACCTTTGACCACAGATATCTAAATTAGACGCTCACATTTGGGCTCTGAAATACCCAGTGCAATTTCTATTATATATGCAATAGGAAATGCATATTAGATATATCCAGTATAACCGAAATTTCTACTTAAAAATTTTACCCTGCTGTTCTGGCTAAAATTACATGATGATGACTTGAGAGAATGCTGACACTGTCAACTTGGCAGTGACTGGCTATTAATAGGATGTCTTTGGATGGATGGACCAGAACGGCGCGGGCTTCTGCTTTGCTCATGAGTCTTGGGTTGAGTGAGGAACGGCAGCTAAAAAGCTAAGCACGTGGTAATTAGCACCATAAATCACTTATGAGTCACAACGTAACTGCTGGGTGTCAGGCATTACGAGGCATAAACGGAAAGCAGACGCCAAATCTGGTTAGTGGGGAGCACACAGTCTCATCAGTGAAATAACAGAAGCAAAGCCAATCAGAGACAATTCAAGAAAACGTATTCAACTTGGGCGCTACGTGATATATTCACACGGTAACGAGGTAGGAATCAGCCGTTGCTTCGCGTGTCAAATATTCGTTCAGGCTCCTTGGGAAGGTGTGTAGAGGAAAAGCATGGTCCCATTCAAGGAAACCAGAGTCCGGTGGGAAGACAGACGAGAACGCCGACAATCACAGCACAGAGTGAGACGAATCACAGTACAGAGACAGCTGGGAGGCAGGCGTGCGTCTGGGGCCGGGGGCACCGAGGGGAGGCCCTGGCCCGCTTCAGTGGGGGTACCGCAGGCGTGGCCAACACACTGGGCAGCCCGCCCGCCCTGGGGAGGAGGAGCGGTCCGGCAGGGCTGGCCGTTGAGACGCGTTTCGAAGTTTGAGCCTGAATAAACCAGAGGAAGGGAGTTCTGCGGAGCCGGAAGAACATGTGAAACCCACGAAAGGTGTGAGGACGGGGCGGCGCAGGAGTCAGCACGAGGCCAGAAAGGAGCAGGCATGGACGAGACCGTGGCGGGCAGGGGCGGCGGCTGGGCTCCCCCACGAGAACTGCACGTCCGACTCCCCGCAGAGGACTTCCCCGCTCCTGGGATCTGGGCTCGGCCGTGTGACTTGCTTTGCCCAGTGGAGTATCAGTGGCCGCGATGTGAACAAAGGCTTGAAATACGACAGGCGGGTGGGTCAGCCTATTGATGTCTGTCGCTGCCGTAAGGAGAACATACTCTGGAGTCACTGCCCCTCCAGCCAGGACCCCAGCACAGAGGAGCTGCCCTGTCTCCCACCGGCATGTGGTGGGAGATAAACGTATTGTGTGTTACTGAGATTTTTGTGTTTGGTTTTGCAGCAAAAGCTGACTGATACTGAGAGCCCTGAGCAGCTCCTTTTGGCTAGAACAAAGGGTACCGACTTGAAGAGCAGCTGGTGGGGAAATATGACATAGGACTACACAAAAATATCCTACTGAGAAGGCGTTAACATTGGGCAGTATTCCAGCATTGCCCAAGACAAGGACTGAAATCCAGTGCAAGACTCTGCCACAACTTATTACACAGACCTTCCAATTAAGGATTCCAAAACAAATTTAAGCTACAGAAACAACCGTATCAGCTTCCACGGCAAAAAGAAGATAACATACCAGCTACAGGTTTTCTGTTATTGTAACAGTCATAACACAATAGTACAAAGCTAGGGACACAGTTGAATGATGACTATGACTTGTCAGTGACTTCTAAAGTACCTCTTTGTGTTTGACTGGAAATCGATTTTATCCTAACTACAGTTAATTCCAGAAACAGATACCCAAAAAAGTGTTAGTCTACAAAAAGAATTTTCCAATAGGTGCTACTCTTTCAAGGTGTTTAAATCTACATCTCGAATTTCGCTTTAAAAAGCCACATCTGGAATTTGAATGATTTAAAAGAGGTAGGAGAGAAAGACACCCATTTAAACGGTGAAAACAGGCAGACAGGGCGTGAGCCAGCCTTCACAAGAGTCCTGGAAGTCTGACTGCGTGGAAATCACTCTTACAGATGAGCGCATCACCCTGGTTACGCTGCAAGGGCAGAAAACCTGGGTTTAATCCAGAGGAGTGCGACTGAACGCATATTCTCCCATTCTGTACTGACTCTCCCTTCAGAAGGTACAGCTTCGTCCCCTTCTATTGAGCGGGGGCATGTCTCAGTGACTCTGTGCTAACAAGAGGATATGCAAAGAGCGACGCTGGGACTTCTCAGTCCATAACGGGCCCCGTGGCTGCCCCTGCTCTCTCTGGGAGCACTCGCTCTGAGGAAAGCAGCTGAGCCAACACCCGAGCGTCCCTGTGGAGACGCATCCTTCTCACGCAGATGTGCACAGAGAGGCCAGGGCGCGCCTGAGACCGCCGTCGTCCCGGGTGGGGTGAGCCAGCCACGTCAGCAGCAGGCCAGCCTGCCCCCGTGGAGCCTTCAGATGACCGTGCCCTGACTGACATCTCACCTGCAGCCCCACGAGAGACCCAGCCTTCGCAGGTGGCGCTAGGGGTACAGAACCCACCTGCCAATGCCGGAGACGCAGGAGACGTGGGTTCGATCCTTGGATCGGGAAGATCCCGTGGAGGAGGGCATGGCAGCCCACTCCAGTGTTCTTGCCTGGAGAATCCCATGGGCAGAGGAGCCCGGTGGGCTACAGTCCGTGGGGTCGCAAAGTCAGACATGACTGAGCGATTAAGCACGCACCAGAGACCCTGAGCCAGAAGCACCCGGCTAAACCAGCCCTGAAGCCCGACCATGAACTCCATGATTACACTTGCTTCCTTGTCTGAAGCTGCTAAGTCGTAATTGCTCACATTGTTCACAGCTTGTTTGTTCACAGTCACAGATCAGCACCTAGAGCTTCTCTCTGCAACCATGATAATGCAAGGGGGTACTTTGTAACAGGGGGGGAAAACCTACAAAATAAAACACGGTACAAAGATAAAAAGAAGAAGCATTCATTGCCAACACCTTAAGGTCACTAAACGTTAGGAAAACACAATCCATCAAACTTTCAGAGAAAGGTCTTGTTCCAGAGGACATTCAAATTGGACTTTACCAGATAATTAATGGGTGAGAAAAGAGAAAGCTCTACTTCTCTGGAATTCATCTCTCAGGAAATGAGAGGCAGAGGATGGAGAACGCCAGAGAGGGAGAAGGCAAACAGGCATTTCAGCAGATCTTCACCAGCAATGAAAAGATGGTGTCTCGTGCGACTGAGTGCCAACCATGATACAGTATCACAGGGAAGACTCGTGAATACTTAGGCATCAACCAGTAAATTATTATGAGAGCTCTCCCAGCCCTCTATCTTTCATCAAGTTGGTCCGTCCCATAAAGAAAATTTTTCCAGGAATAAAGCAGGATACAAGGGACATTAAGAAGTTTCACAGATGCTTACCACTGCGGCATTCCTGGCTCACAACTACTGTGCTTCATTTCTGAATCTGTGACCAAAGGTTTCTGCCAAAGACATCTTCTGTGCCAACAGCTCTTTTCAACAACAGGAATACTGAATGCAAGAACCCTGCTTCTCTCTCCCAGCTGCGAACCCTCGGGGCCTCTTTCTTCCTCTAGACCTCTCAGCACCGTGAATGCTCGGGAAGCTGGCACAGCGCAAGGGACTCGGCGTCAGCCTCGGCACGGGTGCGTCACCTCTCGCCCTGAAAGCCACTTCTGTGTCTTTGGAAGGCGGTGCCCCCGACTCGCGGCAGCCATGGATGGCTGGTACCTTCTCTGCCGGTGTCTGCTGGCGGAGCTCAGCTGTGTTTCATCTTCTTCTCCCAGCTCCCTCCTCTCATTTTCTGAAACAAAGTCCATCTTTTTCCAAGTCAACCACAGAATCTGACTGATGAAAACTGACCTTTAAATCTTGTCTTTCTTTACATTCAGTCATTAGAGATTTGATCTTCTGTGGCAGAGAAAGCTCCAAGAGAGTCATTTCTGGACTTCAGAAGTCACTCAGGGATTTTATCCTCAAAGAACAATAACAAATCAACCTAGGGAGCCAACAGAGGGTAGAAACCACTCTGCACGCTCAGTCCCTTCACTCGTGTCCGACTCGTTGCAGCACCGCGGCAGGCAGCCCACCAGGCTCCTCTGTCCACAGGAGTCTCCAGGCAAGAACACTGGAGCGGGCTGCATGCCTCCTCCAGGGGATCCTCCTGACCCAGGGATCTGACCCACATCTCCTGTGTCTCCTGCACTGACAGGCAGACTTTTTACCGCTGAGCCACAAGAGAAGAAACCACCCCAGCATCAAGCTTTTATGGTGGAAATCACCCTCGTATTAGCCTTTAGACAAACGTGACATTTTCTCTTGATTAAGGGTAATGTTCCAATATTGATATTTTTGGTCCTCAGTAATAATATTGGAATGACTAGAGCACTTTTACATCCAGAAGACAGAGCAGGTATAAAGTGCTAGCGAAATTTATAGAAACCAATCAGTTCCAGCAGGGCAGGTCTTTGCAGTGGATACCACCCGGTCATTTCCCATAAACTTTTTTTCAGGTGCTGGCATGGGGAAAGACACTGACCCCAAGAAGTAGGGAAAAAGACATGGTGAAAAATCAAGAGATGTGTTAACCAAGATGTGCCTGAAAAAGTAGGAGAAGGTGGTTTACGTTATTTGTGTAACGCCAGTGACGTGTCTGCGATCCCAGCAGAGCTTCCCTGTGAACACAGCAGAGACAGATGCAGAGACGCAGTCACGGATAAACCTCAGCTACATCGCCTGGAACTCGGAGCTGCTGCCTGGTAATAATCCTTAAACACAAGTACATTTCGACTCCTTCATTATGTTCCCAGTGTAGCTATGCTGGAAATTTGCATGTGGGGATAAACCTCCTGACAATCATTCACTCCCCTTTTCCTTCTTTATGTTACCCACTGGGGCACTCTGGTTTATTTTTTTAATTATGTGTGAAGGTAGGTTATATTTATTACCTATAACTTTCAGTTTAGAACACTAACAGAAATGCTACAAATTATTTGTTATAAATTAGGAGACATTATGTTTGCTAGGCTTAAGAATCAGGGCTTTACCAGTTTCAAATCCTTTCTCACCTCAGGACCTTTGCACGTGCTATCGCTATCTCTGCCTGGAATACCGGCTTCTGACTTTTTTCTTATTGTTATGGCAAACCCTAAATTTTCAGATCTTGGCTAAAACATCACTGATTCAATAGACTAAGCCAGAGTCCCCTCTTCCATGCTATAAGTAAGTAAGTAAGTGACGTCGCTCCGTCGTGTCTGACTCTTTGCGACCCCATGGACAGTAGCCTACCAGGCTTCCCCGTCCATGGGATTCTCCAGGCAAGAATACTGGAGTGGGTTGCCATTTCCTTCTAATAGAGCAGCCTATATTTTTTCATAACATATAACAGGTGAAATTGAGCTATTCATGTATTTTTTGTTTAAGGTCTGTCTCCATGCAAGGCACTTGAAAAGAAAAAGCTGACATGCAGTAGGCGCTCAGAAGGTGCTGGTTGGATGAATGAATAATCAGAAAGGCTAAACTGTAAGGTTAAGCACCCAAGATTCCACAGCTCCTCTGTGGCAAAGTTCGGATCCTAGCCTGTATGTGACTGACACCTCTAACTGTTGATACATTGTTTCCATCACCTTATTCAGTTTCCAGCTAAAGAGGCATCACACAGAGTGAGGAGAAAGCAGTTCTATTCTAAGATATTGGAAGCAAAACAAGATCAAATCACTTTGTCCCCGGTTTCTCCTATTTGCCCCCGGTTTCTCCTATTTGCCCCCAGGGTGAGATATGGCAGTAGAGGTCCACGTCCATCCATGCATCTCAGACTGCCAGATCTGTGCCCGATCTCCCTGTAGGTTACTCCCCTACTGAGCCTGTGCTAAAATCTAGAAGAAATGTCAAGTGCCAAAATGTATAACCATAAAAAAATGTCTTTATCATGTTCATATGCACCAAAAACAGTTCACCTGACCTCACTTCAAAGCTGGCATCTGCCGGGTCATGGAGGCCCCAAGGCTACCCAGACATGGCACAACAAGACGTGTAAGAAGCTTGCAAATCGCACAGCCACCAGCCACTAAGACACTCCGGTCAGCTAGCAGTTGACGTGCTGCGAAGTATGGATATTAGGAGCAATAATGAAACAGGGTTCACCAAACCCTGCACAGCTCGGGCCTCCTCTGGGAAACGCCCACTACACCGTGAATTCACAGGCGACGGCGGGCAGAGGGCACAAGCTCAGACAGTTATTCCGCAACCACACACAGGTGGACTTGAACTCAGGTCCCTGCTGTCCAGCGGGGGGCTTTTGTGACAACTGGCCATCTCACTCAGCCTCAGTTTCCCCACCCAAAACAGGGCTGGTACTGCTCTCATAAAGTCTTTATGAGCATTAATAACGTACTAGGCAACTGACGATTTATTAAGTGCTTGCCAAAGAAATGGCAGCACTGCTTCTCTCTTCTCTTTTCACACACACGGGTCCATTCTCCCCCAAACTCCCCACCCGTCCAGGCTGCCACACGGGAATGAGCGTAGCATTGCTTCTTATCAAAGTTTACAGTTTGTTTTACCCAAAGGAGACTGCGTATACGGGACACAGCACAATACTGGCAGATGCACCTGAGGCCTGACGAGCAAAAGCCGCAAATAGTATTACCTCGCACCCCGCCCCGCCAAGAGCCTTACGCAAACCTTGCATTCCGTAAATACTTGTTGATTTAGCGTACAAAGTAAACCAGCTATGAATTCCAGCTGTTATGGATACACAATCTAAAAGTGAAAAGCTTTAGCTGAAAGGTTCCTCTAATACATTTTGGAAAGCCATGGAAACTGAAGTAACTGCCTGAGACAGAAACCAGGAAATCCCCCCGTCCTTTTCAGGGAAAGAAAGAAACTAAATTTTGTGGACTCTAGACCAATGAATTTAACTGTTGTCTGGGTTTCTAGATGGTTCAAGATCCTAGTGAGGATGGTGACCATCTGAATACACGGAATAAGGACGTGAACAGGACAGTCATCTGGGAATGACATCCGGAGATCAGAATTAGACACTGAGTTCTTAGGAGGATCTAGTTAGAATCATACGAGGCTGTGAGTGGAGAGTGAGGCAGTCAGAACAGTCAGGGCTCAACTGTCACAGTTCAGGAACCAACAGAGGAAACTCAGAGCTGATCCGAACGCCTGCTGAATTCTGGAAGCCAGAATACAGAGCCATTTGCCTGGAGATGGAAATGCAGCAAGATTCTAGCCCACGGAGCAATCACCTTTCTTTGCCATAAGGCAACAATACAGTGTAAGCGAGGAGAGAAAGCAAGCGAGCAACGGGGCTGCCTCACGTTTGCTTCTGTGGTGCGAGTGGAGCCCTCCGGCTCTGGACACAGCAGCTAGCCGAGGCTCAGTCGGAGTGTTCTGGGCTTCCCTGGTATCTCAGTGGTAAAGAAGCTGCCTGCCAGTGCAAGAGACGCAGGCTCGATCCCTGGCTCAGGAAGATCCCCTGGAGAAGGGACTGGTGACCCACTCCAGTGTTCTTGCCTGTGAAACCCCATGGACAGAGGAGCCTGGCGGGCTGCAGTCCATGGGGTCGTAAAGGGGGCACGGCTGAGACTAAACCACCACACCCGCGGTTTCAGCTTTCGGTGAGCAGTGTGAGCTCCTCTGTCTAGAGACAGCTAGAGACGGTTCCACACAGCCTTAGGAACGTTAGCGGGTCGTCCGAAAACCTCCTTTGCTGTTCAAGTACCAGTAGAAATAAAAGGCATACTTTTCCTTTCACCAGGAGCTTTATTGAATGTGTCCACCGTTTTGTTCCACACCTTCTGCCATGTTTCAGGCAACTTCATGATTCCATCGTCCCAAAACTTTTTTTCATCTTTTTGAGCAAAGAATTGCTCCAGGTGCCTTTTACAGTCTTCCAGGGAACTGAAATTTTTTCCATTAACAGAATTTGGTAAAGACTGAAATAAATGGAAATCCAAAAGAGCAATGTCTGGTGAATACAGCGGATGGATCAGAACTTCCCAGCCAAGCTATGACGGCTTTCGCCTGGTCACCAAAGAGGCATGCAGTACTGTGTTATCCTGACAGACATTCTTGCCCAGCTCCAGGGGCTTTTGTTGAGTGCTGCTTTCCGTGGGTCTAATTGGGACCAGTACTTGTTGGAATTAATCCTTTGGTTTTCCAGAAGGAGCTCACGGTAGATTCCTTTCCAGTCCCACCATATACACAACACCATCTTTTTTGGATGAAAACCGGCCTTTGGTGTGGTTGGCAGTGGCTAGTTTCACTTGCCCCACAATTTCTTCTGTCTCATATTATTGTATTCATTTTTTATTGCCCATCATGATTTGTTTTAAAAATGGAACATTCTGACTATGTCTCGGTAGATAGTCTCATGCAGAGATAGGGCAAGAAGGCTTTCTCTTACTTACGTGGAACCCAACCATCAAAGTGATTAACATAACCAAGCTGATGCAAATGATTTTCAACCCTGATTTGGATATTTTGAGTGTAGCGGCTATCTCTCAAGTGATATAATATTTTATCTGTGCTGTGTTGTGTCTGACTCTTTTCAACCTCATGGACTGTAGCCCGCCAGGCTCCTCTGTCCATGGGATTCTCCAGGCAGGACCACTGGAGTGGGTTGCCGTGTCCTTCTCCAGGAGATCTTCCCGACCCAGGGATTGAACCGCGTCTCTTGTGTTCCTGCGCTGGCAGGTGGGTTTGTACCACTGAACCACCTGGGCAGCCCCAAGATAAAGCTGATTGTTCTCAGTGAATCTCTTCTCAGTGAATTTGATCATTGTCAATTCAACTGGTCGGCCCCCCGAAGCCGACCCAGAGACACATCTTCAGCCCGAAACTCCGTCAGCCCCTTTCAGCGCTCAGTCAGTCACAGCACCTTCTCCATACGCTGCATAAATCTCATTTTGGATGTCAGTTGCATTTTTACCTTTCTTGAAATAGTAAAGCATGATATTCTAAATTTAACTTATATGCAGAGTACATCATGAGAAATGTTGGGCTGGAGGAAGCACAAGCTAGAATCAAGATTGCTGGGAGAAATATCAATCACCTCAGATATGCAGATGACACCACCCTTACGGCAGAAAGTGAAGAGGAACTAAAAAGCCTCTTGATGAAAGTGAAAGAGGAGAGTGAAAAAGTTGGCTTAAAGCTCAACATTCAGAAAACGAAGATCATGGAATCTGGTCCCATCACTTCATGGGAAATAGATGGGGAAACAGTGGAAACAGTGTCAGACTTTATTTTTTGGGGCTCCAAAATCACTGCAGATAGTGACTGCAGCCATGGAATTAAAAGACGCTTACTCCTTGGAAGAAAAGTTATGACCAACCTAGATAGTATATTCAAAAGCAGAGACATTACTTTGTCAACAAATGTCCATCTAGTCAAGGCTATGGTTTTCCCAGTGGTCATGTATGGATGTGAGAGTTGGACTGTGAAGAAAGCTGAGTGCAGAAGAATTGATGCTTTTGAACTGTGGTGTTGGAGAAGACTCTTGAGAGTCCCTTGGACTGCAAGGAGATCCAACCAGTCTATCCTAAAGGAGATCAGTCCTGGGTGTTCATTGGAAGGACTGATGCTAGAGCTGAAACTCCAATACTTTGTCCACATGATGCAAAGAACTGACTCACTTGAAAAGACCCTGATACTAGGGAAGACTGAGGGCAGGAAGAGAAGGGGACGACAGAGGACGAGATGGTTGGATAGCATCACCGACTCAACGGACATGGTCCGGGAGTTGGTGATGGACAGGGAGGCCTGGTGTGCTGCCGTCCACGGAGTCGCAAAGAGTCGGACACAACTGAGCGACTGAACTGAACTGAACTGAATATGCCAAAAATGTAGCCTTTTTCTTCCATCTTCAATATTAAAATGGCTACCCAAAAATGCGCCAATTTTGATAACTTTTTAAATGCACACTGATATGACAGCTGTCACAATACAATCTAATTGTTTCTGATGAAGTTAAAGACAAGCACTACTCGGGGCTTCCCTGGCGGCTCAATGGTAAGAAATCCACCTGCCGACGCAGGAGACGGGCTCCATCCCCGGTCGGGAGGATCCCCTGGAGGAGGAAATGGCAGCCCACTTCAGAACTCTTGCCTGGAAAATCCCACGGACAGAGGAGCCTGGCAGGCTGCAGTCCACGGGGTTGCAAAGAGCTGGACACGACTGAGCGACTAAAACAACAACAAAAGCGGAACTAGAGCCAGCCTACAGGAAAACACGAACAAACTTTCTGGCCAACCCAGTTCTCGGCATCAGGTCCCATCACTTCACGGCAAATGGATGGGAAAACAGTGGAAACAGTGACAGACTTTATTTTCTTGGGCTCCAAAATCACTGCAGAAGGTGACTGCAGCCATGAAATTAAAAGATGCCTGCTCCTTGGAAGAAAAACTATGACAAACCTAGACAGCATATTAAAAAAGCAGAGACATTACTTTGCTGACAAAGTTCTGACTAGTCAAAGCTATAGCTTTTCCATAGTCACGTATGGATGGGAGAGTTAGACCATACAGAAGGCTGAGTGCCGAAGAATTGATGCTTTTGAACCGTGGTGTTGGAGAAGACTCTGGAGAGTCCCTTGGACTGCAAGGAGATCCAACCAGTCCATTCTATAGGAGATCAGTCCTGAATATTCACTGGAATGACTGATGCTGAAGCTGAAGCTCCAGTACTTTGGCCACCTGCTGTGAAGAGCTGACTCATTTGGAAAGACCCTGATGCTGGGAAAGACTGAAGGCGGGAGGAGAAGGGGACGACAGAGGATGAGATGGTTGGATGGCATCACTGACTCGATGGACATGAGTTTGGGTAAACTCCAGGAGTTGGTGATGGACAGGGAGGCCTGCCGTGCTGCAGTCCACTCACACGACTGAGTGACTGAACAACGATACTTTGTTTAAGGTCAAGGAGATACAGGATTAACAAGATTGAGGAAGACAATCAGATGGAGTGAAAGTACAGGCTTCTGTTAGGGAATGAGGAAAGTCATGAATGGTCACCATGTCATCTAGCTAATACCGAAGGAATAGAATGTCGTAATTTCTGTTCTCTAAAAATGCATATTCTTTGTCTGTAATATATCAGTTATAAAAAGAGAGTTAGTCAAAGATCTTGAACCAGCACAATATGTTTCAAACTGAGGTCATAAAATCCAAAGATACCCTTTAACCTTTAACAAGAATTATACTGGAGCACAGTTGACTTGGAATGCTGTGTTAGGCTCAGGTGTACCGCAAAGTGACTTAGTTATGCGTATACATATATCTATTCTTTTTCAGATTCGTTTCCCATATAGGTTATTGGAGTTTTGCAGAGAGTTCTCCAGGATGCCCTTCAGCCTTTCAACAAAAGAAAACAGGAAGCAATGGCAAGGGCAAGTTTTGTCTCTGTCTGCCTCAGCCGTGCGAGTTTGAACGACGTGCAGACCACGTCGTGATGGGAGATGCATTCCTTCTTGTACATTATGCTTGAGTCTGAAAATCCTTTCAAAAAACTAGAGGAGAGAAATCGCATGGCGCACCACTGGTGAAAACTTGGCCAAAGTCAGTGGAGTCATGGTTTTTCTCAAACTTTGAACTTTTTATGTTGTATCAGGGTTTAGCCAATTAACAGAGTCGTGGCAGATTCAGGCGAATACAGAAGGGACTCGGCCCCGGATATACATGCATCCATTCTCCCCAGCCCTCTCCCATCCAGACGGCAACACAACACCAAGCAGAGTTCCATGTGCTCTGCGACAGTCCTTGCTGGCTATCCATTTCGAATACAGCAGCTGTCCACGGGGTCGCACAGAGTTGGACACAGCTGAAGCGACTCAGCAGCACCAGCAGCAGCGTGCACAAGAGTCCTGTTTTTTTTTTTAAATGAAGACTCAGCAGAAAGAGGCTCCACGCAATGCTACGCCAGCTTCAACATCCCCATTTCTTTCAGTCTTTCTTTCGTGGCTTATTACTTGCCTAGGTAAACTGCCTAGTAATGATGCTCACTTTTACCCTTTATGATATAGTGTCCTTTTAAAATTGTACTCTAGAGTATAATCATATTTCACACAGAAAAAACCTCGAACGTGACCCCTGTTTTCATTTCCAGCCCTGACCCTGGCTGACTTCCAGCCTCTTGGGACCTCAATGTCTTCCTGCGCTTCTTTCTTATATAAAATGCAAAGGCCAGAAGAAAAGGTGGCTGAAACTTCTTTGGTTTTAAAATGTGGCTGTTTTGATTTAGTGGAAAGGCAGACATTTTTCCGTACCACTCCTTCCCGGGTACTTGGACCACAAGGCTGAGATCAAAAGATGAATCACTTTGCCGTACACCCGAAACTAACAAAATATGGTGAGGCGACATGAATTTCTTTCTTAAATTATTGTTCTTGCAACCACAAACCCCAGTTGCAATGGGATTGAAATACTTTGCTGGGAATGAAGAGTTCTCTGGATGTTGGCCTATACACCCCAACCTTACTCCCCAAAGCACACACCCCCAGCTGGTGATCAACCAAGGTCAGCTTCCCGGGCTTCCCTGGAGGTCCAGTGGTGAAGAACCTGCCTCTCAGTGCAGGAGACGCGGGTTTGGTCCCTGATCCGGGAAGATCCCACATGCCACAGGGCCACGGAGCTGTGACCCAAACTGCAGAGTCTGCGCTCTAGAGCCGTGAGCCGCAACGACCGAAGTCCGCGCGCCTGCAGCCCGCGCTCCATGACGAGAGAGCCGCGAGGAGAAGCCCGAGTGCCCCAACCACACAGAGGGCCCTGCGGGAGCGGAGACCCAGCTCAGCCAGAAACAAACAGATGAGTAAATGGCAGGACGAGCCCGCCTTCCCTCGTGCTCAAAGAGCACCTCTCACTGTCTGACTGTCCACCCTTCCTGCTCGTGAAATGCAGGACTCTGTGTGTTTACCACACTCTTTAGGAATATGCGTGTCTGTGTCAGATAATTCCATCGCAGAAACTCGTATTTCAAGGGCTGTCTGGGCCGCTACTTGAGGACCCCGGCCGAGGTTTCCTCTCTTCCCAGCACTGGGGTGTTCTTGCAGAGCAGGGAAGGCAATCTGGCAATGAGGACAGGACTTCCAAAAAGAACAGAGACATCCTGCGCCTTGCCGAGTGACTCAGCGCTGGCCAGGTGCTCCCTGAGTCACGGCCGATCCACCACCCACACCCTGGAGGGCATCCTGCTGACAGAGACGGCCACCGTCCTGGCTGCCAGATCGCTGGCATTCCGTGAGGAAACCATGTCCTTCTCTGCATCTGCTGACTTAGTGCCCTGGCACGGGAAAACCCTTCGGAAAGGAAAAGCAGAACTGGGTTGCGATCACAGCAACGATGCTCTAGCGAGGGCCTGTTCTTGCAGAGCAGTTCAGACCTGACCCTTGCCTTCCGCAGTCGCGCTGTTCACTAACACGTGATGACGGCCGGAACTGGCACGAGAGACGGAGTCCCAGGCATGCAGGGGGCGGCGACACGTGTGGGTCTAGAATCTTCAGCAGAAACTTCATGCATGTGACAGGGGTTAGGCTGAGTCTCGAACTAAGAGTGAGACACGCAGGCAGGGAAAAGGAAGGACATTTCCAGAAGTGGGGAGGATGAAGTAAGCGCCCAAAAGCGCAGAGGCAGCAACGCACCTGGCCTGTCAGCATGGAGCAAGAACCAGCATGAAACATTACCTCCGTGATCGGCATTCTGCGTCCCACATTTGATCAGAGGAGCACATCCAGCCCATCTCATTAAAGCAGTGTGACTCACAGAGCAGGCCTCACTAGGCAGCTCTTCTCCGGATCTGCATTCCATGAAACCGTGCCCTAGAAAGTGTGAAACTCTTCCTATCGCCTCTTTGTGGTTAATCGGGAACCCCATTCTCCCACATCTCTTTGATCTGACCTGCTTCTGGAGTGAGAGATCTTGGTCAATTACAGAGCTGGCTGAAATTCGATCAAAAGAGTCCATTACTATATTGCACAATACTGCTGAGACCTGGCAAGGGTGGAAGAAAAGGCTAAGGAGGATCTCTATTAGAAAGACACTTTAGTAGAGAAAATTAAACACTGACCCACAGAATTATTAAATAAAATACCACCTCACGTCATAGGAAGATGAGCCACAAACAGATTAAATGTCTATTTCATTTGAAGGTTAGAATTAGCACGGTCTCTGTAGGCACATCTGAGTCATTGAGTTGATATGACTCATGTCTTACCTCGAGGCTGCTACTGACTGTTGCCTAGCACGGACACCGCGCAAAAGCAGCCCCAGTCCTGGAAAGCGAGCTCCCCACTTGCCACGGCACAGGAGGACCGAGAATGCCGCCGGCCACACCAACAAGCGATGCTGCGCCCACCAGGCCCGCAGCCACCACCGCCGCCCCCAGCAGGGCGCGCTGGGGCGACGCAGGATGGGAAAGAACAGAATACCAGCCAAAGAGAGACAAGGTTCACCTCGAGGCAGTGGTTTCCATGGGCCCAGACTCTCGAGTCTTCACATGCACAGGAGAGTGCAAGTTCACTCACTTGAGGCGCCTGCCTGTTTCTCTTCAATGAACAGTCATCTTTCGATGCTCCCACTAGCTGGCTTTCGTTGCCAAAACAAACCTGGCATGTACAACTGGCCCCTCCCTCCCCTGTTTGGAGCCGTCCCTAGAGGAACCTGAGCGGCTGTGCCCGGGGCTTAAGTCCTCAGCAGATCTGCCAGATAAACACAGCTCCCGCTGTGAGGCTGTGCTTCTTTCATTGTTTCAGTTGACACGCATGTGGGACGCTACATCTGTCCAGATGAAGCATTTTCTAATGCTACCTGGCTGGGGCACAGTTTTTTTAATTCATCCATCCAGAGAGGACACCTTTCTCTCTTTAGCTCAAAAGCTTCTTAGAGGTGAATTGGGAGTTCTGATCCTCCTTCTGGACGCAAGCTTTATTAATAAACACGCTGTCGCTTACTCAACTTTCTCAGTATTGGGGATAAGCAAACAAGAAGCTGGAGAATAGACGGGGCAGAATTAATTCAGTCCATTCTCTGGAATGCCGTCCCTGCGAGAGCGCCCCTGCTACCCGTGTCAGCGCACCCAGTGAGAGGCACAGCCTGCTTACCTCGCTCTCCTGGGGAGCCTGGCACACCTGCATTTCCTGGGAAGCCCGGGGCGCCCGGGGGTCCTTGCTCACCAGGAGTTCCCGGGGAGCCCGGCCTCCCAGGCTCTCCGGGAGGCCCCTGGATGGTCCGCACTGATGTCGAGTGGCTGGGAATCTGGTTAAGGATGGCCGTGTACCTGGACATGTGACCTGAGACAGGAAAGACACACAGCATCCGATGAATGGTCATGCGTGCAATGGGAGAGCTGGACATACTATTTGTCAAGGCTCCGGACAATTCTGTTAGACACCCACCAAGGCAAGAGGCATATCCCTCTGAAATAAGTTGATTTCCAAATGAAAAGATTCTGTATTTCCCTTTGGATGATATTAGCAGCTGGACTGTGTTCAAATTCCATCTCATGCATTTGGAATTCGATAGCTCACGTCAGCATCTCGGTAAGTATCACTGAGCAGGGGTCATAAATTGTATCTTTACCCCAACATTTATCTGACCCCTAAACCCTCACCCAGCAGTCCCCTTTTCCAGCAATTTCCACCCAAATGATTTGTCTTTTTTCCCAACCCACAAAGCCTACCCCACCCTCTTGCTCACAAATCCCCGGACAAGCACCCTGTTTCAACTCATCTCTTCATTGCCAAGCCTTTTTGCAGAAACCTTTACTTGAGTCCCAGCTGCAGAAACTCTCACTAGCTTTATTTTTTTTTTAATTTGGCTTTCTCTCATTATCCCTTAACTCAGTTGAGCCTGTAAGAATGGATGTTAATAAGCACAAGTAAAAACTGAGAAAAAATTTGATATCATAATTCCCCATTTTCCCAGCATCGTCAGTAGACAATATTTCCCTACAGAAGTGAACTTTCCAAATGACTATTATTTATTCCTCTTTAAATATCTAACCCTAAATAAGAAATGGCAACCGTTTCTAGAGGGGAGATTTCCAAGATACGGTCGATGCCTTCTCAAGCCTAGGAGCAGGGCCGTCATTAGGACAGGGCGGCTGATGACGCAGGCCCGCCGGGAGGCTCGCTCCTGGCAGTCCGGGCAGGAGCAGCCGTTTCGGCCCCTGCTGTCTCAGCTTCCTGCTCTGATAAAGGGGCGTCCTCCGCTACTTCTCCAGAGGTCGTCACTGGAGCCTCACACAGTTCAACGTTTCCTAGCATAATTCTTCTGATTAGCTCTGGACTGAACAGCAGATAACCGAGCAAGTGAGGAACTATAAGCCACGTGGTAACCAAGCTCGGAGGCGGAGCTGAAGGGAGGAAAGATGAAGCTCGGTGACAGAGGCGCGGCTCCGGAGAGGCTGGGCTGCGCTCATGGGGCCGCGTCAGCCTCCGCCGCGTCCTTCTCCGACAAGGACGTTGACAGGCAGGCCCTCCCCGTTTTACAGGCCTGTTTCAGCTCTGGTATAACCCCGCTGGTTTCCGAGAAAGTATTCACAGGAATCTGACAATTCCTGAGGGGAAAAATTGGATTTTGAAATCTCAATTTTTAGGCCACGTTTCAAACAATCACATATCCGCACAATATTTCTATTCCAAAGTGGAATAAGACAGTAACTACTGTGATATAGTCCTTATGCTATGGCCAATGAGTCATTAGGATTTAACCCTTAGGCTTCCTTAAAACAACTCTGTACCATTTACACTGTATACTTGAAATGAGACCCCACAGAATAATCCAAGACGCAGGTCAGCTGCAGACATATTCTGCTCGAGTTGTTTCCCTTCTACAACTAATTGTGTTTTCAGAGAGTCTTATTTTGGAGTTAATTTAAGTAGTTTCCCTTGTAACTTCTCTATCTCACACACACTAGTGTGCTATTTGGCATAAAACGGACTAACGGTGAAATAGAGGGAGTATCCAAACTAGAGGGAAAGTTCAGGTTTAAACGAAGAAACGGGGCAGGCGTGACGTGAAGCGTGTTCCGGGGCAGGTTCTGGCGTGGACGCGAGGACCCCGTCACACGCCCCGTGAGGCTTGCACCCGTGCGTGCGTGTGCTCCCGTGTTTGTGTCTCATGGCGTGAGTCTTGCAGAGAAGGGCCGTGGGCAACCAAAGACACGGATAAGAAAGAGAGACTGATTTAAGTCCGGAGGTTGGGGGGCGAGTTCTGCTGCCTTAGTTTGGCAGCTTTCAAGTCCTTAGCACTTGATGAAGAAGATTTATTGATTTGGAGAGATGAAGAAGAAATAGAAGATTTGATCTGGGCAGTCAAGTTAAACCTATACGGGCGAACAGGGGGCTTCCAGACCAACAGCAGGGAGGAATCTGGCGTCTGCACCGTCGCTGTGGAAGGCCAGGGTAATCTGTAATGAGGCTGCATCTAAAGCGGCAGTGACCCCAGGTGGGTCAGCGATGGCCAGGTGCGAAGCTGGCGGGCCTGCACCGAGACCGCGCTGAGTCCGTGCGCGCAGAAGGCGCGTCTCCGCCCGCCCGGAGCCAGCGCCCACCCGCGGCCGCGGCGCACTTACTCTGGATGAGCTGCTCGCACACCTGGCGCGCCACCGCCCTCACCATCGCTTGGGACTGAAGGTCGCCCTGGGGGAGAGAAAAAGCGGAGCGCTGACTCCCGGCCGCCGCCCAGCCCGGGGCAGGACCTCCAGGGCGGAGCTGGGGCTGGACCCACCGTCGCCCCCGGCCCTTCGCTGCCGAGCAGCGGGCAGGACGGCCCACCGCGCACACAGGCAAGGGGCGAGCACCCCGCAGGCGCCCGCAGGCTCCCGAGAGCCCGCTCCGGTCCCACATTCTAAAAGAATTTCAGTGTTTGGAACAAACCCATTAACTATATATCAGTTAACGCCTTCTTTGTCACTCTTTAGAGCTTGTAAAATACAGCGCTTTCTCAAGCAGTGGCTTACTGAATACTAATAGCGACCAGAGAAAGACGCTAAATCCATTTACAGAGGTAAAAACGCACTGCCCAAGTTCCCAGCGAGGAAGTTTCACCACTGCGTCTATCAGAAGTGACTGCACGATTATCTGAGCAGCGGCAGTTTCTCAAAGGAGAGAAACGGCCCCTGAAATGACCCGTTTTAAGCCTCACGGCCAGTGCTCTGACCCCGCACGTCACTGTTTTCCTGGGTGCCGATATCGGAAACACGCAAGCCTCGATCTACCGCTCGGCGTTTTGAACAGAGCGTTTACTTCTCTGAAACCTCTTCCCATCTGCTGTATGTCTTCATTAAATCCACTCTGTGAGTTAAATGAGTGGTCCTCTCCGTTTCAGCCCTAAACAAATGCTTCAGGTCACCTCGCCGGGCGAGCAGAGCTGCAACGAGAAGCCAGCTGGCCTGACCTCCAGCCCGTGGGGGGATCCGCTTGAAAAGGTGCTCACAGGCGGGTGAGCTGGGGTCGGGGGAGGCGGGTCAGGGGAGGCGGGTCGGGGGTCGGGTAGTGAAGCGATGACTGACCGGGACAGAGAACCACCCTCCCTCACCAGGCTCCCGGACGAAGCCACGCAGCCGAGGGCCCGGAGATACTCACCCTCTCTCCCCTCTCTCCCTTTGCTCCAGGGACACCCTGCAAAATTGTAAATTGTCGAGTTAGGACGCTGCACTCAGCCAAGCATGATGGTACGCATCTTTTCTGATTGTATGAAGAGGTTTCCCTTAGCGCTCATCATTCTGCAGCCAAAGTAGACACACAGCCACAGGAGTAAACAGACAGCAGCCTGTCACCCCGCCAAGCAGCAGCGTCTCTGTGCTGTTCTTGTTACCTCGTCGGTTATCCATTTATTTGTAATTGAAGGATAACTGCTTTACAATATTGTGCTGGTCTCTGCCATACAACAAGATGAAGTGGCCGAAGGTAGACATGTGTCCCCTCCCTCCTGAACCCCTCCCTCCTCCCTCCCCATCCCTCCCCATCCCACCCCTCCAGGATTTACGGAGCCAGGTTGAGTTCCCTGGGTCACACAGCAACTTCCCACTGCGATCTGTCTAACACATGGCAAGGTGAGCATCCGTGTTCGTCTCTCCACTCGCCCTGCTCTCTCCTTCCTTCCTCCCTCCTCGTGTCTGTGAGTCTCTTCTCTGCGTCCACGTCCCCACTGTGGTCCTACAGACATTTTAAACATTTCACTTGCCCAGTCTCTGCATGCCAAGTCACAGTACGCTTGAACACAAAATTGGGATCCTGCAGCAATACTGCTCTGTAACAGTGTCGCTGAATAAATCATTCCCATCTTTTCACACGAAATGCCTCTCTCTCCTGATGCTGCACAGTCGATTTCACAAATCTCTGCTGAGAAGAGACATGGTTTTCATTTTTGAAGGCATATCTCTCACAGAAAGGAAAACATCTTCCAACCTCAGAGCTCAAGTGAAAGGTGGAATCTGTGAAACGCTAGCTCTTCTTTCCATTCGGGATTAGCGGCACGTGAGGCTTTCTCCCTGATTCTCCCTGGTAATGTGAGCCTGTATTAACGTGAGCTCCCAGCTCAACTATTGTTTTGTTTTGTGGCTTAGCTACTCTTTGACCCATAGGAAACCTTACCATATCTGTAAAAACTTTTGCTGAAAAACAACGGTGTTTTTTTTCAGTGTTTGTGCAGTGAAATTACATGTATAATGCAAAACATGTGTCTTCAGAAGAATTTCTTCTCGTTGTTTCAACTCCAAGGCAGGGTAGTAAGTTTACCGAACAACACTTTTTTATAACCTCTACTAGAAGGATAGAAAGTGCCATTTACAGATGGAACTTGTCACGCTGTCAGGCTGTTCCCAGTTGTTACTGTAATCTCAACAGGTCCCAAATCAAACAGTCTCTTTTCCAAAAATCTCTATTCAGCTAGTCATCCAAAATAAAAATTCTGTTCATTCCATTGTGTGCAGGTAAACTGGCTTCCTGGAAAAACGAGACGCCCTGACCTGTGCTGTTTGCGGCTGTCAGAGGTGCAAATAGTTGCACTGGGGCTGATTCAGGTGGCAGACAGGCTGTTGCTGAGGGTGGGGCTCCAGAGGGAAGGGAGCGCGACACCCACTCCCTGAGCAGGTGCGCCCGGCCCGCCCGCCCCTCCGTCCCCCTTCCTTCCCCTGCCTCTCGCACGCCTGCCTCTCACACACTCACGCGTTTTGTGTTGTTCTTGGCCGTGCCCTGCGGCACGGGGCAGCTTACTTCCCTGACCAGGGGCTGAACTGAGCCCCTGCAGTGGGAGCTCGGGGTCTTCGTGACGGGGCCACCGAGGAATGCCCCCCACACTTCGGCATCGCAGCTCCTCTCGTACTCACCCCTCTGCTCCACCACCTGGCTGCTGGCCCAACCATCTCACGCCAGGGCATTCCCGCCTTCCTTCCAGCCAGCTTCCCTAACGAGGGACCCTCCTCTTCCGGCTCATCCTCTGCACAGCCACAAGTCTCGCCTCCGATGCAGTTCCGGATGCAGTTCAGAAAGCTGGGTGCCTGCTGGCCGCCGGCAGCTCCGCCTGCATCCAGCCGCCCGGTGACTCTCAGATACCCGTGTGGCAGTCAGAGTCCTTGCTTCCAAAGGCTTGTTATGATGTGTGGCCCCAACGTCCACTACCACCTGCTTATCAAAAGGACAACTTCTCATTCCTGCAGACCTGGTCCAGTCAGTGTATCAGGACACTTGTGAGAAAGGCATTAAGCGTGTATCTTATCTATCAAGTACCAGCAATATTCTAATGCATCACTCAAGTACCGCCTGTTCCACACTAAATCTTTATCACGGTACACTTTTAACCATGTGTGTGCTCATTTGCTCAGTCATGTCAGATTCTTTGTGACCCTATGGACAGCAGCCCGCCAGGCTCCTCTGTCCCAGGGAGTCTCCAGCCAAGAACTCTGGAGTGGGCTGCCATTTCCCCCTCCAAGGGCTCTTCCAGAACCAGTGAAGCCTCCTGTCTCTCCTGTTTGGCAGCTGGGTTCTTTACCATGCTGCCAGCCGGGAAGCCGTATTTAACTATGTAACACAAAGATTTCTCTTCTCGCTATGGAGATGGTGAGATCTCTAACGCTGGGGATCATAACTTATATTACTTTATATTCCCAAAACCACCTAGCCTGTTAAAAGAGTCACTTGAATATTCACTTAAGTGCAATGTTAAATTAAAATATTTCTTATAAATCTAGGACTGCTGCCTACTTCCTTTTCAAGCATTTGATGCAATACAAATTCAAATACAATTCAAATTCAATTCCCAAATCAGGATACAAAAGTTAGTATCTGTTCCTCATCTTTAATAAGCCAAGAAATTGTTTGTAGATACCAGTGGTTTAAAACTCAAGCTGCTTTTACCACATGTCAAGTACACATCTCGGCACATTAACTCATTTAAGCTGCCTAACACCCCTGTAAGGGGAACTCATTTACTCCCTCCAACCATCTCATCCTCTGTCGTCCCTTTCTCCTCCTGCCCTCAATCTTTCCCAGCATCAGGGTCTTTTCCAATGAGTCAGCTCTTTGCATCAGGTGGCCAAAGTATCAGAGTTTCAGTTTCAACATCAGCCCTTCCAATGAACGCCCAGGACTGATCTTCTTTAGGATGGACTGCTTGGATCTCCTTGCCGTCCAAGGGACTCTCAAGTGTCTTCTCCAGCACCACAGTTCAAAGGCATCAGTTCTTCGGCGCTCAGCTTTCTTTGTAAGTCCAACTCTCACATGCATACATGACCACAGGAAAAACCGTAGCCTTGACTAGACGGAATTTGCTGGCAAAGTAACGTCTCTGCTTTTCACATATAAAGAGAGTGATGCATTGAGAGGATAAATAAACTGCCCAAGGTCACACAATAAGAAAGTGGAAAGTCTGGGACCAGAAGCCACTCAGCTGGTTTCCAGAACCCTTGCTCGCCACAGTGCACTCTACTGCTGCCATGAAAGAGGGCACTGCTCAACACCTTTGCTAGCCTGAACCTTCCATTTCAGTGTGGGCAATACTTTTCTTAAGGCAGTAATTTAAAAAGCAAACAAACACCTCCCAAATCTCACTCCAGTCATTCAGAATTAGTCTCTGAGTCATTTCTTAAAATCTATCTCATCTTGAATATTTTTTGTCTCTGAACCAACGTATTCTTAATGTTTCCATTGCTAGCTATCATGTGTTAACTTTTCCTGTTTGAAACTTGGTCAAAGAAACCTGAGTGATGAGGGGAACGGGCAGTAGCAGGTGTCGGCGCCTCTGGTGTGCAGAGACTGATGCGTTTAACGAGGCCTGAAATTCCTCACACTCAGCCTACCAACGCTTGTGCCAAAGTAGCCTCGAGACACAGCAAGGTGGTCTCCCGGAAAGACACATTTAGTGAACACATCTGAACGACAAGAAATTGTTTTTTATTCCAACTTCTCTGACGTCTTTCCTTTGATTTTTCATTTTGCAAAATAAAAACAAACTCAAAATTCCTGAGTGAACGAAGGTCTGTAACTCCACCAAAACAAGCTTTGATGGAAAACACACAGTCCCTGTAGATGTCAGCAAGAAAAACTGGCATATTTTACTTTGATTTCAGGAACACTTGACATGCAAAGAAAAGAAAATACAGTAGCTACATTCACAGATTTATAGAATTTAGTACTGAAGGAAAGAAGAATGATCTCATGGTCCAAGTCCCAAATATTAGGTGTCTGCTGCTGCTGCTAAGTCACTTCAGTCGTGTCTGACTCTGTGTGACCCCGTAGACGGCAGCCCACCAGGCTCCCCCGTCCCTGGGATTCTCCAGGCAAGAACACTGGAGTGGGGTGCCATTTCGTTCTCTAGTGCATGAAAGTGAAAACAGAAAGTGAAGTCGCTCAGTTGTCTGCTAACTAAAATCAAAATACCCCTAGCTCAGCTCTGAGTTGAGCTTCCATGCCTGACCCTAAATCTGTAAAACTAATCTCCTCATACTCACCTGAGTACCAGCCTAACTAGAATGTAATCACACTTTCGTTCTTTGTTTTACCAAACGTTTATTAAGCACGGTAAGCCCCCTACGCACGAACCGTCAAGCTGTGAACTTGCGAAGACGTGACCGTGCACTCCATCAGAGGCAGGTTGATGGAGTGATGCCATCCAACCACCTCATCCTCTGTTGCTCTCTTCTCCTCCTGCCCTCAATCTTTCCCAGCATCAGGGTCTTTTCCAATGAGTCAGCTCTTTGCATCAGGTGGCCAAAGTATTGGAGTTTCAGCTTCGACATCAGTCCTTCCAATGAACACCTAGGACTGATTTCTTTTAGGATGGACTGGTTGGATCTCCTTACAGTCCAAGGGACTCTCAAGAGTCCCTTCTTCTCCAACACCATGGTTCAAAAGTATCAATTCTTTGGTGCTCAGCTTTCTTTATAGTCCAACTCTCACATCCATACATGACCACTGGAAAAACCATAGCCTTGACTAGACGGACCTTTGTTGACAAAGTAATGTATCTACTTTTTAATATGCTGACTCGGTTGGTCATAACTTTCCTTCCAAGGAGTAAGCGTCTTGTAATTTCATGGCTGCAGTCACCATCTGCAGTGATTTTGGAGCCCCAAAAAAGTCAGCCACTGTTTCCCCATCTATTTCCCATGAACTGATGGGACCAGATGCCATGATCTTCATTTTCTGAATGCTGAGCTTTAAGCTAACTTTTCACTCTCCTCTTTCACTTTCATCAAGACGCTTTTTATTTTCTCTCCGCTTTCTGCCATAAGGGTGGTATCATCTGCATATCTGAGGTTATTGATATTTCTCCAGCAATCTTGATTCCAGCTTGTGTTTCTTCCAGTCCAGCGTTTCTCATGATGTACTCTGCATAGAAGTTAAATAAGCAGGGTGACAGTATAAGGCCTTGACGTACTCCTTTTCCTATTTGAAACCAGTCTGTTGTTCCATGTCCAGTTCTAACTTGCTTCCTGACCTCCTACAGGTTTCTCCAGAGGCAGGTCAGGTGGTCTGGTATTCCCATCTCTTTCAGAATTTCCCGCAGTTTATTGTGATCCACACAGTCAAAGAATTTGGCATAGTCAATAAAGCAGAAATAGATGTTTTTCTGGAACTCTTTTGCTTTTTCAATGATCCAGCATAGCTACTCAATAAACATTTTTGAATGAATTAATTGGGAAACTGACATTCTGAGAAGGCAGGTAAAGAAGCTTAAGCGATGTGGCTACACAGCCAGTTAAGGCCGTGTGAGGGTGACGCCTGGAACCCAGGTCTCCTGACCTCTGATGCAGAGCTCACGGTGCGGCGTGACACTGGTGCACCCGCCGGCATTTATTTCCAGCGGAGCTCGGGGCCCCTTGCACGCGCTTGCTCACTGTCTGCTCTCCTGCAGGGGAGGCAACCTTGAGCTTATGCCTCGGGTAGGAATTAAAACAGCAGCAGCAGCGATGCACGTTCTGCCCTGGGAAGTCAGCAGCTGAAGGCAGCGTGCGTGAAAGCCAGCCTTTTCCTGGCACAGACCATAGGAAACAAACTATTCTCAGCGGGCAGCGTGTCTCTCCTGGTCTCTCTCCCTCCTGCCTTCCTGGACAGCCATCCACGGGAAATCAATCAAGCTTTCACCCCGAGAGGCACAGCCCATCTGGCAGGAGGCAGGCGTGCGGCTGTGCCCACCCAGCGTCCCAGGGGAACTCTGGGCTGGGCGCTTCAGGGGGCCCCTGGCTTTGAGGAGACTCCAGTGCTGCCTCTGGCACAAACACCACTGTCAAGGGCCCTTTTCTGCTGATTGGCAGCAACTGAAGGGAATATCAACAAGCGTTCTATTTCCAGGAAAAAACTACTGCTGTTTCTGAATTTATTTAAAGCCCATGTTTAAAGTCTGCTCCAGAGCTACACAAGTCCAGGTGGTTCGCAGGGTGGGGCCCTCCTTACTTTCCGCATTTCAGAGTCACTCTGTCCCCTCACACACAGCCACCATCCCGTGCCAAGCACCCTCTAGGGCCTGTTCTTCCTTCCTATCCATCCTCCTAGGATTAGGATCAAGTCGAACTGGATTAAGGGACACTGCACAAATGCATTTGTTTATTGTCCAACCAAATTCAAACCAGTTTCGGGTTTATTTTTGTTTGTTTCTGTTGCGCCTCAAGATGCCTCGAAGCCTTGGGCACCCTGAGACCTCTCATGACTTTCTGAGAAGCAGATTTAACACGCTGTCTCTGGCACTTTCTTGCCCAGAACCTTTCGCCCTCTGAGCCCTGCGGACGGCTTCTGGAACTCCTGTTCCCCGAGCACATTATGGGAAGTGGACTAAAGCAGAGATAACGGACAAGGATGTGTAAGGAGAGCCCTTAGCCTTCCTCTGTGGCCCGTCACTAGCGTGACTTGAAGAGAGAAGGCCTAAAAAGGTTTGGAACAATGACAACGTGACTACATTCCAGTCGGAATAAGTCTACGGCTTTTTAGAATGACTACTAAAGGGAGCTGTCAGTTCAGTTCAGTTCAGTCGCTCAGTCGTGTCCAACTCTTTGCGACCCCATGAACCGCAGCACGCCAGGCCTCCCTGTCCATCACCATCTCCCGGAGTTCACTCAGACTCACGTCCATTGAGTCCATGGTGCCATCCAGCCATCTCATCCTCCGTCGTCCCCTTCTCCTCCTGCCCCCAATCCCTCCCAGCATCAGAGTCTTTTCCAATGAGTCAACTCTTCGCATGAGGTGGCCAAAGTACTGGAGCTTCAGCTTTAGCATCAGTCCTTCCAAAGAAATTCCAGGGCTGATCTCCTTCAGAATGGACTGGTTGGATCTCCTTGCAGTCCAAGGGACTCTCAAGAGTTTTCTCCAACACCACAGTTCAAACGCATCGATTCTTCAGCGCTCAGCCTTCTTCACAGTCCAACTCTCACATCCATACATGACCACAGGAAAAACCATAGCCTTGACTAGACGGGCCTTAGTCGGCAAAGTAATATCTCTGCTTTTGAATATGCTATCTATGTTGGTCATAACTTTCCTTCTAAGGAGTAAGCGTCTTTTAATTTCATGGCTGCAGTCACCATCTGCAGTGATTTTGGAGCCCAAAAAAATAAAGTCTGACACTGTTTCCCCATCTATTTCCCATGAAGTGATGGGACCAGATGCCATGATCTTTTTTACCGAATGTTGAGCTTTAAGCCAACTTTTTCACTCTCCTCTTTCACTTTCATCAAGAGGCTTTTTAGTTCCTCTTCACTTTCTGCCATAAGGGTGATGTCATCTGCATATCTGAGGTTATTGATATTTCTCCAGGCAATCTTAATTCCAGCTTGTGTTTCCTCCAGTCCAGTGTTTCTCATGATGTGGTCTGCATAGAAGTTAAATAAGCAGGGTGACAATATACAGCCTTGACATACTCCTTTTCCTATTTGGAACCAGTCTGTTGTTCCATGTCCAGTTCTAACTGTTGCTTCCTGACCTGCATACAGGTTTCTTAAGATGCAGGTCAGGTGGTCTGGTATTCCCATCTCTCAGAATTTTCCACAGTTTATTGTGATCCACACAGTCAAAGGCTTTGGCATAGTCAATAAAGCAGAAATATATGTTTTTCTGGAACTCTCTAGCTTTTTCCATGATCCATCGGATGTTGGCAATTTGATCTCTGGTTCCTCTGCCTTTTTTAAAACCAGCTTGAACATCAGGGAGTTCACAGTTCACGTATTGCTGAAGCCTGGCTTGGGGAATTTTGACCATTACTTTACTAGCATGTGAGATGAGTGCAATTGTGCGGTAGTTTGAGCATTCTTTGGCATTGCCTTTCTTTGGGATTGGAATGAATACTGACCTTTTCCAGTCCTGTGGCCACTGCTGAGTTTTCCAAATTTGCTGGCATATTGAGTGCAGCACTTTCACAGCATCATCTTTCAGGATTTGAAACAGCTCAGCTGAAATTCCATCTCCTCCACTAGCTTTGTTTGTAGTGATGCTTTCTAAGGTCCACTTAACTTCACATTCCAGGATGTCTGGCTCTAGATGAGTGACCACACCATTGTGATTATCCAGGTCATGAAGATCTTTTTTGTACAGTTCTTCTGTGTATTCTTGCCACCTCTTCTTAATATCTTCTGCTTCTTTTAGGTCCATACCATTTCTGTCCTTTATCAAGCCCATCTTTGCATGAAATGTTCCCCTGGTATCTTGAATTTTCTAGTCTTTCCATTCTATTATTTTCCTCTATTTCTTTTCATTAATCGCTGAGGAAGGCTTTCTTATCTCTTCTTGCTATTCTTTGGAACTCTGCATTCAGATGCTTATACCTTTCCTTTTCACCTCTCTTCTTTTCACAGCTATTTGTAAGGTCTCCCCAGACAGCCATTTAGCTTTTTTGCATTTCTTTTTCTTGGGGATGGTCTTGATTCCTGTCTCCTGTACAATGTCACGGATGTCCATAGTTCATCAGGCACTCTATCTATCAGATCTAGTCCCTTAAATCAATTTCTTACTTCCACTGTATAATCATAAGGGATTTGATTGAGGTCATACCTGAATGGTCTGGTGGTTTTCCCTACTTTCTTCAATTTAAGTCTGAATTTGGTAATAAGGAGTTCATGATCTGAGCCACAGTCAGCTCCTGGTCTTGTTTTTGTTGACTGTATAGAGCTTCTCCATCTTTGACTGCAAAGAATACAATCAATCTGCTTTCAGTACTGACCTTCTGGGGATGTCCATGTGTAGAGTCTTCTCTTGTGTTGTTGGAAGACGGTGTTTGCTATGACCAGTGCATTTTCTTGGCAAAACTACGTTAGCTTTTTCCCTGCTTCATTCTGTGCTCCAAGGCCAAATTTGCCTGTTACTCCAGGTGTTTCTGGACTTCCTACTTTTGCATTCCAGTGCCCTATAATGAAAAGGACATCTTTTTGGGGTGTTAGTTCTGAAAGGTCTTGTAGGTCTTCATAGAACCATTTAACTTCAGCTTCTTCAGCACTACTGGTCGGGACATAGACTTGGATTCCCGTGATATTGAATGGATTGCCTTGGAGACGAACAGAGATCATTCTGTCGTTTTTGAGATTGCATCCAAGTACTGCATTTCGGACTCTTTTGTTGACTATGAGGGCTACTCCATTTCTTCTAAGGGATTCTTGCCTGCAGTAGTAGATGTAATGGTCATCTGAGTTAAATTCGCCCATTCCAGTCCATCTGAGTTCGCTGATTCCTAGAATGCCAACGTTCACTCTTGCCATCTCCTGTTTGACCACTTCCAATTTGCCTTCATTCATGAACCTAACATTCCAGGTTCCTGTGCAGTATTGCTCTTTACATCATCAGACCTTGCTTCTATCACCAGTCACATCCACCGCTGGGTGTTGTTTTTGCTTTGGCTCCATCCCTTCATTCTTTCTGGAGTTACTTCTCCACTGATCTCCAGTAGCATATTGGGCACCTCCCGACCTGGGGAGTTCATCTTTCAGGGTCCTATCTTTTGTCTTTTCATACTGTTCATGGGGTTCTCAAGGCAAGAATACTATTTAATTAATTTAATTAGAATTTATGTATAATTATATTATAAATACACTGTATAGATTATATGATAAAAATATAATTGATATTAATAAAACAATTTATAATCATTATAATTAATATCAATCATTTAAATAACATTGTTTAATGGTATTGTTTATTATATAATTAATTGTTAATTAGTTATTTTATAATTATTGGTTTTTTATAGCTAATAATTATTATAATAGTTATCATTATAACTGGCAATTAAATGATTTATTTCATTCCCTGAGTTTTCATTTACACCACTGTTCACTTCTGTGTTCAGTTCAGTTCAGTTCAGTTCAGTCACTCAGTCACGTCCAACTCTTAGCAACACCATGAATCGCAGCATGCCAGGCCTCCCTGTCCATCTTATGTGTTAGGGTGTGTTTTAAGGCAAAATTCTGTCTTTCTCATACAGCTTAGGGAAGAAAAACCTATTCCCATCCTCACTGATCCTTGACTTTGTCCAGGAGACAGGCCTAATTAATAGACATCATCGTATCCAACCCCTGAAAAGATGCACTGAGTTAACTTAGCCAAGCACAGAATGGGAAACAATGCAAGTATACATAAGCGGAAGCGCAGCTGCAGATCACTCCCCGTCGGGACCATTTGTCTTCAGCCCTGATGTACGCACAGTCTGATCTTAATCTTTATCCTAGGAGAGTCTCTGTTTTCCTCACAGATTCCTCAAGAGTCCAATACTGGAAACACACTTTGACCACAAGAGACACTGTCAATTTAAAGACACAAATAAGCCAGAAGGATGCCTGGGCAGCCATCCTGACGGGCTGCGGCCACATACTCACAGGCGGTCCGAGGGCACCTTGGGGTCCCATGCTTCCTGTGACCCCGGGGACTCCAGGGGCTCCGGGAATGCCCTAGTGGACAGGAAGATGGAGCAAAGTTAAAGACAGACGTTCCCAACAAAACAGCTCTCCAGAAGGGGCAGCAAAAGCACCCCCCACCTTCCCGAAGCCGAGACTTCAGGACTCACTGCTTATTCCTGTTTCCAACTACCACAGAATTAAGGAAGACTCTCTTTGGAAAAGTCTCCACTATGTTGGTTAGATGTAATTCTTTCAAATTCAAGCCTTACCTGTGTCTAGTAGAAAAGAAATCAGTGCAGGTGATCTTACGGCAAAGTGCCTCGGAGGTGGAATAATCAAGCCCCTCAGACACATTCCTTTTAGAGGATGCTTAGGAAGAGTGCTGCCCCAGAGGCTGAGCCATCACACTACAGCAAAGATGGCTGCAAAGGGAAGGCCTGGCAGCAGAAAAGCTCTCACAAGAAGTGAACGGTGTTAAAGCAGCACCACGCCCCAGCAGTTCCTGGAAATACTTACAATTGGCCCTGGTGGACCTGGAGGGCCGGAGGATCCGTCCTTTCCAGGAAAGCCCTGGGGGAAGAAAAACACGGCATGTCAACTCTGCAGCTGCTTTATGTGGCTTTCAGAAAAGGTGCATTTAATCCCACTTCATATTTGGGGCAGCAAGTCCTGTCATTTGCTCCAAACTTCCAAGGATTCACTGCTTTTAAACCCTTCATGGGAACTGTTCTTGGCAAAGACTTTTGTGTCTGTTGGCTCTATGAAATAGCCCAATGTAAGAATGTTAGGTGTAAGAAATGCCACTTATAAACTTACACAGGAACTTATTTTCAGAAAGTGTTTTTTTATTATTATTATTTAATTAAACATAACTAGTGAGAAGGGGGATCAATTCTGGTCATTAACAACCAGACACAAAGATGAATTAGTGTCTTTCAGGACCTAAGAGTTTAGGGACAGGGAACCCCTATCACAGGAATCTAATAGTATATTACAAATTGGGAGTACTACAGTATCGGGCTCCCTTTTAGCTCAGATAGTAAAGAATCTGCCTGCAATGCTGGGGACCCAGGTTCGATCCCTGGGCCAGGAAGATCCTCTGGAGAAGGGAATGCAACCCACTCCATTATTCTTGCCTAGAGAATTCCATGGACAGAGGAGCCATGGGGTCGCAAAGAGTTGGACACAACTGAGCAACTTACACACACACACACACACACACACTCGCACACACACTCGCATACACACTACAGTGTCTGTAACTCTGAAGCTCTTCAGGGACTGCCTGGGGGTGGATCAGGGGTCTTCCTGCGGCGGTGATACAGCTTTGACTGCTGGGCAAGTTTGTGAATGAAAGTCAACATGAACACACGTTTGCTTCTTAGTACATGATGGAAGAGTTAAAGGCAGAAAGCAAATGATGCTCTTTAAAAATTATCTTCTCCAATCACTGAATGTGTGTGTGTGTTATCTTATGTGAATGTTAAAAAAAACTAGAACACCTGGAGTGGCCTGCTGTCAGAGGGCTGCGGTTCTTGGCTGTGGGTGTGGGTCTTTCCAGTCTCAATTTTATAATAAATTCATAAGGTTTTGTTCAAGACATTATCTTCTACTACGTGGAGAAGTGGACTTCTCCTCTTGGGACTTGTCCCTCTTAGAATAGTCCATTCTTATGCTAAGTCGCTTCAGTCCTGTCCAGCTCTTTATGACCTTATGGACTGTAGCCCACCAGGCTCCTCTGCCCATAGCATGCTCCAGGCAAGAACACTGGAGCTAGTTGCCTTGCCATTCTCCAGGGGATCTTCCTGACCCCGGATCGAACCTGGGTCTCTTAGTCGCCTGCACTGGGCAGGCAGCCTCTTCACCTCTAGCGCCACCTGGGAATCCATTCTCATCTCAAATCACTTCAAACCAACATCGGCCAGCGTCGGCGCTGCCTCTCCCAACCCCTTTCTGGAGCGCGCCACCTTCCCAGTGAAACTTCCCCATTCTTCCTGCACGTGAAAACCCTTCTCCTTAGGGGCCCCCTTTCACTCTCCCTCTCCTTATCTCCAGGAATCAAATAAAAGAGGGTAAAGATGAGGCTGGACAAAAGGAAATCGTGTGAGTTGGGAGAAAGGTATGGAATAGGAAGGATGCGTGTGTAGGAAAAGCAATGGTCTGCGGGCCCTTTCATCCTGTTCCCAGGTTCAAATGCCAGCAAGTCTCAAAGCCAGATAAGGCAGAGGCTCCAGAGCCCACCGGGCCTTGTGGTTTGCCTTTCCTGCCTGAGCACGCTGTGAGCTTCCATCTTCCAGCCTCTTGTCCAGCAATTCGTGGGAAGCTGGGGGCTGAGCTGTGGCCAGTGGAGAGGGGCCAGTTCCAGCTCTGGCCCGTAAGAACTTCCGGGGGGTAATCCTCCACCTTCTTTTCCCTCCTGTAACAGCTTCAGGGCCCACGTATTGAGGATCAGTGTCTCAAGATGGCAAGACCTTGAGTTCCTAAATGACTGTACAGATCAGAGACTAACTACCCAACTCCTCTACCCATTCTGTGGACAGTGCTGGGCTGGGACCAGCAATACTTCATTTCATTTAGTATTTTTTTATTGTTTTAAACCACTGAGGCTTTAGGACTTTTGTTCATAATATTCGAGCTAGTGGGTTTTTTCACTACTACCTCTATTCAGTCACTTCAGTTATTCACTCAAAAATATTATTAAGTCAGAAAGCTGCACTGATAGGCCCTGATACAGATTAAATTACACAGACATGCACACACATCCTTCCTTGGATTTGCTAAACAACATATATTAATACTGACATAGGTTGAAAGATATTATTTTACGTGGAGTTTAAATATAGCATATCCAGGAAGAGGGTATAAAAAATCAATGCTGTGAAAGTGCTGCACTCAATATGCCAGCAAATTTGGAAAACTCAGCAGTGGCCACAGGACTGGAAAAAGTCAGTTTTCATTCCAATCCCAAAGAAAGGCAATGCCTAAGAATGCTCAAGCTACCGCACAACTGCACTCGTCTCTCGTGCTAGTAAAGTAATGCTCAAAATTCTCCAAGCCAGGCTTCAGCAATACGTGAACCGTGAACTCCCTGACGTTCAAGCTGGTTTTAGAAAAGGCAGAGGAACCAGAGATCAAATTGCCAACATCCGCTGGATCATGGAAAAGCAAGAGAGTTCCAGAAAAACATCTACTTCTGCTTTATTGACTATGCCAAAGCCTTTGACTCTGTGGATCACAATAAACTGTGGAAAATTCTAAAAGAGATGGGAATACCAGACCACCTGACCTACCTCTTGAGAACTCTGTATGCAGGTCAGGAAGCAACAGTTAGAACTGGACATGGAACAACAGACTGGTTCCAAATAGGAAAAGGAGTACATCAAGGCTGTATATTGTCACCCTGCTTATTTAACTTCTATGCAGAGTACATCATGAGAAACGCTGGGCTGGAAGAAACACAAGCTGGAATCAAGATTGCCAGGAGAAATATCAATAACTTCAGATATGCAGATGACACCACCCTTATGGCAGAAAGTGAAGAGGAGCTAAAAGCCTCTTGATGAAAGTGAAAGAGGAGAGTGAAAAAGTTGGCTTAAAGCTCAACATTCAGAAAACAAAGATCAAGGCATCTGGTCCCATCACTTCATGAGAAATAGATGGGGAAACAGTGGAAATAGTGTCAGACTTTATTCTGGGGGGCTCCAAAATCACTGCAGATGGTGACTGCAGCCATGAAATTACAAGGCGCTTACTCCTTGGAAGAAAAGTTATGACCAACCTAGATAGCATATTCAAAAGTAGAGACATTACTTTGCCGACTAAGGTCCGTCTAGTCAAGGCTATGGTTTTTCCTGCGGTCATGTATGGATGTGAGAGTTGGACTGTGAAGAAGGCTGAGCACCAAAGAATTGATGCTTTTGAACTGTGGTGTTGGAGAAGGCTCTTGAGAGTCCCTTGGAATGCAAGGAGATCCAACCAGTCCACTCTAAAGGAGATCAGCCCTGGGATTTCTTTGGAAGGAATGATGCTAAAGCTGAAGCTCCAGTACTTTGGCCACCTCATGCGAAGAGCTGACTCACTGGAAAAGACTCTGATGCTGGGAGGGATTGGGGGCAGGACGAAAAGGGGACGACAGAGGATGAGATGGCTGGATGGCATCACTGACTCGATGGATGTGAGTCTGAGTGAACTCCGGGAGTTGGTGATGGACAGGGAGGCCTGGCGTGCTGTGATTCATGGGGTCGCAAAGAGACGGACACGACTGAGCGACTGGACTGAACTGAAGAGAAAAACAGAACCTTATAACTCCTTTAGTCCAACTGCTTCATAAGTGAGAAAATTTGGGACCAAAGAGATTAGGAGGAGCCTTTACCATTTAAAAAAATGTTTTTAATCTACTATTATTTCCTATATGAAGTTCACATAACAAAACCAGGGACTCTGAGGACATACTCAAAGTTTAAGAAGGCATTTTGAGAAGAACTTCATTTGCTTCCTGCCTTAAACCTCTCCCAGCACTGGAGGGGAAGCGAACACGCACCCGTGTGTAAGGCCGCACCTGACACGTGGCCACCGCCACTGCCCGGCAGTCAGCAGTGCAGCCTGGCTGCCGACAGCTGTGTCCAGAGACACAAAGTTCTCAAAAACCAGCAAGGGCGATGTTATGACAGGGAGCGAGCCAAGGCGTCTTTTCTGAAAGGACAGTGCGCTGTTCCGGGGAGGACCCGCAGGACACAGCTCATCGGCTCCTCCCTCTCGATCACGGGGAAGGAGCGCACAAAGCAACGCCCACCAGGACTCTCCTCCGCCGGGTCACCGGAAGGGTGCTGCCGAGAACAGTGTTCAGCGGGCTCGATTTACGGACAGCTGGTGCACATCATGTGGGAGGAGAGAGGACGGAATGTCGTTAGGTAGAACTAAGCTTGGCCGAGAGGCTGTTGCTCCCGTGCGGTCGAATCCAACGGGGAGATTGCGAGTTTGTTCACTCTGCGTTCTCGGGGAGCCCAACCTCCAGGGGCTCGAGCCTGATGATCTGAGGTGGAGCCGATGCCATAACAGAAATACACTGCACAGTAACTGGCATGACCCTGAATCATCCCCGACCAACCCCCAATAACTGGCATGACCGTGAATCATCCCCGACCAACCCCCAGCGCTGGGCCAAGGAAAACCATCTGCCACGGAGCTGATCTCTGGCGCCAAAAAGGCCACTGCTCTTCCCAAAGGGCACCTTGGAAGCTGTTGGTGTTCACTCGCTCAGTCGTGCCCAACTCTCTGCGACCCCCTGGACTGCAGCACGCCAGGCCTGCCTGTCCACCACCAACTCCGGGAGTCCACCCAAACCCACGTCCATCGAGTCGGTGACGCCATCCAGCCATCTCATCGGAAACTGAGATTTCTGTTTTTCTTCTTTGAGGGAAGAAATCATGTCTTATTCACTGTTGTGTTCCTAATACCTCCCCAGCACATGGTTGGCACCAAATACATACTAAAAAAAAAAAGTGGAATAAAAATGAGACTCTTAGAAGAAGTGCTCTGATAATCATGTTGAATAAATAAATATTAACTGCAGGTATAATTAGCCCAGAAATGCATGGGGGTGGGGGGATGCCAATCTTTTCTGGCTTTGCTCTTGAACCCTCACAAGCCTGGAGGAAAGGGGTCAGGAGTTCTCCAGCCCCAGAAGCTGAAACTGCACTTCAGTGACTACCTGAGGGGTGGTTTCCTAGAAGCAGCCTGGGCTTTTGCGCCTTTGATTTATAGGGGGAGGGCCTTCCCTGGTGTCCAGTCACCTGCTGATGCAGGGGACACGGGTTCGGTTCCGAGCACCCCCACGACGGAGCCCGTGCACCGCAGCGAGAGCAGCCCGCTCGCCACACCTGGAGCCAGCGCCACGGCCGTGCAGGGCAGCAACTCTTCATATCGAAGCAAGCAAGTTGGTGAAAAGGAAAACCACGAAACTGTCTGCACCTTCCATACATCTCCAGATCTACAAACGTCCCATTCTGCGTCAGGAAGCCAGTCTCAGCACCTGTGCGTTTGTGGGTGAAGCACCGTCATAAAAAGCAGAAACCTTTAATTAAGCGATGAAGCGAGACTAACAGGGGACAGAAGATTAAACGATGAACGTAAACTGAGAATTCACTTAAACCGACACATGCTTTTTCTAAGTGCATAAAATCAGCCGCCTACAAACAGGGGTGCAGCTCCTAGCATGCCTCCTTTTTGAGAGTCCCACCTCAAAATTAATATGCAACCACAATGCACATTAAAAATAATTTTTGCTATAAAAACTTGAAAGTTTTTTTATAGTTTGTTTTTGAAAACAAACTATATTTGGCTCTGAGCAGCTTATTAAGTTATGGTTGGCCATGATTTACCAGCAAAAGGAAATCTATTGCAAAATATGTTTTCAAAATCACTGATATTTGAATAAATACCAAATTTAACTATGGCTGAAATTAGCAAAGTGCAATGTTTTATACACATTTAACTAATTTATTAATTTTGATTTTTTCAGTTTTCTTTTCCACGCTCTAGAGCAAACACAGATGCTTTTTCCAGGTGGCAAGAATTTTTCGTAGGCTCTTAAAAAGTTCTTGATGAAAGTGAAAGAGGAGAGTGAAAAAGTTGGCTTAAAGCTCAACATTCAGAAAACTAAGATCATGGCATCTGGTCCCAGCACTTCATGGCAAATAGATGGGGAAACAGTGGAAATAGTGTCAGACTTTATTTTTCTGGGCTCCAAAATCACTGCAGATAGTGATTGCAGCCATGAAATTAAAAGACACTCCTTGGAAGGAAAGTTATGACCAACCTAGATAGCATATTGAAACGCAGAGACATTACTTTGCCAACTAAGGTCCATCTAGTCAAGGCTATGGTTTTTCCAGTGGTCATGTATGGATGTGAGAGTTGGACTGTGAAGAAAGCTGAGCACCGAAGAATTGATGCTTTTGAACTGTGGTGTTGGAGAAGACTCTTGAGAGTCCCTTGGACTGCAAGGAGATCCAACCAGTCGATTCTGAAGGAGATCAGCCCTGGGATTTCTTTGGAGGGACTGATGCTGAAGCTGAAACTCCAGTACTTTGGCCACCTCATGAGAAGAGTTGACTCATTGGAAAAGACTCTGATGCTGGGAGGGATTGGGGGCAGGAGGAGAAGGGGACGACAGAGGATGAGATGGCTGGATGGCATCATGGACTCAATGGACGCTGAGTCTGAGTGAATTCCGGGAGTTGGTGATGGACAGGGAGGCCTGGCGTGCTGCGATTCATGGGGTCGCAAAGCGTCGGACACAACTGAGCGGCTGAGCTGAACTGAACTGGAAAGTTTGCTCTTTCACGGTTCTCTGTCTACAGAACCTAAAAGATGCACCGGATGTGCCCACAGAGCGTGTTGTAACCAAAGGTAAAGTCAGAGGCTAGAATATTTATGCTTATGTAGTTATCAGAGACAGGCCTCCCTCGTGGTTCGGGAGTAAAGAATCTGCCTGCCAAGCAGGAGACTCGGGTTCGATCTCTGGTCTGGGAAGAGTCCCGAGAGAAGGAAATGGCAGCCCACTCCAGTGTTCCTGCCTGGGAACTCCCACGGACAGGGGAGCCTGGCGCGCTACAGGCCATGGGTTCGCCAAAGAGTCGGACGCAACAAGGACCGGACAGCAGCAGCAGCAGATCTCAGAGACAGACTCGGGGGCGACGGGCACTCTCCACGCCTCTCCGAAGCCGTGACGGTGGACCCCGGACACGAACGCTGATGGACTAAAGCAGGGCCGAGCAGGTCCTTCGACAAACACCACCCGCTCGGGTACTGTGGGGCCTGTGAGCCGCTGGCATCTGACGCGGCTGCTGAACCGGAATGAACTCGAGCCGGGAGGACTGAAGAAACACCGAGACTCTCGCCGCACAGTTTCAACCCTGAGCACCCGGCAAGGGGCCTGGAGGCAGTCGGCCATACGGAACAGGCTGCGACCGGCAGCAGAGGCTTCAGACCAGCCACCAGATTACGGGGCCAAGGAGCAGAAAGCCTCAGACCCTGAAACACTGGCCAGGTTAGAGACCGTGATCAGCCCTGAGGCCTGAGTGCGCTTCCATGTGGAGTCACGCTCCAGTCTGCAGTCACACACACGCAGATGCAAGCAGACATATGCATTTTATATACGTGCACAGCACACTGTTGTTAAAATGTTCACATCTATATACGCATTACACGTATAATTTAAATGTGTTCATAGATAGACAAACGTATATAGCTTTAGTAACCCGCACTGGTGATTCCAGTGAATGAAAACAAAAGCAATATTCAACCCAGGAAATTACTTTGACGTGCAAAAGGTTTAACATAATGTATTATCCAGTGATTCTGAAACCTAGCTGTTTATTAGAATCAGTAGTCATTTTAAAACTACACGTTCCTAAGTCACACCCAAGACCGCTGGTATCTGAATCTCTGAGGCTAAAGCTCGGGAATGTGCATATTCAAAAAACCAAGAAAACACAAAAGGACAGCTTGGTTGCTTATGTTGTGGAACGGCTAGTTTTCAGATATAAACATGTCAGCCTTGGCCCCAAAGGACAGCGTTGGAATCAGAGTGCAAGATAGACGTCATCTGTATGCTGTCTCCTAGTAGAAGCATCTTCAAAGCCAGTAATAACAAGAAACTGATTCACTAAGTAATGGTTCTCTCCTCAAATGGGCCGTTACCCAAGCAAAGCTGAAATGTAATCAGAGAAACAGAGTCTTCATGTGTGAGCTATCAGTTTCTACTTCATCAAGAAAGTAACCCAAACTGGGCTCCTTCTGCCCCCGAAACACTGGGCGAGGTGTCTTTGGTGATGGAGTCCTGCTTATTGATATCTTTACTGAAAGAGTTGCCCATATTAGCAAAACCACTCTAACCTTTAATATAGTTTTGTGGAAAGGAAGAATGCAGTGTCGGAGTCTGAGAGTGGATTAGAATCCTGCTGCAGTGCATGCCGGCTATGTGGCACTGTTTGCGTTACTTCAAATTTCTGAGCTTCAGACTCTCTGTGTCTATAACAGGGTGGCAGTGCCCAGCGTTTGTGGTTACCCTGAGGACTGGAGAACACAACATTTGTAGAGCGCTGCGCCTAGCCGATGATCAATAAGAGTGGCTGCTGCTCTTTTTATTAAAATAATCTGCCAAGTCCCAGTTGCACAGACTGTCATCACTGTCGTTGACTGGGGGAATGTTTTTCTGGGATTTTATAAAAACCTGTCTAGACCCACGGAAAAGAAAATCAAATCATTCTCTCCACTAGCTTTGTGCTAGTTTTTTGTATTTCCTCTTCTGGAGGAGGAAGATACTCAAGGGGGTAATTATCATGAATCTTAGTATTTAACAAAATATCCCTTAGATGAATCTCTCATCAGAGCTTGACATTTATGATAGAAATTAAATCCAGATAGCTAACTCCAGTTCAGTTCTTCAAGGATATTTTGAGCAAGCACGACTTGCTTTGATGAAATGGGACATTCATCACAGATACGGCCTTTGCGGAGTCGCTGACTCTTTGCAACCCCATGGGGACTATAGTCCGCCAGGATCCTCTGTCCATGGAATTCTCCAGGCAAAAATACTGGAGTGGATAGCCATTCCCTTCTTCAAGGAGTCTTCCCAATCCAGGGATGGAACCCAGGTCTCCTGCACTGCAGGCAGATTCTTTACCGTCTGAACGAGCAAGGAAGTCCTTGGGTACATCAAAACCATGTAAAAAGGAAACACGGTCCAAGGATCCTTTCAACATGGACTCCAAGAAAATTAAACAATAAGAAGCCACTTGCTTTTTCTTTAGACTTTCTCTCTCTCTCTTTATTATTATTATTATTTTTTTTGCAGTTCATTAAAATCTTCTAAGTTACCTTAATAATGTCAAGGACAGGCATTATAACCAACTGTACTGTCTTGACTCATTAGCTCTACACTGAAAATAGTGAATACTCATACCAGCTAGAGTTGAATTTTTACATAGAAATTCCTTATATGAAGGGCTTTCCCGGTGGCACTAGCAGTAAAGAACCTGCCTGCCAATGCAGGAGGCCTGAGCTGTGGGTTCAGTCCCTGGGACAGGAAGATCCCCTGGAGGAGGGCACGGCAAACCACTCCAGTGTTCTTGTCTAGAGAATCCCGTGGACCAGGAGCCTGGCAAGCTACTGTCCATGGGGTCACAAAGAGTCGGACACGACTGAGTGACTTAGCATGCCCTTATTTGAATCAATCTCCACAATAGCTCTATGGACTCAAATATTATTTTTCCCACTCAGATGAGGAAAGGGAGCCTTGGACACTTAAAGTGACTGGCTCAGCGTCCCACGGTTAGAGTTCAAACTCAGGTCTGGCTGACTGTCCAAGTCTCTGATATTTACCACTGGGCCATCCTGCTTCTCCTAACCACAGGTTCAGCATAATTCATATGCAGAACTTTAAAACAGTATTTCCTCTTTTACAGATGGAACGGGAAGCCTGTGGTTATGGCATGAAAAGGGAGGTGCAGGGAGCGGCAGCCTGGAGTAAGGGAAGCTTTCCAAGGTTAGCTTTACTTGGAATTCCAAAACAAATAGCCTTGGTACAAGGGAGGAATTACGACCATCTTCCAGGTGCCATAAAATATGTATCTCCCGGTCATTTTTATTACTTGTCTCTCTGCCTTTTTATAAAACCATAGTAAGAATTGGAAAAAAAATTATTTTTTTTAAAGTTTCTATTTGGAGTGGCTGACAGATGGTGGTCTTGGGTATAAGTGAGCCTCAGAACTAGAACAAAGGTGGTTTTTCCTTTCTTTCTTTTTCAGTTCATATACTTATCATCCATGTCTCACCTGTTTTTCCTGGTTTCTCTTAGGACCGCTTAGATGTCCAGGGTGGGGGCAGAGATGTCCAGCCTACACCAGAGGAGCCTAAAGACCATGGGTGGGCCCTGGGGTCACAGACATCAAGCAGAGAGGAGGATCGAGGCAGAAGGGAGGGGGCGAGACGGACAGTGGAAAAGAAAGAGGGATGAGGGTGCTGTCGGCTGGATGACGCAGGGTGAAAACCGACACCGCGCCCACCCGGCTGCTCGGCCTGCTTGCACGCTGCTGCTTTACACGGCGGTCCTGCCCTGAGCCAGAGGCTGAGGCTGCTTCAGGGGAGAAATCCAACTTCTGCTGGCCTTGCTTACCGCCTGAGGCCCAGGGTTGAACATGAGCTGCCTCTACGAGTCCATGATTCCCCTTGGGAAAAGCCAGAATAAGCTAGAAACTTTAGAAAGAAAACATGTTTCCTGTTTAAAGAGGAGATGCTTAATCCCCTCTTTGTTCTCTGCTAAACTCCCCTCCTTGCAGACTAAAAGGAAGGGTGACATCTGCCCTGGCTCCAGGTGAGGGACGCCAGCCTTTCCCTAAGCCGATAAGCAGGGCCTTGATCACGGTTTGGGCTGTGAGTTCTTAACTCTCAATAAGACAAAGACTTTTTAGAAGAAGGGTGGCCAGCAAGGGACAGCCCGTCACTATCAGAAGAAATGGGGCATGGTAGTGGTGTGGAGAGCTGACTCACTGGAGAAGGCCCTGAGGCTGGGAAAGGCTGAGGGCGAGAGGAGGAGACAGGATGGATGCACATGAGATTGAGCAAGCTCAGGAAGACGCTGAAGGACAGGGAGGCCCGGCGTGCTGCAGCTCATGGGGCCGCGAAGAGTCGGACACGACTGAGCGGCTGCACAGCAGCGATGAACCGATGAGCGGCTTGAGGCTTTGGTGGGGCTGTCGAGTCGCTGAGTCATGCCCGACTCTTTGAGACCCCATGGACCGCAGCCCACCACGCCCCTCTGTCCATGGGCTTTCCCAGGCAGGATACTAAGAGTGGGTTGTCCTTTCTCTCTTCAGGGGATCGTCCCAACCCCGGGATGAACCCGTGTTGCCTGCACTGGCACGTATCTTTTCTTGCCACTGAGCCCCCGAGAAGCCCAGCGAGTGGCTCCAGTGCTTGGCCTAACGACGAGACAATTGCCTCCTGATTTCCTGGAAAATGCTTCCCAGAAGTGGCTCCTCGGGTGTCTCAGCAGCAAGCCTCCCCACCCCGAGTGTCTGCTCTCAGAGTGGCTCCTCGGGTGTCTCGGCAGCAAGCCTCTGGCACCCCGAGTGTCCTCTGCACCCCAAGTGTCCTCTGCACCCCGAGTGGCCTCCCCACCCCGAGCGTCCTCCCCACCCCGAGCGTCCGCTCTCAGACAGCTCTGTGCCCCGGTTGCCGCCTTCATCGCCACGTTCACCTCTCTGCTTTCCTTCCAGCACAGCTGTGCCCAAGGCAGGGCAGGAGTGAAAGCGAAGTCGCTCAGGCGCCTCCGACCCTGTGCGGCCCTGTGGACTGCAGCCCGCCAGGCTCCTCGGTCCATGGGACACTCCAGGCAAGAACACTGGAGGGTCACCAGTTCCTTTTCCAGGGGATCTTCCTGACAGAACCCAAGTCTTCTGTATCCCCTGCGCTGCAGGCGGGTTCTTTACCACCGAGCCACCGGGGCAGCCCACACGGCACACAGCACGTGCTAAACTAAGATGCGAGTTCAGCTAACACCTTATTAAACAAGATATTAAGGCAATGAGAATACATATATGCGGTCCCTCCCTCAAGCAGAGAAGCCCACACGGCACACAGCACGTGCTAAATTGAGATACGAGCTCAACTAATACCTTATTAAACAAAATATTAAGGTAATGAAAACATATATATGCGGTCCCTCCCTCAAGCAGAGTAGGCATTCCAGGAGACACTACTACATATTATTGTGTGTTAATGATGCCGCGAGATGTACGCTGGAATAGTATTACCTTCAAATATCTTTCCTAAAGCAACTGGGATAGGGTTTGCACAATTTTTTTAACATAAATTTTTTAATGAGTTAAATTTTTCTTTAACTTGTTTAAAGAATGAATGTTCTCTGGAAACCAGTTTAAAAATGCAATTCCCTTCCCATCCGCAGATTTTTCAAAATAGGCATTAGAGGCAGACTGGGGGCAGGAGGAGAAGGGGACGACGGAGGATGAGATGGCTGGATGGCATCACCGACTTGATGGACGTGAGTCTGAGTGAACTCCAGGAGTTGGTGATGGACAGGGAGGCCTAGTGTGCTGCAGTCCATGGGGTTGCAAAGAGTCAGACACGACTGAGGGACTGAACTGAACTGAAAGTTTTACTTTCAAATTGAGAGAGAGAGGGAAATAAAATCTATATACAGATATATTAACACTTTATTAGGCCTTAAGACTTTTTATCCTATAGAACCAAACATGTTTGGAAGAATGGCAAAATATTTCTAAAAAATCTGTGTTGGCATAGTGGTTTTAAAAGAATTCCAGACTCGAATGATCTGGACACTAGCCCAATATGTTTGCTTTGGGAGAACTTTTCCAAGACTAGATTCTGCATGGATAAATCAAGGAAATTCACTGAACCAGACCTTTAGAACTGCTGTTTTCAGAGCTTCAGGAATCACGGAGGCACCTAGGTGTGTAACCACACAGGATCTTAGTCTAAGTCCTTTTGCCAAAACACATAAACACCTTTAGACACTCCTTTCACATGTCCATGAAACCTACATAAATCTCACTTCCAGAGAATGCCTCTCTTTAGATACATTCACCTGGACGTGCTTTACTGACTAATCCCATTTGATGGATGGAGACTTAACTGAGATTTTAAGCAAATGAAAGTTGAATGTGAAACCAAAAAAAACACAAAACCAACATGGAAGGAATTTAAATTCCCACACCTGCACCTCTATAGAAAACATTTGCTTCCTCATTCTTGAGCAGTATAGCTAAAGGCGACCTGGTCTGAGTGGAGAACTGCGTCCTCCAGCTAATCACTTGCTAGTCTGCTGGGTTAGCTGTCCCCTATGGTATCAGCGAATGTCGCTGAACGTGCTGTCCTTTGCTGGACTGGATCTAAGTGGAGGCCACTGTATATAACCCAATCTTAAGGAAAACTGTGCAGCTGCCAGTGACCTTTTGAGGAAGACCAGTCTCTCTCTCTTGCTGAAAATAGAGTAACTTTCTATTGTCTTCTTGTAAAAGCTCAGAATACCTGGTCCGAAAAATAGAAGAGATGATGTCAGTGAATTTGTGTCTACCTCTTCGGTTCCATCTCTTGGCAAGCTCTCCATACCAAGGCGTGTGCACACACACAGACACACAGACAGACAATGCTCTCTCATCTCCAGCCATACTGAACCACGCCCAGTAACGGAAACGCCCCACCTTCTCGCCAACTCCACCCCTCCATACGCCGCGCATGCTGGTCTCTCTGCTTGCAATAGCTTTCCCATACTTTCCGGTTAATTTCTCTCCCTCACTTGAAAACCAGTCTATATGGTGCCGCTTCCAGGAAGCCTTCCTTCCCCAACCCTCCAGGTCTGGCTTGGTTATCTATTCCTGTGCCCTACAGAGCTCTGTAAATTCTCCCACGATAGCATACGTTTCTTATTTGGTTCTGTTTCCCCCAATAAGCTCTAAACTCTTTGAGGACAAAATCCCTCAAACCTGGTTCAGTGAAGACATGTTGACCAAACAAACTCTAGATGTTAAGTCAGCCCTCAACCACCCTATACTTTCTTTTATTGCTGCCCACTTGGACAGGTTCCAAGAAGGGACTGCTGGTGTGTACTACAGACATGGAGACTACTGCAGAGAGTCACCATCCTTAAATTCCAGTTCTTAGGATTCCTGATTTCCTTTAGGCTTGCTCCTTGAGAATTTGAAACAATTGGAAAATCTGTTAGACGAACGCCCACAATTCAGTGCAAACTGCATTCAGCTTCTGGGAACATTCAGAAAGAGGTGTGGCTGATTTGAGGTCTGCTGAAAGTTTCTGGGTTCTAAGGAAAGTTGTGGATATGGAAGAGCACCAGTTAAGGTAAACAGGTGCAGGATTAGCAGAACGCAGATAGATGGGAGAAAAAGGAAAGAACAAAATAAAACACATGGTTTGACTTCCCTGCACAGAGCTTGCCAGCAGCAGAGACAGACTTGGTGAGAAAGGCACTGTGCTAATGGGCAGTCTTGGGCAAATCCTTACCCTCTGGCCTGGGGAGCCATCGCGTCCTGGTGAACCAACACTGCCTGGGACACCCTAGACAGAGCAAAGACAGGAAGCGGTCAGAATCATGGAAACCAATCACCCTCTCAGCCAGCTTCCCCGGAATAAATCAGGCCTCCAAACAAACCTGAAACCATAAGGGTGAAGCTTTCCTGACTGAGGACACGGCCCCCAGAGCTTATTCACCGGAAGGAAAGCAAATGTCCCCCACCGGGGTTCACCCAGGGCGGCGTCAGGAGGACCCTCGGGTGGGGGCCAAAGGTCAATAAATACAGGCTGCTGTTCCTCAGCATAGAAACTGTTCACTGCCTAGACCACAGCGGACTTCAGAAGCGATGGTCCTTTTTCTCGGTAAAGCTCTAGACTGAGAGCAATGGAGTAAAAATATAAAAATAGTACCTGTGGGCCCGGCAATCCGGTATCTCCTTTCTCTCCTTTTTCACCTGGCATTCCCTGGACATCCAAAAGGACATGGGGGTTAAGTTCACAAAAGAAAACTGGTAAGTCCTTAGTCCCTTCTTTTCCTCTGCTGACTCTTAACATTTTCAACATTAAATTGTTTCTACACTAACATCCAAATACAGCATAGTTCACTTCTCACATAAGCTACACAACTTCTGTAAGTATGCTTACAGCGTAGAATGTTTATGTCTCAGAATAGTTTAAACACTGGCACACAGTCTGATTTAGTTAAGCTTATACTGTAAATATATGAGCAGAGTCTTGAATATTTCAGTATTATTTGTAGCTTAGAGGCTAAAACTTACATCTATATATACTTTTGTTTTGTTTTGGCTAGAAACTTTTAAAAAGGCAAACACGATGCCTGACCTGTAGCAAGACCTCAACGAATTCTTAGTATTAACTGTAATTATACAAACTGGCACATTAAATAAGAATAATTCATTCACGGGTAACTGACTCTGGGAGTGAAGACATCTGAGCTAGGGGCACACAATCATATGCACAAGAAGATTTGCTAAGAATGTATTTCAATCATTTACACTAAAAATGTACTTAAAAATGTATATAATGGCACAAATACTTATTAAAGAGACTGGTTTTATTCCTTAAATCTAGATTTCTCTACCAAGTTAAATGAAAATCAGTGAATGGAATGGAATTTGCTTTCAATGGTTCAAACAGCTCATGTGGCTGTAAAGAGCATATCATCCATAATGTTAAAGTCGTCGCAGCCCACTTTGATGGCCTGTCGAGATAAAAATCTAAATAAATGGCTTCTGCGGTTGTAGCTCCACGATCACTACAAATGCAAAATGACCAACTTGAGTCGTAAACACCTGCCACTTTCCAGGTTTTATCATACCCACAGAGGACTTGCTCGAACAAGGAAAAGCAGCCGTACGTGTCAAGCCCTGCTTTCTTTCCTAGACAAACCATCTGCGGCTATACCTACTCCCTGGGCACGTACGTAAACGTAAAGGCCCCGTTTACTGAGTGAAAAGCTGGCTTATGAACGAGCTTTCGCTCATCAGGCTCGTTTCCCAGTCCTTACTTTCAGGGGCTGGAAGAGGCTGTGGATCTTTACTAGGGGTGGAAGACAAAAGCTCATTCTCTATAACTCACAGGGAAGTGAGAACAAAACCCACCCGGACCTGACACACAACTCACAGGCATCCCTTGAATGGAGAGACCGCTGGGTCCCTGGGGCCCCGGGGGGCCCTGAGGTCCGGGAGGGCCCGTTTCACCCCGAGGGCCATCTGGTCCCTGGAAGGCAAGAAGGTCACACCAAAGGTAAGTCAGACCTCCTGGAACCCAGAAATATCTGCTACCCGATATTCCTGCTGAGCACATTTATCTTCTAGTTCATTAACTTTCCTCAGACATAAAACACTCACAGGACAAGGAGACACGAAGCCTCAGAGGATCCGCCTCCCAGGCCTAGATTCATCAGAGAACCCGGAGACGAAAGGCACAGTAGCTGCTCCAGCTTTATTTATGAGGCTTCCACAAACAAGAACGCTGTGCCAACAGTGCGAGTAATTAGACCCCCCACACTGCACTGCAAACCCGAAAGAGGCAAGCGGTGCAAGACCACCCTCTTGGCCTGCGAAGGTTCCCACCACCCAGCCAGACATTCCCTCCCTTCGTTACTGTGAACTGTCATCTCTGGGGCGCTGCTCTGTGTTTATCGAAGACACTGTGGCATGCACGAGATGGAGCCGAGTCAGATACGTCGCCTCTGCCTGAGCAAACGTGCCACAGTCGCAAAAGTAAAACAGGACAGCAAAGGAGGCCTCGTGTGGTCTGAGAGTCGAGCTGGGTGGTACCCGGTTCATCCTCTCCAGCCTTCCTTCACCGACCCCCCTCGGCCTCGCCCCATTCTCTCTTACCTTGTTCCACTTGTCTCCAACTTTCTACTAAAAAAAGCTGCAGTGTTCTCTCCTCCATGAATGAATGCTGTGCGGATTTAATAAGTGACCGGGTAGAAGCAGTAAAGCAAGCAAGATGGCTGGGGACGACGCAGAGCAGCACGGTGCAGGCGAGACAGGCGGGCAAGCGACCAAAGGCCTGAAGCCAAGGAGCTGGGGCTGACTCTCACCGCAGTCGCGCACGACTGCAGGGCTCAAGGGTGTGATGTGATCCAGCGTAACTCTAAAGAAACGAATCTGGGGCAGATATGAGGAATCAATCCAAAACATCAGGCCCCTGGAGCCAGAAATAGAGACGACAGGCAGGGCCTGAACTCGCTTAGGCTGGGCGCCTGCCATGCCTCAGGTGCCTCTGTGCAAAGCAGGGAGAGGTGTGCCTGGACCGAGATCGGCAGGGCGTGCTCCTGAGTCTCGGCCTCTGTACGGGGTACAGACGGTTTGGTGGCCTTGGGCAGTGAGAATGGAAGGTAGGGCTGTGTGTCTGACAGCGCGTGGTGGGAGGAAGGAGAGGAGACCAAACCCTGAACAATGGCCGGGAGGACTGCGGCCTGGCTGTGACTTGGCACTCCCCCTGAGACGCGTTGCCGGGAGCCAGCGTGAGGAATCCCGCCTGTGACAAGGTCATGCGGCAGGGATCTGATGTGCAAGGTCGAGTCAAATCTCAGGTTTTCCCCCTGGTATTTCCTGAGCATGTACCCCCCAAAAAATAAGAATATGCCTGCCTTATTGTATTGTACTTTTCCACTCTCCTGACAAGATCTGGAAAAAGTCATCTTAAGGCGTTAGTCTTCTGCATTTGAAAGGGTGTTTCAATCCAAAAACCCCTCTGATGGCTTTCTAGCCTGCCTGCAGGACTTGTACAGCTGCGCATGTGATTGTTTGTGGCCTCCTGACCGCAGGAGGCACAGGAAGCTTAAAACATCCTAGGAATGTAGGGGCTTCCGAGGAGTCAAAATCTTTAGAACAGGACTGATTAAAGGTTTCATTTGCTGAGCCAATACTTGCTGCCAAATTTTCATATCCTTTATTTGTAGAAATAGTTGGTATATAGAAAAACAGGTAGTAGACCTGGTATTAGCAACACTAGATCTTTGAGTTAAGTACCCTCTTTGTTATAACCCACTTCGCCTTTGTTCTGTAGAGATGCAACTTTAGTGCTTTAAGGAGATGCAGATTAAAGAAAAACACTTCAGGGGAAACGAGATTAACACTGGTTAAGAAAGAAAGCCAAAAAGTGTTAGCAAGCCTCTGGGCCAGAAGATAATGCAAATCACCTGAGACCTTTTGTATACAAAAAGATATACAGAAAGGGTCAGGACTGCTGCCCCTGCGTGACTCTGTGTCTTCCATTATGTAAAATTTAGGGTATATAAACACCTTTTGAACGATAAAGTTAGAGGGGGTTTTTGCACAAACCTGGCCTCCCCCTGTGGATTCTTTCTCTTGCTCCCTCCCTCTCCTTTTCGGGCTGATCCCTCGGAACGTGGAGGCTCACCGAGTCTACTTACTTGCCCCGGCTTCTGAGACCGGCGCGGAGGGAGCCCAAGGCGGGGCACCCTCCGCTATTCAAGCAGGCGCCTGTAGCCCAGCGTAGATGGTGCAAGTTCCTTGTCCGGAACGTACATCGGTTTTCCATGTAAACCAGGTTAATCAGCCTCTTTTCTCCACTAAATTTTCCTCTATACTATTTCTTCCTAATCTAATCTTATATTAATAAGTAAGTACGTTTTTCCCCTCGCCAACGCCGTCCCCGCTTCGAATTCCCTGGATTCACTGGGGCTGGACCCCGGCAACGCATCTTTGTTGCAGACAGAGGAAAGAGGACCGCAAGAGCAAGAGCCGCATGAGCAACCGAAGCGCCCGGAGCTCCGACGCTCCACCTCGGACCCAGAAACCTTGTCACTGAGTTAAGGGCGTTTCTTCCGATGAAAACACACAAGCTTCTAAGAATAAGGGGAAAGGCCTCAACACAACTTCCATAAAAATATAAGAAGCTTTACCACCGCACGTGGCAGCCTGGATGGGAGGGGAGTTTCGGGGAGAATGGATACATGGATATGTATGGCTGAGTCCCTTGGCTGTCCACTGGAAACTATCACAGCCCTGTTAATTGGCTACACTCCAATATAAAATTTTTAAAATTTAAAAAATACATAAGGAGCTTTAGATTGCCAAGGGTAACTGTCCCTTAACTCCCCTGCCTGGGGATGAGAGAGCCTCACCTTTAGGCCCGGGTCACCCCGCTGCCCTTTCGGTCCTCGGAGTCCTGGGCCCCCCTGGAAGAAAGACGATAGGCATTAGCACAAAGACAAACATGAAAGCAATATAGCGCATTGCTTCCCTTAAGAATGCGGATCATGCGATTCTTATTTTGCACAAAGGCCAACACGTTCTGTAATGATATGTTCGCTGTGTTCCTCAACTGAGGTCTATCCCCAGATTCCCCTCTTCTGGCTAATGGTTTCAGAGTTTGAGCAAACTTTCTATGCTAAATCCCTTTAAATTAAAAAAAAAAGCTACAGGATCTTTTCATTGCATGTGTAAGATTACTGCTATTAATACTGCAAATAATAAAAAATATACTGTTAATCTAAAATTATATACATGTCTTATACCACGACTTTGAGATTAAATTATTTAATTAGATTGTATTATATTAAATTGTAAAAAGCTATAAAATAGTAACAATTTAGTTCTCTTTATTTATATCATAAAAAGGTATTTAGTGCTTCTGAAACTTCAGTTATTTGCATTTTCCTCTTAAAGTTTCTGTCACATTAATGCACTACCTGTACTATCCTTTAGCAGTAATTTCTTTGTACATATATGTACATAACACGTAACACAATAAGTATGTATATATGTGTATATACAGTCTTTGCAAACATTCTTGTATATGTGAGCATAACACATATGTAAATATACTTTGGATATTTTTTACTTGACTCTTACTTCACTTAAATCTACTTCAAAAGCAAATATTATGCACTATAGCAGATGGAAAAACATATTACTTACTAAGAATGTGAGGCAAACCTGAAAACATACTATAAATAACGTTACTAAACTTGGCTAGATTTTGTCCCTGGTGCCACTGTGAGTAGAGGGTTTGCTCTTTACTAACAGGGGCGTGAGTAAGGGTTAGAGGGTCACATGGGCGCCGGTCTCAGAACATTGCTTCCACTTCAGCAGAAGGATGGAAAGACCATTGAAGATGGAGTGGCTTTCTCATTGAGTGAGTCCATCTGACCTCCAGCTGTGTCCGTGACCACCGATGAACCTTCTGTTACCATCAGCCCTTGCCTCCCTTGGGAAAAGACGGGATCAGGCGACAGTCAAGGCCTCCTCCAGTTCGCCTGAAGCACTTACACTCACTCCCAGCACCGTCAGCTGCTATCTTCCAGATTTTCAGCACACAGTAATCAAATCGTTATTTAACTTCTGTGCAGAGCACATCATGAGAAACGCTGGGCTGGATGAAGCCCAAGCTGGAATCAAGACTGCCGGGAGGAACATCAATAACCTCAGATATGCAGATGACACCACCCTTATGGCAGAAAGTGAAGAACTAAAGAGCCTCTGGATGAAAGTGAAACAGGAGAGTGAAAAACCTGGCTTAAAGCTCAACATTCAGAAAACGAAGATCATGGCATCCAGTCCCATCTCTTCATGGGAAATAGATGGGGAAACAGTGGAAACAGTGTCAGACTTTATTTTTCTGGGCTCCAAAATCACTGCAGATGGTGATTTCCACTATGAAATTAAAAGACGCTTACTCCTTGGAAGGAAAGTTATGACCAACCTAGATAGCATATTCAAAAGCAGAGACATTACTTTGCTGACTAAGGTCCGTCTAGTCAAGGCTATGGTTTTTCCTGTGGTCATGTATGGATGTGAGAGTTGGACTATAAAGAAAGCTGAGCACCGAAGAACTGATGCTTTTGAACTGTGGTGTTGGAGAAGACTCTTGAGAGTCCCTTGGACTGCAAGGAGATCCAACCAGTCCATTCTGAAGGAGATCAGCCCAGGGATTTCTTTGGAAGGAATGATGCTGAAGCTGAGACTCCAGTACTTTGGCCACCTCATGCGAAGAGCTGACTCATTGGAAAAGACCCTGATGCTGGGAAAGATTGAAAGTGGGCAAAGAAGGGGACGACAGCAGATGAGATGGTTGGATGGCATCACCGGCTCAATGGAGGTGAGTTTGAGTAAACTCCGGGAGTTGGTGATGGACAGGGGTGCTGGGGTGCTGCAGCTCATGGGGTCGCACAGAGTCGGACATGACTGAGCGACTGAACTAAATCGAATCATACTTTATGTAAGTGCACACGTCTCTATAGGAAGTATTACCTGTAGTGTCTGTGGTATTATTTGGCACATATAGATCACATATGTGACGCAACACTTTCCATATATTTCTGAGTTAACTTAACATGCTTTTCCATACCATGACATATAGATCTAACTTACTGTAAACGAGTTGCATAGTTGTCTGAACAACGAGATAATTTGTTTAACCATTCTTTCCTTATTGGAAATGTAGGGCATTTTCCCCACAATTTGTTACTGTCTAAACAATACTACAATCACCATCATTATACCTGCCCTAAGTACAAATTTTCATATTGAAGACATCAACGAGGAGAGTTTTAAAGGAAATGTAATAGACAGGCAGATATATTGCCAAACTGCTGCAAAACCACCGCACCAGCTTACTCATCTGTTAGTTGATGAAGAGAGTCTCCGTTTCCTAAGCTTCCGTCAGCACTTGGTATTTTCAATCCTTACATTTTTATGAAGCTGGTAGAAATGATATCTTGCTCCCATTTCAATTGTTATTTCCCTTAAGACTCCTGCGGTTGAGCATCTTTTCACAACACTTGCCCACTTGCGTTTCATCTCAACCCAACTGCCAACTTACACCCTCCATCCAGTTTTCCACTGGGTCACGCGTCTTTCTCTCTTTAATGTGCAGAAATGCTTCACATATTTGGGTACTACATCCTTAACTGTTACAGATGATGCAAATGTTTTCCCAACTGTGGCAGACACTGTTGGTTGGTTATCAAAGCTTCTTTTCTGACATCCTTCTCCATTTTACTTTTCCTGCTATAAAGACAGAGATTTGCTTGCCCAGCCTCCAAGGAATGGGCATATTAACTGGTTTGAGCCAATATGATCAAGAAGCTGTAAGTCTAAAGAAAGCAAATTTGGAAGCTGGAACAAGCTTCAGTTTAGTTCAGTTCAGTTCAGTCACTCAGTCGTGTCCGACTCTTTGTGACCCCACGAATTGCAGCACGCCAGGGCTCTTGATAAAGTTGTTGAGCAGCCATATTTGCTTGGGACCATCTACCTCTAGGTCTTTTGCTGAGCAAATCATGAATGTTCAAGCACCCCAGGGACGAGGGAGCCTGGTGGGCTGCCGTCTACGGGGTCGCACAGAGTCGGACACGACTGAAGTGACTTAGCAGCAGCAGCAGCAGCATCCTAATGATCAACATCACTGCATTCGTCAAATTTTCTGTTCCCTGCAAGAAGCCCAGTGCATTCCAATTAACATACTCATTCTGGCACACCTTTTTAATTGTGTTTGTTCATCTTAAATGATTGTCTTTTAGGTTTGTCTTGAAGGTTTTGTACAAATGTGGCAATTTGGCTCATAGATACCGGAGGTACCAGGCCTACAAAATCCAGGAAGCTTTTTATACTTCCAACTTATTTTCCACCTGATACCTAACCCTCATCATGGAGTGGGTGACAAGAATTCAACAAATGTTTGTGGATGTGAACTTTCATCCTTTTAATAAGAAAGGGTTAGAGGAGGCAAAAGGAATATGGTTCTTTCACCCATGGCACCCCATGACTTTTCTGGAGTTTTATTGGCACCTATCACTGGGTAAATTCTTGAGTAAGCAAACAGCTGCAACTGTGTTAAATCATCAGACAGGGTTTATTGCCCACACTGGGGGGCTGTTGCTTTTATTTCTTAGTCACTATGCCATGTCTGACTCTTTGTGACCCCGTGGAAGAAGCCCGCCAGGCTCCTCTGTCCATGGGATTTCCCAAGCAAGAACGCTGGAGTGGGTTGCCCTTTCCTTCTCCAGGGGATCTTCCCGACCCAGGGATTGAACCCATGTCTCCTTCATTCAGGCAGATTCTTTACCACCGAGCTACCTTGGAAGCCATGCTGTTTGGGACACCGTTTCTTCAATAGTTTATTATGCTTGAAAACGCCAGTGGCTTTTCTCGTTTGCCTCTTCTTTCCCCGCAAGTCAGAGCTCAGCCCTGCTTTCCCGCTTCTCTGCTGCGTCTTTCCTCAGTGCAAACTTTGACTCTTAGGTCACACATAAATATTTTATAACTTGTTCCAGCGGCATTGCAGATGAAGAAAACTTGAAAAGCCTCCAGCTAGAAAAGCTTATTAATGCTGTTTAAAATAAAATAAAGGCTGTTCTAATTAAGAATTGAACCCTTAAGCACCTAATGAAAACAAAACAAAGCACCAGAGCAGTAGGCATCACTGAGGCTGCCCCAGGGAGCGGAGGCGGGGTGGCTGAGGTTTCTGGAAAGCGCCCGTCACACAGCCCACACAAGGCAGTGAAGAGGGCGCCGGGCTCCATGATGAGCAGGGGGTGGGCAGAACATGAGCGTGACTGAAAGCAGAGGAGCTCGAAAGGCCGCAATTTGAGTGAGCTAGAACAATCACAAGAAGTCTCACTGGCAGGTGGAAAAGCAAGATTTTTTTCCACTTTAGCTATGGGAGGAGTAGAGTCTCCACTAAGAAATACTAACCAGAAACTGATTCTCATGCAATTGTGGGACCGGAATTTACTGGTTTTCAGCTGGCTTGTACGGCCAGGATACTAACAGAAGCAGACACATGTGCTCGCTCAAAAAATACAGCTCAAACATGGGCTCAAAATAGTCCCAGGAAGTTTCGAGTAATGCAAACTCAAATATCCAACCCCCCAAAATCAGAAAGACAAGTGGGAACAACACAGCATGAGTAAACCTACCAACAAAACAAACGGCAGAGTCGGGACCACACAGGGTGCAGCTACGGAAACGGTCAGAGGGTGCAAATCACACTGGAAGCATTTAAAGAAAAAGGTTTTGAAAATGTTACACAAGAAGAAGAGGCTACACAAGTGACCAGAAGGTTTGAAATGGAACCAAACATAACTTCTAGAGAAACTAAATATGATAATCGCAATCAGAAACACAGTGCCTAGGTTAAGCAGCGCATTAAACAGAGCTAAACACACAGCACACCAGAAAGCAATTTTGAAGATATTACACAGAATAAAGCCTGGCAACACAAATAGAAAATAAATCAGAGGTTGACAAGCGAGTAAAAAGAGGTTAAAAAGACATGAGAGTAAAATGAGAAAGCATAGTGCACATCTAGCTGGCGTTTCAGAAAAACAGAGACGATCAGAGAGAGGGGAATTAAAGAGAAAATGACTAGGAAAACTCCAACATGTATCAGAAACATCGGTATTCAGATTCATAAAGCCCTCAACGTTCCAAGACTGCAAAACACCAGCATCCAAATGTACTGTAGTGAAACTTCTGATCATTAACGACAAAAGAATCTTAAACTAATGGAGGAAACACTTCTCACAGGAAAATGACAGTTAGTGGAACTGGCAGCCGACTTCTCGAGAACAACAGTGGACGCGACCTGCTGCTGCGGCTAAGTCGCTTCAGTCGTGTCCGACTCTGTGGGACCCTGTGGACTGCAGCCCACCAGGCTCCTCCGTCCCTGGGGTTCTCCAGGCAAAAGCACTGGAGTGGGTTGCCATTGCTTCTCCTAATGGAAGCGCTAAGACATCGTAATAGCGTCTACGGAGTGCTCAGAGGAAATACCTGCCAGTCCAGCACTGCACTTCCAGTTTATTAGTTTGGAAAGCTGCCTGACTGTTTTATGGAGGTCAACAGTAGCCCTTAAGCAACGTAGGAGATTTATTATTCTCTCATATTAACTCTGAGCTGTTCGGTGTAGTCAAGTGGCTTTATCGCACAAGGCAGCGCGAAGCCTTTGGTGCCTCCCTCTTCTTGCCGTGCTGTGCCCAACAGTGTTGCTTGCCACAGAGAATCCACCCCCTCATGCTCAAAGGAGGGCACTCGGCTTCCACTCAAGAGCAGCGTCCAGGGTGCGTGCATTCACCTTCTCTCTCCCTGGCCAGAACTTAGTCACGAGGTGACCTTTACGTTCATAATTGCTAAGAAATCAAGTCTCAAGCTGAATGGTCAAGAAGTTGGCCATGTACGCAGCGGAGTAGCTTCTACTGAAAAAGAAGCCGTAGCGATGATTCAGGGGAAATTAGTAGCCTTTGTAACAACTATCAAATAACACGTACGGTCAAATGAGGCGAGACTTACCGGTGGGCCCGCTGGTCCCAGAGCCGCTTTATTGACTTCCGAACAGGAGCAGGCGTGCGGGAGCTCTGGGCAGGCCTCCTCATCCCTCTGCAGGGAGAAAGAAATAGCGTGACTATTAACAAGATGCTCTACGCAAGCGACTTTATGGCTCAAAGGAGACCTTTGGAGACTCTTCAAAAGAACCCTTCAGTGAGCATCAGTCTAGAAAGGCAGAGAATATTCCCGCAACACCTTTTCTTTAAAGGAACAGTGAATGGGCGTCCAGCAAGGCATTAATCATCGTCGTTATCAAAGCATGTTGACAAAACCAGCGTGGGAATCCAGGTGAAGCAGGAAAGGCAGCAGTGGAGGCGAAAACCAAAAATCCTGGCTGCTATTTAATTCAGCGGGTTAAGTGGTCCTCCACGGACTGAAGCTCCTGAAAACTTCCTGAGTGTCACAACAGGTTTTTCCATTTCAAAGGGTAAAAGGAAACTTGTAGGAATAGTCCATCAAAACAGCTGCATCCACACTAAAACCAAGAGCTAAGAGAAAATAAAATGGCGGTTAAACTCATCACACACCCCCGCAACAACTTCAACTACTGCTCACATTCCGTGGCTGAAAGTAAGACCACCACCACAGCACCAGCCTAAAGCTTTGGGATAAGAGGTCATTTCCTCCTGGAGAATTCTGATGCCAGGTGACACCACAAGAGAGATGGTTTAGGTCCGACTGAATATGCCTGAATGAGTTACCGGCGTGTAAAGGAAGACAGAGCAGCGGTAAGCACCACCGAATGATTCGTGAATATCCCATTTGGAGCAACAGCCAGGACGTCCGGCCTAGGGTGAACAACTAGAAAGGCGCATCAGTCCCTTTGGATAGAGCCAGTGAGCTTCGTTTTCTCAGATCTTGGGGAAAGGTACTGTTAGGGCTGAAGAGAGGACAGATGATAATTAAACTGTCAAGCTGAAAATACTTTCAGGCTCTGAAATATTCACAACAGAAATCCAAGAGTCTGAGCAAACATCCTTTATGTGCTTTTCTTCAAATGTTGGACAATATTCAAAAGTTTCAGCTCATCGCAGGAAAGGAAAACCCTGCTAACGTATCTGGCTTGATACCTGGGGCAGCTTGAATGAGATACAGACTTAAGAATCCTGAAAGATCCCCCAAGCAGGCTGACAGCAGGCCTCCTGCCTAATGGTTTTGCCACCGCTGTCTCCATCTGAGCCCTTCTACCACGGGACTTGCACACCTTCAGTGACAGAAAGGAAAAGAGCAGCTCGGAGAGGGCAGGGATCTTCCTAGGAGACACGGGGATTCCACTCTGCTTCGTGCAGGGTAGGGTTCTGGGTGCTTCCTTACAATCCCCACTCTACCTGCCCTTATGCACAGCATCATAGTGTCTCTGCTTTAATCCCTCACCATAGTTTAATGGAAACTTGTTTTGATGAAAAAAAAAGTCACTCTCTTCTCAAACAAGTCACCACGCATACATGGCCTGCAGCAGATGAGGTGAGCTGGTGTAAGGTCTTAAAAAAGGAAATTTTTTAGACGTGATGAAGTCTTCCCTGTGACCATGCTCCAGGTTGAACTATGAAGACATGACTCCCGTCCAAACATAACAGGGTCAACATTTCAGCTCGCTGGTCCTAAAGATCCTTAGGTATGAGCAATACACAGTCACCCACCCTAGTGAGTTACATTTGGTATTTATAATGAGAAAAGGTTTACTTTTCAAACAGCTTTGCCTGAGTTAAATAGATTATGACTATGGTTCCCAGACTGTGTGGAGAGAAGGCCTGGGGCATTACAGGAATTCACAGGGGCACTCTGAGTTTTTTTTAAAAAAAGTCAAGAGACACAGCAAAATTCGGTACCCACTGGACTTTGAAAACACAACCAGCTCAAGGTATAATAGGTCACAATTTCAACACTAGAAGGGACTTCCCTGAAGTCCAGTAGTTAAGACTCCACGTTTCCACAGCAGGGGGCCATGGCCCAGGTTGGGAAACTGAGATCCCAAAGACAAAAAGAAACCAACTTTGTAAATTTGTTTTATCAGCACTTGCTATGAAGGAAAGCAAATACCATGGGAAAATCAACGTGGAAAGGAAGGGAAGGTGGGGCCTTCCCTGCTGGTCCAGAGGCTGAGACTCTGAGCCCCCAGTGCAGGGGCCAGTCGGACCCCTCACCAGGGAGGGGGTCCCGCCTGCAACTAACGGTCCCCACGCTGCAGCTAAGACCTCGCACAAACACATAAATAAATACCTTTTTTAAAAAAGGAAGACGTGAGGGTGGCGATGTCCAATCAGATTCCGAGATCTGAGAAACTGCGCGTTCTCAACAGGCACACACATCCCATTAGCAAGTAGTTGTGGTTATTCCAAAATAAGTATATCATTTCATAATTTTGATCTCTATATTAATATATTGGTGTTTCATACAGCCGAGTTTTTAAGATACAAACACTTACGAAGACGTTCGGACCTAATGGCCTCATATACGGAATTATTAGGTATTTATTTTGGCTCTGGGGTGCCATGAAAAAAATTACTGCAACAGCAAAGGGTTCGTGAACCATGGGATTTGGGAACACCTGGACTCTATGCACGTGGCACCCCGTGTAGCTGGGCAGTTCCCACCGTGTGTCAGTGTGTTCTGCTGACTCCAGATATGCCTCCTTCTTAACTGCTTTTTAATTTTCATCATCATCATAATGGATTATCTGTGACGTGAGTTTTGTGAAATAGCATTTCATTTTCAGCACTGCAATTAAATATAACTTTAGAAAATTTCAGCAAAGAGAAATAGTCAAAGAAGAACTCTTACCAGGGCAGGAAGCTCACAGCATTTGTCTTTATTGGCCCATGATGTGGAACAAACAATGTCAAACATCTGTAACTGGAACTGCAATTTGAAAAGAAAACCGTCATTCAGTGAAAGATATATGCCATATATACACCGTCCAGTGAAAGATGCGCTGTGTTTATAATTAAAATGATTCACAGTCCTCGTTACATACGTTACATAGTGCTGTTAGCCGCTCAGTCCTGTCTGAGTCTTTGCGACCCCGTGGACTGCAGCCCGGCAGGCTCCTCTGTCCATGGGATTCTCCAGGCGAAAACCCTGGAGTGGGACGCCATGCCCTTCTCCAGGGGATCTTCCCCACCCAGGGATCGATCCTGGCTCTCCTGCACTGCAAGCAGATCCTTCACCACCTGGGCCACCTTACACGGCAAGACACCAACACATTCATAACCCAGCATTACAGTGAGTAAATGCGAAAAGTCATTCCTCAAACACACAGTGATTTAAGACTCCTGTCAGCGGTCCCTCCCTCCCCCATCCAAACTGCCTTACTCGTCACCCTTCTTCCTCCCATCTCTGCGTAAAAACACTTCGAGCCTCTGGTGAAATCCTCCCTTGCGGCCCACCACAGTTAGTCCAGGTGCCTGTGACCAGGCGCCAGACCTCTCTTACAGCGCGTCGCCCACCATCCAGTACACTGACTTATATTTCCCCTCGGAGTGGGCACTCCTCAAAGGCATGGCACCTTTGTGCCCCCGTCGTAATGAGTGACATGCAGGGGCTTCCCTGGAGGCCCAGGCTTAGGGCGTGCAGCTTCACTGCAGGGGCCACAGGTTCGATCCCTGGCTGGGGAACTAAGCCATGTGCCTTGTAGCATGGCAAAAAAAAAAAAAAAAAAAGAAAGTGGCATGCAGTAGGTATTCGTGAAGGCTTGTTGCTTATTTCTGACTCCATCATTCAAGCACACATTTGACCACTTTTTCTTTAGGGTATAATGCGAGCCAGATACCATATAGACCTTTAGGATATGAAAATGAGCAAAACCAGCTTTTTGCCCACAAAGAATTTACAGGGAATAAGGGGCTGACACACAGATACTGCTCACAGCAAGGTGAGGGTCGCGACAGGCTCGCATGCGGCACCTCGAGACCCGCGCTGTGCGTTTTCATTCCGGCCATCGATCACGCCATAAATATTTAGACAGTCTTGTTCTACTCACGTTTGTTGGCAACAATTTAAAGTATATTTTAAAAATATTTAGAAACATCATTATAATATCATTAGGGCTTACTCTAGCTTCATGACCTAACCATTTCTAACACTATATTTCTTCCCATATTGTTTTCAAATATTGCATGTCATCAGGAGTTTGGAGATCCCCTGGAGGAGGAAAATGGCAACCCACTCCAGTCTCCTTGCCTGAAAAATCCCATGGACAGAGGAGCTTGGCAGGCTACAGTCCACAGGGTCACAAAGTTGGACACAACTGAGCGACTAAAAATGTAGCAGCACTCAGGAGTCTGGGATTAACAGACACACACTACTATATATTAGAAAAGATAAACAGCAAGGACCTCCTGCACAACACAGGGAACCGTATTCAGTATCTTATAATATCCTACAGTGGAAAGAATCTGAAAAACAATAGGAGACATAAGAGCCGCAGGTTCAATCCCTGGGTGGGGGAGATCCCTGGAGGAAGGCACGGCACCCACTCCAGTCTTCCTGCCTGGAGAATCCCATGGGCAGAGGAGCCTGGTGGGCTACAGTCCACGGGGTCACAAAGAGTCGGACGTGACTGAGCGACTCAGCAAACAGCACACATCTATCCATCTGCGACTGAATCACTTCGCTGTACACCTGAAACTGACGCTTCAGTTCAGTCGCTCGGTCGTGTCCAACTCTGTGCGACTCCATGAACCACAGCATGCCAGGCCTCCCTGTCCATCACCAACTCCCGGAGTTCACCCAAACTCATGTGCATCGAGTCGGTGATGCCATCCAGCCATCTCATCCTCTGTCGCCCCCTTCTCCTCCTGCCCCCAATCCCTGCCAGCATCAGGACACAACATCGTAAATCAACCATACTGCCATCTAAAAATAAAAGTGTCTTCAGGCACAGAGCTGGCAGAAGGACGAGATCCGCCTCATTTCTTGTCCAGGTCTGTGAGCCCGTTTCTGTTGTGAAAGTTCATCGGCATCACGTCTTTTTAGATTCCGCGTGTAAGAAACGCCACACAATGCTTCTACCCCTGTGACTTCACATGACAATCCCCAGGTTCACATAATCTGTAAGATGCCTTCAGCAAGCCAAAACTAGAAACTTTTGGTGCCTTATTTTCTCTTATCCCTGTCAAGAGTCCCCTGGATGCAGATAAGAATACTCCAGCAGTTGGTGTGCCTGCAAACAGGCTGCTAACAGCGCCTCCAGCGTCCCATCTGACAGCAAAGAAAATGAAGTCAGGGTTTCTCTCGTCACACCCAGGAAGAACTGCGCCTTGCTGCAAACATCTTTTCCCAAGTGGGTTTTGCAAGATTAATAACACAAATGTTGAAAGCAGATCCATAAATCAGGACATCATGCTTTCTTTTTCAATATAAAACCATTGCATTATTTGAAGCAATAAGTGCATGGCTCAGTACACTCTTTTTTTTCCATATTAAAAAGGTTATTTTTTCAAGGGGCATGACATTTCAGTCTGTTCAGGGCAGCCACACAACTAAATTATGATCATTGAAAAACTAAGTTTGTCATGGATGGACCTAGGGATGGTCACACGGAGTGAAGTAAGTCAGAGAAGCAGAAACATCGTACGACGTCTCTTAGATGTGGAACCTAAAGAGACATGATCCAAACGAGCCTAGCGAACAGAAATGGACTCAGAGAAGAGAGCTGGGGCTGCCGGGGGAAGGGTGGGGGCAGGGACGCTGAGGGAGTGTGGGGTGGGCAGGTACACACTGCTCTGTCAAAATGTGACCCAGCACGGCCCCACTGAAGAACACAGGGAGCTCCGCTCAGTGCTGTGTGGCAGCCTGGATGGGAGGGGGTCTGGGGGAGAAGGGATGCACGTCTATGTCTGGCTGAGGCCCTTTGCTGCCCACCTGAATCTATCACAGCATTGTTAACTGGCTATACTCCTTTACAAAATAAAACGTTCAGTTTAAAAACACTGGTTTTCAAAATTAAAGCAGTGCTAAAGAACTTGGCTGCTGATTTTCATAAGCAACAGTAGCAGCGAAAGTGCTTCAGGGAGCACGGGGATTCAGAAGCAACAGTGCTAGACTGCCTGGGTGTCCCCCACTCATAAGCTAAGCCGTTTTAAACACATTGCCCCACGTGGTGGAGTCTCAGCTTTCCTTATCTGTAAAAATAGTAGAATAGTAGCAGCCATGCAGTAGTAGCTACTCATTAGAGTAATGATAGCAGCCATAACAAAATGAACCCATTAAAGGGAACTATTTAGAACAGTTCCTGAAACACAATTATACAAAATGAACGTTCTTTTAAAGCAACATGTAGAGAAGCCCCTTTATAGCTGACCCATAAGCTGCAGTATAAAACACAGAGGCCAGAACGGTTAAATCAAAAGGATGAAAGTGATGTGATGCTGAGAGCAGAAATATAACAGCGGTTTGTGTCTACAGTTGTATCTGTTTAATATTTTCGGTTGAGAAAAATCTTAGCAAATAACAACAGTACCAGCAAACATTTGTTGAAAACCTGGCTGTGTGCCAGGCACCATCCCAGGGACTTCACCCGTATCATTCAACCCTCCCGTCATCACTGAGGTCTGATAATAGTAATGTCTACCCCATTTTGCAAATTAGGACTTGGCATGAAAAGGCCTAAGTAATTTAAGCACATGTTGAAAGCTGAATTCCTGTTGAGAGCTGAACAGCACACCTCATTTTCTTGCAGTTTATTTTGTGAACAGATCTTTAGTCTAATGTTTAGAATGCAGATGCCCCAGCCTGACTTCGCAATGCCATCTGACTTTATAATGACTTTTATTAAATGAGTCCCATTATGACAGCATTGGATTCAGCATTAATTCTGTAAGTCATTCATCCATTAGGAAATTTTCCATTTCTGAATAGAGCCCTCAGTGTGAAAACATTTTAGTGAATGAGAAGATTTATTTAAAGCCAAGGCCTTTCACTAGTCCTAGGGTATACCAGGCTTTCTTGAAGTTTTTCAAATAAACAGTCACCACCCGATCACCTATAACAGTACAATGTCTCCATACAAACCTTTGGCTAAACTTCTTTTGCCCTCTTGAGTTACTGGGATTCTTATGAGTTCATTTTATTTATTTGAGAGGTTGAATACCTACTAAGCGCTGAATGAGGCCAATACTATCATTTGAAGAATGCTTGTGGGCTGTCTTTTCTTTTTCAGGTCAGATGAAGTCAGAAGCCTTTTTTGTGTGAGCACAACAAATTTATTCATGATTGTTTTGCGTTCGTAATAGTTTAGATTCCTCGGCCTTTACTTAGAGACTTCTTTTCCAAGTCACATTTCTGGGGACTGATTTTTTAAAATCTGGCTTTTATTCCAGAAGTAATTAAACATACATTTACACAAATTATGGAGGAAACATTACAGAGATAATATGTCAAAGATCTCAGATTTGAGTACCTAAAAATCCAAGACAGCGTGGATCAAATAAACCATACTTCAGGAGTCTAAGAGGCAGGCCCTTTTGACTTTAGCAACTTTTTTCCTTTGTGACTTACAGCATTATGAAAAAAAAAAAAAATCTGCAAAAGAAGAAGACCCTCCCACTTTCACTTGTTATAATCTCTTTCAAGGGAATACTTAGACAATTACAAATGCTCATTTTTCATTATTGGACATTTTTGTCTGGGCATAGCACAAAAGGCAAGTCATCTGGGGTCAAATGTTAGCATGAAAATAAGACTGAAAAATTTTTTGGCAGCTGAGGCACTGTGATCTGTGAATGGAAATTCAAAGGGACTTCCCGCTCGGTACCATATTCCATCTTCTGATTTTTTTTCCAGCATATCATTTTTAAGCCTATAATTTGAAGTCAAGCTGTACCTGATCTTAGGCAAATATTTAGAGAGCTTTACATTCCCTGAGAACACAGGAGAAAGAGTCCTGGGGACCCACGCTGCCTTCTGCTTTCAATTTGGTGTGTAACTTTTACTGACTCCACCTTCAAACTATGATTTATTAAGCACTTACCACTTGCCAGCTACTGAACAGGGTGTTTCACTTGCTCTCAGTCAACCTACTGACTTTAAGGGAAACCACAATGGCCCTCTTCAGTTAGGAGGTGAGAGTGAACGTCCGTTGCAGCTGTTGGTAGTAATTAGGGTGTTAGGTGCAGAGACGCTGGGGAGGGGGGCGCATTCTAATCACATTTATTTCAAGGCTGTCATTCAAATAATGGGGAGTTTCTGAGCGTGCCAGTGAATAGGCAGGGCACGCGGGCACTGTCGCAGGCCAGGCCCCTCCCGCTGCCGTAGGCTCTACCACAGTCAGTCTGGCCTAATGCAAGAGAGCTCAGAATGCAGGGCAGTGACCATGTGCAACTCAAATACAGCCTCACACTTCACTCTCCTCGCATCTGAAAGGGGATCTCTCCCTAACTTATCCAGGTCTCAGCTTCTGCATCTGTAAAATGGGGACGATATATTTCCCTAGGGTTACTGGAGGATTAAACGGGAACATCTTAGAAACGCTCACACTGCCTCGTCCGTGTGTGTGTTATCCGCCAGTTGTGTCCGACTCTTTGTGACCCCGTGGACTGCGCCTTCCTGCCAGCCTCCTCTGTCCATGGAATCCTCCAGGCAAGAAAACTGGAGTGGGCTGCCACCCCGTTCTCTAGGGGCCTAATCGTATTAGGCAATACACCTTAGTCGCTATCATCATTTTAGGGGTTAAAAGACACAGTCGAGTGAAAACACAGCCATTTCCTTACAATTGGAAAACACTTGTTTCTATAGGATCATTCACTTGTCTTCTATTGATTTCTACATAAAAACTTTAACTCAGAAAATAAAATTACTAAAAATTCTATAACATAACTTATTTTTATTTACACATCAGAGAACTAAACAAATAACTGTATAATTATCTAGCTGTTAGATCTGAAAGGCGGGAAAAAGATACTAAGAATGATGTTCAATGCCAGAAGCTCAAAAATTTTCTTGAATCATCTCTGACTGGCAGCATGATAATTTCATTAGGTATCAGAAAAAGTAGAAGAAGCCTCTGAGGACAAAGACTAGAAAGGAGAGGCCCAGCTGTTGTGTCTCCTCCCGTGTGCTCGGACAGCCAGATTCAGCCTGCTTATTAGTTTAGTCTCACTGGAGAATTTTTGCTGCCGGTAAAGTCTTGCATTGCTGACCACAAGTTTTCAGTTCAAATATGAGTAATATCAATACAGTAGTTACTATATCCCTAAATCCATTCATCTCTTTTCCACTCAGCTTTGGTTTAAAAAGACGATGGCCTGAGAAACAGCTTCACAGAATGAATTTACAGTTGCCAGAGGGGCGACGGGGGAAGGGACAGCTAGGGGGTTCGGTGGGCGTGGACACTGCTGTATTTAACATGGACAACCAACAAAGACCCACTGGAGGCACAGGGAGCCCTGCTCAGTGTTACGTGGCAGCTGGGGTGGGAGGGGGATTTGGGGGAGAGGGGTATGTGCACAGGCAGGGCTGAGTCCCTTTGCTGTCCACCTGAAACTTTCACAACATTGTTAACTGTCTATACGCGAATAAGAAATAAAAACTTTAAAATAATGGAAAGATTATATTCTTTAAAAACTGAAAATTTAGGATCATTCCATCATCTGGCATTTTTTGAATCATTGCCTTATACTGATCTGTAAACTACTAATCTCTCTTAGATGATAATTACTCCTTCTGGAACGACCCAAAACTTGTGCATTGCACATCCCCTTTTGCAGGGTGTTAGAGTCCACTGTTAGCAATCTGTGATTTCTAAACTGAGAACTGAAGACTGAAGCTTCTCTCTTATCTTACACTGAAACAAGTATTGATAATAACCAAAAAAACCAAGCAAGTTTTCAATCACATTCTTGAGATCTAATATCATCCATTTCAACATAATCAAATTCCTCAATAAGTGGGTAGACTGAAAATCTAGTAATCCTTTGTAGACTTCTAGATTCTAGCAAAAGCCGCAACTTTTTCCTACTAGCTCTACAAAGCACTCTTTAATGACTGATTCTATAAATCCCCTTTTGTCTACTACTGGGTGGGCATTAACCACAGAGGGTTTAATTGCTGTTTTAATTGCTCTTCTTTCATGAACAAAAGTAAAGATTTATTACTGGTAGAGCCTAAACCTATGGTTGTTTCTGCTTTCCGAACTAAATTCCATAATATTTAATTGGTCATGTATTTTTGAGTAAAATTACTACATAGACTGTAATTTGAAATACAATTAATTTGCAACTGCCATTCTCACACTGTAATTGCAAGGTGTGAGCTATAATCAGGAGACAGCGTGATAGCTACTCAGACTGTTGCCCGTGCCACAGGCGGAACATGATACACGCAGCCTACTGTAAGAAAAATGCAGACAGATGGCTTTCTATTTAATTTCTAGCAAGTGTTTCTTGAGAAAGTACTCTTCATACAACTTTTTAGACACTGCGATGTAAGGTCAAAGGTAGTGACTGTAAGTGAAGACTGTGACATGGTTTCTATTCAGTAAAGAAGCTGCCTGCAGTGCAGGAGACCTGGGTTCGATCCCTGGGTCAGGAAGACGCCCTGGAGAAGGGAATGGTTACCCACTCCAGCAGTCTTGCCTGGAGAATCCCATGGACAGAGGAGCCTGGCAGGCTACACTCCCTGGGGTCTGAAGCATATTGCAAATCATTTTCATTTGTTTGATAAACTAGAAGATTTCATTTGTATTAATACTAAATGATTTCAGCTTTAAAAGACTTTGAGAATCATCAGGTCTTTCTGAAATTCCATACAGCGGGCTAGTTCTACAGGTCTCTGAAAGCCCAATAGGAGTGAATCTTAATTAACTTGATTATTCTGTTACACAGAAGAGAAGCGTAGATGTGAATATTTGGAATTGCTTACAAGAATAAAATTCCCTCCAGGTTAATTGGTTCTAATTATAGAATGACTCAAATTGGAGAATGCTGCTAATTAGCTGTGAATGTGTGGTCTTAAAACAAAAGTTTGTGCTCACTGCTCTTTTTTGTAGGCATTAACTGAAAAGAATGTGATTTCTTTGCCACTTTGAAGTCTCTTGGTCTTAAAATCCGTGATTAAAAAATATGATAAAAATCTATCTTAAAGTGATATTATTTAAATATTAATGATAAAATATTATTATCCCTTATTATTAATGATAAAAAGGGTTAACTTGACATTAGCAATAGCAAGAACCTAGCTATAAAGTGCCCAAATCTAACCCACGGGAGAGGTTTATGCCAATTTCCCATGTATAATAATGACATGTTTTATACAGACTTGGATCTGCTCATATAAATGAGGTTCATCCACAGTTTTGATTCTCATTAACCAACCATTTATGCCACTGTATTTTATTTGAAGTTTAAAAATATTTTACTATTAACATTTTCATTTAGAAAACAAACTAGTCTAATTTCTGGAGCATTCTCCCTATAATACAGAGGAAGCATACTGCAAGAGCTTCGAATGTTCGTGTTTTAATTCATTTAAAAGAACTCATTTCATCCATGTGAACTTCATCCAGTCGTTAATCATCTATCTACTTATCATTCGTCAACTTCCATTCACCATCACCCCCTCCATCTACCCCTCTACCGAGCTCTTCCCCTGGAAAATACATAATCAGATTTTAGGAGAAGTCTTTTCCTTAACATAACACAGATTCATGTATTTATCCACTCACTGGTGCAGAGTTTCCATTTGGTCCTCTTGATCGAACCATTCTCCCCAGGACTTCGACACCATCCAGCGTGATGTTAGACGATGCATTTATTGCCTTCTCACCCACTTGCTTGCAGTCAATAACCACTTTGGCCAAAGTCTTGCTGACAACAATATGTAGCTGATAAAAGTAAAAATGTTTTAAAAGGTAAGAAGCAGGAGAAAATATCAAACAAATTTACATAATTGCATGACTCATCACCAAAAAACACGCAAGGGAAGAAAAGGAATTCTGTCTACTTAAGCGCTCTGCTTGAGAAGAAAGGTTCTACTTTAAACCACTTCCATGACTACCCCACACTCAGATGGCATCTCTGTGGGTTTTTTTCTAAACACTAATGAAATCTCAATGCTTTTCATTTCCTCTGCAATATTTTTTGACTACTCTGTGACTGTCTAACCAAGAAAAAATCATCCCTAGAGGAAGTTGATAAATACATGACAATAATTCCCAAGAAATGCTAATGGGACTGTTTGGAAGCATAAACTAATAAATCCTGTGAATCTCATGTGTTTCTAAGATACCTTATTTTAAGACACTTGTGGTTGTACAGTCCTAGCAACAAGAAAAAAATATTTTTATGCAACTTTTCTTATGCAAAAATGAGAGAATTTTCTTATGCAATTGTTCTTATACAGTGATGGTATTCAAAACCCCAGAAGGTAGCAGAGTTGTGTCGATTAGACAGATCTGACCACATTCCATCAGGAAACAGAAGCCAAGATGAAGACTGCTGTGTGACACCCCTTCCCTCCCTCTGACAGGACAAGAGGGGTGCGGCTAAGATGCAAGGTTTTTGCAACACCACTGAGTAAATGCTCTGCTCTTGCACTCTTGGCGTTGCGTTCTTTCACAGCCCAGATATCAGCGGGATTGTTCGCCACGAAGGAAACAGTACATTTTGGAAGGAAGCCTGTCTACTGCGGGGATCACCAAGACAAAATGTTTCACAGATGTGAGGCGTGAAGGGACAGGCTCCACCACACGCGCCAGGTTAGAATAAGAGCAACTAACGTCAGGCTTGCAAAACTCTTCCTCAGGGCAATTTACCATACTGTGGCAGTGACGGGCGTCTCAGTGCAATCTGTCTACATATTTTAACATGATTTGGCTGCTGGTACTTTAACTCTATTGGTGGCCAGGTAGACCAGCAAGCCTTTCTACATAACATATAATGTAGGGAATTTATAACTATCTACTTAGTAAGACGTTACCCTCTGCTACATGGTTCCTCAAAGTGTGAACCTGGACCACTTCCATGATAGCAGACCAAAATTTGCCAGTCCAAAATGTCTCTTTAGAATGCAGATTATTTCAAGCTGAGAATAACCAAGGTCCAAAAGACTCAGAAAGAAACGCTGAGCTTCATGTTTACTGCCTAAAAGAATTTAGACAGAAGGGCTGCTCCCAGAACAGGGCTATTACCAGCAATATCTGCAAAGAATATGGCTAGGTGCGTGTGTGGAGGGGAATCTGTGTCCCGTTGACTCATTTATTTACTGAACATCTGCTTTTCCGTCTCCATGTGAATTGTCTTCCTTCCTTTTGAAGTCCAAACCCAAACCACTACTTATACTTGCATAATCCTCTTTTGTCTTTAGCTGAAGATGGTACTTAAGGTATTATACCTTCCCTGGTGGCTCAGATGGTAAAGCGGCTGCCTACAACGTGGGAGACCTGGGTTCGATCCCTGGGTCGGGAAGATCCTCTGGAGAAGGAAATGGCAACCCACTCCAGTACCCTTGCCTGGAAAATCCCATGGCCGGAGGAGTGTGGTAGGCTACAGTCCATGGGGTCGCAGAGAGTCGGACACAACTGAGCGACTTCACTTCACTTTAGCTATTTTGGTGAGTTACTCAGTTTTCCTGGCTCTCCCCCACGTATGTATGTTATTAAACTTTGGAGTTTCTCCCATTGATTCTTAGACCAGCCAGAAGAACCCAGAAGGACGGTGGAAAACGTCTTCTTCCCAACACTATCGAATCTGCTGGGGTACCGGATGAGAACATACGTTTTAGGATCCCATCCCAGAACTACCATATCAGAGTCTCTGGGCAGTTCACAAGCCCCACAAGTAATTCTTGCTATAGGAGATCCAAAGTGCTATGTTTTTTTAATTTTTATTTATTTATTTATTTTTCACTTCTCTCTTGCTTGGCCTGCAGTAAATAGAATAAAGATATACACACACACACACACACACACACACACACACACACACACACACACATACAAGGCATTACTCACCTTGTGAAAGCTTCCATAGAAAATTTTCCTAATTTCAGGTCCTTCAAAAGTAACAGTCTGAAAATCCCCACTGTAGTCATAGTTGAAATATGTTAGGGTTTTTCCACCATCTAATGAAACAAAATAAAAGATTAAAAATATTCTAGAAAGTATTAAAATGGGTAATTTTTTAAAAAGTCAACTCAAAATAATATAACCATTGCTTTGAAGCTGTGTTTTAAAGTGGTGAGTGGATAACGAAACAGCCTTGGAAGGCCCTAGGCTTCCAATTGGCCAAACTAAGTGAACCGCGCGGTGGCGATGAGGCGGGGCCCGACCCTCCTTCTCTGCACCTCCCCGCCCGTCCGCATTCCCATCACCATGTGGGGAAAGGGCGGCCTTAAGTTGGGAGTGGAGGCAGACCAAAAGGAAGAAAGAAGCTAATCAAATTGTTACCAGAGATGTCCCTGATCTTTGCTCAAAACTCATCAACCCTCTAGCCCCACCTTTAGCAGGAATATCCTTGCTCAAAACCTGCCAACTCCCCACCTCGAGCAGGAGTGTATGTACATCTTTAAGTGAAAGGGTCCCGAGATAAGAAAGGAAGCTATAGGGAAAGAAAAAAGGACCAGCTGGGACCAAGATAGTGATAAATCTGACCTCCAACAGATTGTGAGTCTCATTATACTTTGATTTTACTTTGAAAAAAGAAAGTGAAGTTGCCCAGTCATGTCCAACTCTTTGCGATCCCATGGACTGTAGCCTACCAGGCTCCTCTGTCTATGGGATTCTCCAGGCAAGAATAGTGGAGTGGGCTGCCATTTGCTTCTCCAAGAAAATGGACATTTTCCTATACTAGCATAGTAAATGACACACGTACTAACTGGCAGCCATTAAGGACCACTCCCTTGGAAAAAGCCCTGCCCCTCCCCCAGTAGCAGAGGAGGGCATGGCAACTCACTCCAGTGTTCTTGCCTGGAGAATCCCATGGACAGAGGAGCCTGGCGGGCTACAGTCCCTGGGGTTGCAAAGAGTCGGACATAACTGAGCGACTGAGCACAGCACTTCCCTGTGGACTCAGGCAGATGCCTCCCCTCTTGTCTTTGTCTTTACTTTCTAAATCTCTCTGCCCAGGGGGGTGAGAAGCTGATCTGTGAACTTAGTCCCTGCTTCTCCATTCTTGGGTCACTGAATAAAGCTCATGCTGTGTTAATTGCAGCTTGGGTTTCCCATTTGCCTCCTTGAGCCTGAATGGAAAAGGAACCCTCCCCCATCTGGGGCAGAGAGCCCGAGCAGGGTTCACAGGACCTAATTCAGCAATAAAATGTTAAGAAATAAAAACCAGACTCTGCCTTAACCACTGAAGCAACCAGTTCTCTCAGGACATGTAACTTACACCTTTATGAAATAGTCATAATCCAGTGTGTCTTTTATTATGAACATTATGAACAAACAAATAAGCAAAGACCTTCTACTCTTGAGTACTTCATGTTACAAGGAACATTTTATTACAAAAAAAAAAAATATTTTTCTCACTAGTTCAGTCCCAGGTTATAATTTAATTTTTCATTTGGTTTTCAAAAGGAGCAGGTATTGATCGTCTCAAGAGACGTCTTTGTTTTCAAGTCCTGGTTGTGTGCAGTTAGCAGCTTACACCTTTTTAATCTACAGCTTTGCCTTAGTTTCAGTATCAAAGCAAAATGCTTTCAATGTTTAGCTGTTGATTTATTTCCATGTACTAAAAGGTCTCTTAACAAACACTACTTGGAAATAAGCTTAAAATGCTTTCCTTATCCAAATGTTTGAGTCAGTACCTAATAACAGCCACCAAATTTTGGATCCCAGCTTGACTGGAATCTTACACCAAAAATACATGTAGAAAACTCAGGGACATTAACCCCAAACTTGAGAATCCTCTAAGTGATGATCACCTGTGACTTCCAAGAACAAAGGTTAACAAGTTCCCTTCATTGTCTCCTCCGCAACTTTCCAACCTCCCGACAATGGAGCCTCTCATTCTTCACAACTGCTCTCTCCTTTCTAGACTGCTCTTATGGTGCCCTGACCCAGTATTGGGACTCAGACGCCACACACCGATCAGCACCATTTTCTAACGCGTATTTCCACCCGAGAACTCTTCCCCACACACACTGCTGCCAACCTGACATTGTTTCTCTGACAGGAGAGAAGCACTGCGACATTGTGACTTGAAAGAAAGAAATATCTTCTATTCAGATGACCAAAATGTACTTCTCATCTATACTAGGTCTTTGTCTATGGTTCCGGCTCACAGTTCCTGAAACCCTTGGAATTTCCTGCGGTGAGAGCAATACATGTGCCTTTGTTATGTTAATAAGGCAGCTTTTGGAAAGCCCTCAGGTCACCTAAGGATGCGGGCTGGTTGCCTGGAAAAGCAATACTGTGCTGAGAGGGTTAGAACTCTCAGTCCAAACCCCACGCTCCCAACTCAACTTCTACGGAGGGGAGAGGTGTTGGTTGGAGCCTGAGTTCAGTTGCCAATGCCCAGTGACTTAACTAATCTTTCCAGTGTAATGAAGCCTCCACAAAAACCCAGGATGGGGTCCAGAGAGACTCCGGGCTGGTGACCACATGGAGCTGCTGGGGGGTGGTGCAGGGTGGGCCTGGAAGCCCCTCACCCCTGCCCAGGCCTTGCTCTAGCGTCTCTCCCATCGTTCCTGAGTTATAGCATTTTATAACGCGCTGGTAACCTAGTGTTGCAGGTAAAGTGGAGAAGGAAACGGCAACTCACTCCAGTACTCCTGCCTGGAAAATTCCACGGATGGAGGAACCTCGGGTCACAAAGAGTCGGACACGACTGAGCGACTTTGCTTTCCCTTTCTTTTCCCTTTCTTTGGTAACCCAGCGCTGTAGGTAAAATGCTTCTCTGAGTTCTGTGAGCCACTCTAGCAAATTATTAAAACCTGAGGAGGACTCTGCGGAACCCTCTGATTTAGAGACTGTGGGTCACAAGCACAGGAGACAGCCTGGACGAGCAAGTGGCATCCTGGGCTGGAGGTGGCCACTGGCACCTCCAACCTGCGGTAACAGACGGAGCCTGCCACGACGGCGGAGCTGGGGGAGGACGGCCGTCGAGCAGCAGCCATCCTCAGCCTGGGGGTCCAAGGACGCCTGCGGGTAAACAGCGTCCAAGCTGAATTCCAGATACCTGCTGCTGCCCAAGAACGGCCTGGTGTCGTGTGAGCGCTGCGACACTCCCCAGGCCCAGCTCGTATGTTGGAATTGGGTCCAGGAGCCCAAAAGAAGCATCCGACATTTACCATTTCCTCATAGAAGAAGTGACCTCTGACCCCAGCCCTCGCACTGACCCTCCTGGCACCAACCCTGGCCTCCCTACAGTCTCCCCATCGCAGGACGTGTCTCTTTTCGCCTCGCTCGCTTCTGAATCCCAGAACCTGGTGTCGCCACACAGTAGGGCCTCAGGGAATGTCTGGTGAAAGCCTGAGTAGACGAATGAATGACTCAGCTGTCAACACAGTCCATTATTAGCATCGACCAATGGTTCAAAACAAGTGAGTTACTCTATGATACACGTTAAACCGGCAAGATGGCACACCACGCACACAACCCACACCTGTGCGTGCAAATGTTTTGTAAATGAATATACTCACTATCTAAAATGACTCCAACCAGTGGGTCAGAATTTTTATTTAAAATCTCCCAAAGAGCAAAGGGCTCCTCTGGAGTATCAGGAAGAATCCGGAATAGAATACTGATTGTATAGTCAGAGGGCAATCCGTCTGGATGTAAGTATCTGAAAAATGGAAAGAAAATAGTAAGTTTTATTGTACCCCTCTTCAAGAAGCTATTTATTTGATTATAAAAGCAAACACACTTTCACTATTTGAAATGAAAAAATATCTTTTTCTTTATTAACACGTGAAGAAGCTGAGAAGAAGCAAATAAACATCACCATTAACCCCATTTGGAAGGAAGTGATCCTTCTTTTGGGGTCATGCATTTCTCTCCAGTCTTTAAAGAATGTCTCTAAGTCTCTGTCCAATTTATATAATTTTGCCCCTTTCTTTTCTTAGCATCATTTACTACATACTTCATATTTCCTTAAATATTTTAAAGAGCAAGATATTTAATACTTGTACAACCTTTGCTGGTTTGGCTATTCCATAATTTATCTGACCAGTCACTTCTTATTAAACAATTTAGTAGTTTCAAGTTCTAGTACTATAAATAATGTTTATCTACAGTCTTTTTTTGGGGGTGGGGGCCTTCTCGGTGTCTCAGATGATAAAGGACCCACCTGCAATGCGGGAGGCCTGGGCTCCATCCCTGAGTGCGGGGGAGACCCCTGCAGCAGGGCATGACAGCCCCTCCAGTGTCCTTGCCTGGAGAACCCATGGACGGAGGGGCCCCTCCTGCAGCCTCACCGCACCTCTCAACAATCAGGTGGGTTGCTCACATACTTTAAAGATGTCCCTTCAAGCAGCAATGTAGCATTTTAGATATATAGGAGACCCATAATATGTATTAATTAAATTAACAAATATTTGGTGAGTTAGGTGGGAATTTAGTGTGAATTTAAAAGTGAAAGTTTAGGGAGGTCAAGAGGGAGGGGACATATGTACATCAATGGCTGATTCATGTTGATGTTTGACAGAAAGCAACAAAATTCTGTGAAGGATTATCCTTCAATTAAAAATTTTAAAAGGTGAAAGTTTGATTTGCATATATTAATTATGTATGCATGTATTCATTCATTCAAAATTTGTTGAGTGCTTACAAATTACCAGACATGGTAAAACACATTAAAGACCCATCAGTGAACTGAACTTGCAAGGAACCCTTGCATGACGCTTAAGCTTGAGCAGGGTTAATTATACAGTATATTAGAAGGTGATAAGTGCCATCAAAGACAGCAAGAGCAGCATAATGGGGACTAGAAATGCTAGAATGCATTAGTTTGGCATTTTAATTAAGGTTATCAGCATTGGCTTTACTTAGAGATTCATCGAGAGGATTACTATTTGAGCAAAGGTTCATTGAGAAGGTTGGAGAAGGAAACAAGATCCACTGCAGTATTTTTGCCTGGAGGGTTCCATGGACAGAGGAGCCCGCGGCTGCAGTCCTCGGGCCGCAAAGAGTCGGACGCAGTGGCTAAACAACAGAATTTCATTGAGAAGGTCGCATTCGAAGAAAAACTCATAGGAGATGAAGACAGCCGGCCAGTGCAAAGATACTAAAGTGGGCTGTGTTTGGTACTTTTTGAGCACAGACTAAGAGACAAGAGGTGAAGTCGCAGAGGTGACAGCTCTCCAGATAACGTCGGCCCTTTGGCCACTCAAGAGCGCCGACGCTCACTCCAAGGGGAATGGGAACGGCTGGCAGCTTTTGGAGTGGCGCGATCTGACGTAAACGCTCATAAACCATCGCCCCGACTGCTGTGTGCAGAAGAGACCCTGGGAAGGTGGGGCAGCAGGAGGAAGACAGGAGGCTGCAGCAGGGAAGGCGGGAAGAGGCAGGCGATGGTGGCTCGCGTCCGGGTGGTGGCAGCGCAGGTGCTGAGAAGCCACACACAAGGGGACTCCTTGGCAGATGGATGTGAGGCCTCAGAGGATGGGAGGAGTCTGGCTTCTCTGCCTAAGAAACTCGTTAGATGTACTCGTCATCGAGACAGAAAAGGTTGCGGGTGAGGCTGGCTCTGGAGAGAGGAGCAGGGATGTTGTCGCTTCAGTCGTGTCTGACTCTTTACCACCCGATGGACTGCAGCCCGCCAGACTCCTCTGTCCATGGGACTCGCCAGGCCAGAACACTGGAGCGGGCTGCCATGCCCTCCTCCAGGGGATCTTCCCCACCCAGGGATCGAACCCACGTCTCTCACATCTCCTGCACTGGTGGGCAGGTTCTCTACCACTAGCACCACCTGGGAAGCAATTGATTATATAGGTCTAAATTTGGGGAAGTGGGGACTTCCCTGGAGAGGGCAATGGCACCCTACTCCGGTACTCTTGCCTGGAAAATCCCATGGACAGAGGAGCCTGGTGGGCTGCAGTCCATGGGGTTGCGAAGAGTGGGACACGACTGAGCGACTTCACTTTCACTTTTCACTTTCACGCATTGGAGAAGGAAATGGCAACCCACTCCAGTGTTCTTGCCTGGAGAATCCCAGGGATGGGGGAGCAGGGTGGGCTGCCGTCTATGGGGTCACAGAGTCGGACACGACTGAGGCGACTCAGCAGCAGCAGCAGGGACTTCCCTGGCGATCTGGCAGCTAAGATTTCAAGCTTCCCCTGCAGCGGGTGTGGGTTCAATACTTGGTTGGGGAACTAGGATCCCACATACTGCACAGTGTCACCAAAAAACATTGGGGGCAATATATAAATACAAACAGGAGACCTCGGGATATAGGCGGCATTCAGCACTAAGATACTGAAAAGACCGCTGGGAAATAGGAATAGACAGAAAACAAGGAGGTCATACTCAAGTGCTGGTCCCCAGCATCAAGAGGTAGAGAGGGAAGAGGAGCCAGCGCTGGAGACGGGCGGTCTGCAAGGCAAACAGAAACTCAAGGAGCAGGAAGCCAGGGGGAGGCTGTGCTCAGCTCTGTCGGATGCTGGAGACACACGGAGTGAGAGGGGAGCTGGGAGCCAAAGGCTGGAGTTGGCAGGGAGGAGGGCAAGGACACTGCTGACTGCAGGAACAACCCAGTGGAGCGGTGGACGACTGCAGAAACGGCAAGTCTCACTTCTGGCCAGGCCTCCAGGAATGACTTCCCAATGTCTATTTGACATTCATCCCTAGACAATGTCAAGTCCCAGGGATGGAGGAGCCGGGTGGGCTGCCGTCTGTGGGGTCGCAGAGTCGGACACAACTGAAGCGGCTTAGCAGCAGCAGACAATGTGAAAAGAGAAAAGCTGCTGAAAGGCCATGTTAGACGTCGGATGTTGATTTGGAATGTGAAGAAGCAGATGGCGTCTTGAGAGATGACCCCTTAAACCAGGAATTCCTACTTTTGATGTGAGAGTTGGACTATAAAGAAAGCTGAACGCAGAAGAATTCATGCTTTTGAACTGTGGTGTTGGAGAAGACTCTTGAGAGTCCCTTGGACTGCAAGGAGACCCAATCAGTCAATCCTAAAGGAAATCAACCCTGAATATTCATTGCAAGA